>NC_044033.1:196049436-196358452 GCF_901765095.1 Microcaecilia unicolor
CTAAGCAATTAAAGAAACAAGAACAGGAACAAATCTCTTCCCCTGAGGCTCCCAGAAAGAGGAAGCAGAAGGGGCCTGTTCCTGCCTTTGATCCACATTCAAAATCAGTATCCCCTCCCCCCACCAGAGCAGTGAGGGAGGATGTGACAATGCTGCCCTGTGCTGCAGGATGCCAGGCAGGTCAGGGTGTGAGAGACACAACATTCCTGCACCACCTCCCGGCCCTGCTGCCAGCCCAGGCATGGAATGTGAGGTATGCACATTATGGGACAATGTCATTCCATGGCAAGCAGTAGATAGGAGGTTAATATTAATAACCCCTAATTAGGAGCTGGGCTCTGCCTGGATTCCAGACATACTGAGGGAACTGCTACATCCGGGACCTCGGAAACCTGTACAGTGGAATTATAAGCTGGGTCTGCAGCTGTCACAGCACTGAGCCAAAGATCACACAGCAAGAGATGGTGGCAGCAGTGGGATTATAAACAGGAGCAGTGGGTGGTGTGATGGAGCGGGCTCTTATGGGCTCGTGAGAGCCGTTTGTTAAGAATTTTGGAAACCGGTTGTTAAAGTTGCCCTTTCATGGCTACTTTAACAACTGGCACCCAAAATGTGGGCTCGGGTCCCCTCCTGAATTCTCTTTTACTGTGCTGGTGGGGATGCTGAGCCCTGCCAGCCAAGTAAATAGCCTGCTGCTGCTCCCCGATCCTTGTTTCCAGCTCTGAGCAGCAGGCTTTGACTTCTCCTGCATGCGAGAGCGAGTGCTGGAAATGAGCAGCCGAGAGTGGTGGAAGTCCATTTATTGGCTGCAAGCAAAGGTATGCCTAGAATGCCCGCACGAGGGGGGGCAGAGGCTTACGTTGCCCCCCCAGTCCAATCCTGGCCCCCCAAATTGCAGGGTTGGCTACGCCCAGAAAACAGATTGTTAAAAAATTTCCAGCACACTTCTGGTTCAAGGTCACACAGCGAGGACTTGACATGTTCACAGAACTGGGTACAAAGACGACGCTCAGCCCCAGTGACCTGGTATAAACTTTCCTAAATGACTGAGAAATATGACTGACGTGAAATAATTTGTTTTATCCTCCGTACAAGATGTTCACTCGTTTTGCAGGTAAGGCCCCTCCCATTTGCAGCACGCCTTCAAGGCAGACACTGGGGGGGGGGGGGGTGGAAAAGCAAAACAAGTGGAAGGATTTCCTTGAAGCGTGAGTGGGACAGAGGGTGTGCCCACCAATACCTACCTGGTATTGCCATGCTCCAGGGCTGGGAATGACCTATGACCCAGAATCTTAGCTCTTCTCCCTCCCATGGCTTTCCTGTTCCACAGAGGTGGGGGAAGGGCAAGCAGGATTCAGAATTTGAACCCATCTTATTGTAGAGCACAAGTGGAATGAGTTTGATTCTTCTGTCTCTGGTCCAGCACTATCTTCCAGTTTCCAGATCAAAGACCAGCCTCTACTGACCTATGATGCCAGAAGCCTTAATTCACAAGTATCTGTGGTTTTTACCCTCCCACTTAGTCCCCTGGACAGTGTCTCTCATTACAATACAGATTGCAGCTCTCCCAGAAGTTCAGCCACTAGGTGTCACTGTTAAGAAAGTGCTGAGACTCCCTATCCCCAGAGCTATCTTCTGCTGCATCAATAGTCCCAGAATGGAAAGCAGGGTCCTCTGAGGTAGAGAATGACATGGAGACGAGGACCTGCGATAACTGCGGGGATGGGAATGGGGACAGAGTCTGCAGGGTCGGGGCAGAGGCAGAGCCTGCGGAGATGGGGGTGGGGACAGAGACAGAACCCATGGGGATGATGGGGACAAACTCCCCCCCCCCCCCCCCCCCCGTGTCATTTTCTACTTTGAAGCCTGTTAATGAACTGGACTGTTATTTATGTTTGAGTGATGCAGACAATGATATTTTGATTTTTGGGAAAAACAAGCAAACATACTGGTCATAACTAGCAACATTTGCATGGGGGATCCTGTACAACACAGGAAGTGCAAATCGATCCCATTTGGAGAGATTGGTCCCCAGAGTCTGTGGGCTGGCTGAGTTTGCTGACCTCAGACCTTAGCTGTTGAAAGAGTCTGTATTCATGCCATGAAAATACTGATCCTGGAAGATCTGAACTTCAAAATAGCAGGAGGCACTGCCAGATACGAGTGGGGAGCACTGGCAGAGAAGTGTGCATGAGTGAGGGTCTCAGTACTGGAAGAGCAGAGTAATTTTAGTTTATTTTGTAGTATTTACAAAATAAACTAAAATTATTCTGCTCTTCCAGAACTGAGACCCTCACTCACACACAGAGCTGTCCTTTGGTACTGCCCAGCTCCTCAACTATTCCAGTACTGAGACCCCCAACATTCACACACACACTCACTTCTCTGCCAGTGCTCCTCACTCGTATCCGTATAAATAAAGTTCTTATCATGAAAAAATGTTAAAGCAAATCAAAATGGAATACTTGAGATCATTCACAAAACAGACAAGTTCATCTATACACCATAATAATCTATTATTATTCCCCGGAGATGGGAAGACGGTAGAACGAAAGGACATGAAATGAGATTGAAGGGGGGCAGACTCAAAAAAGATGTCAGGAAGTATTTTTTCACAGAGAGAGTGGTGGATGCTTGGAATGCCCTCCCGCGGGAGGTGGTGGAGATGAAAACAGTAACGGAATTCAAACATGCGTGGGATATACATAAAGGAATCCTTTGCAGAAGGAATGGATCCTCAGGAGCTTAGCGGAAATTGGGTGGCGAAGCCAGTGGGGGGAAGAGGGGTTGGTGGTTGGGCGGCGAGGATAGTGGTGGGCAGACTTATACGGTCTGTGCCAGATCCAGTGGTGGGAGGCGGGACTGGTGGTGGGGAGGCAGGGAATAGTGCTGGGCAGACTTATACAGTCTGTGCCAGAGCCGGTGATGGGAGGCGGGGCTGGTGGTTGGGAGGAGGGGATAGTGCTGGGCAGACTTATACGGTCTGTGCCCTGAAAAAGACAAGTACAAATCAAGGTAAGGTATACACATATGAGTTTTGTCTTGTTGGGCAGACTGGATGGACCGTGCGGGTCTTCTTCTGCCGTCATCTACTATGTTACTATAAGAATGGAGGAGTGACCTAATGTTTAATGCAGCAGCCTGAGACCCAGGGGAGCTGGGTTCAAGTCTCACTGCAGCTCCTTGTGACTCTGGGCAAGTCCATTGGCCCAGGTACAAATAAGGACCTTTATATACTACTAGTAAAAAAGGCCCGTTTGTGGAATGAATGAAACGGGCGGTAGCAAGGTTTTCCTGGGAGTGTGTATGTTTGAGAGAGAGAGCCAGAGTGAATGTGCGGGTGTGTGACAGTGTGTGTGTGAGAATGAGAGTGTGTGACAGGGCCCCCTCCCCTGTTCCTAATGCCCCTCACCCCGTTCCCTCCCCACCTTTTCCTCCTCCTTCCCACACTTTGGGTTCCTTAAGGCTTTCAAAAGTCTATGTACCCCCGTGGCCTTAATGCCCAGTATCTGGATACCCCACCGCTTTCCTCCTCACCCCTCCCCCAAGATGTAATACTTTTACGTCCTTCATTTTTAAAAAAAAGTGTCCTATCTACCCTGTGTACAAATGCCCGGCATTCAGATTGTGTTCGTCTCGTAAATTTTCATTTTTTTCATTCATTCAGAACTTGCCCCCCCCCCCGAACACTTTTGGATCCTTCAGTCTTTTAAAACTGTCCTATGTGATGAGTAGTAGTAGTAGTAGTAGTACCCTGTGTGCTAATGGCCAGCACTGGGATTGCTTTCCTGTCCCAAATTTGCATGTCTTTCAGTCATTCACAACTCCCCCCACTTCTCCAGTTTAACACTTTCCTTTCCTTCAGTCTTTTAAAACTCTCCTATCTACCCTGTGTCCTAATGGCCAGCATTCAGATTGTTTTCCTTTCCCAAATGTTCATGTCTTTCAGTCGTTCAGAACTTCCCCCCTCCCCCCATTTAACACTTTCGGTTGGTTCCTTCAGTCTTTTAAAACTCTCCTATCAACCCTGTGTCCTAATGGCCAGCACTCAGATTGTTTTGCTTAGCCAAATTGTCTGTCACTGATGTCAGTGCGTGCCTGCCTAGCAGACCACTTCCGGCAGGCACGGTCCCAAGCACATCCTGTTGGAGGTGAGAATTATTATATAGGATGTAAACCATTCTGATCAAATCCCATCCCCCTTTCCCTTAATCCCACTGGAGATCGGCAATATTCAACAGGAAAAAGCAATTCTGGCACTAGTTGTGTTAGGTGTAGCTGTGAGGTTCCCCTGAATGCACTGTTTTTTTGGGGGGTGGGGTGGGGAGCTTGTTCTTTTTCACAGTGTCTGACTTCTGAAATTTTTCACAGTGTCTGACTTCTGAAATTGTGTTCACCACCTCATTAAGAAAAGAGCAGATCTTCTGCAGTTCCACAAGAAGTATCTCCTGTGTAAATGGTAATAATGAGCCACGGAGTGGCTGCTCACAGGTGTTTGGTGGGACTTAGTCCAATTGCATCCATTTTACCCGGATCATGGATTTATATAGTTGTTTCATGGTCTCGTCCCATACTGCACTGAATGGGATGCACTTTTATGAGCTGCACTGAACTGGCAGCTGGTAAAAAAACCCTCCATCATTTCCTCCTGGGATGTACAAGTTGGACAGGTTCAGTTATTAGCAAACATTAACTCTCAATCTTGTGTTGGCACAAACACTGAACCCTCTTAGCATCAACAACCACGTTAAATCCCAGACCAACGGTGAGACTCCCAGCTTGTGAAGACCTTCCCTCAAGGTGAGATCACCATAGAATGACTTTCTCAGAATGAGGTCATACAACTCTCTCCTGCAGGGCGAGGTCACTTCATCTGCAAGAGGTCAGAAATCCTTGTCCCTCTCTCTGTACTCCTCTGCCCAGGCTGGGATTAGGGGCGTGATCCATCAGGAGAAAATCCATTGCACTGACATGACCCAAAGCTGAATTGTATGTAGTGGTACAGAACAGCACCAGGCTTCCCATATTTAGGCCAGCTCTGTTCTCCACACCCTATATATTTTATAGCCCAAGAGTCACAGAACAGGATGTTCCATCTGGACACCAGGTTCTGGGGCATTCGGATGGTGCCCTGATGATACAAACGTTCAGGTTTTCCCATCTAGACACCACTGCTCCTCCCTCTTCATCTTTCCTTCACAGTCTGTAAAGGCACCCAAATCCGATGTCTAAAAGGGAATCTGGACTTACCCAGAGGGACTCAGATTTCACTCTGTCCATTTTTGAATTTAATACGGTTCCAGAATGTCCCAGAAATCTCCCTCAGTCCTGACACTGGTTGAAATCTGAATATATTTATTTATTTATTACATTTGTACCCCGCTCTTTCCCACATACAGCAGGTCCAGTGTGGCTTACATAGTAAAAGAAAGCATCTTACATGGTAAAGAATACAGTAAAAACAAGGAAATGTAGGAACAGTATTATAAATTGTGATGATCATAACTACTTACATTATGAAAGGCATTACAAAGGACATGTGAAAAGAACGTAATGAACTAGAATAGGGAAGGTAGACAAGGATATGATAGGTGAAAGGGAAGGAGAATGGGAGAGAAATGGTAAAGGATAGAGGAAAGAAGATGAGACACCCTTCAATATATTGCTTCCTGGGTGGGCAGGACCCCTCCCCACCGGTCTTGTACATCTGAATGGCTTTTAATGAAGGGTGTAGTCACAAGGGGGGGCCTGGGTGGGCCCAGCCCCCTGCCTCACACTTTAGAATCAGGCTCACCCAAACATCAGCAGGTGCACAGAGAGATGTGCATTGACATCCACACTGTCTACTGCCCACCCAAGTTAACCTCAGGCCCCGCCAAGCCCCTGCTTATAAGGGTCCTAAGTGGGCAGGTTTGTCTGATTCCTGACTGAAGCCAAAAGCTGACACTGTATGTAGAGAAGTGGAGACAATACAACCATCTCTGAAATGTCTCAACAGCTCCAACAGAGAGCTGTGGTTCATGGTCAGAGGCCCTTTTTTTTAGTCCAGGCTCCTTGCATTGATTTATTTTTGATGAAATGATTTTTACCTCCACCTGGCCAAGCAGGCTGTGGCCAGTTCATAATGAAATACATAAAGAAATCCCTCTCCAGAAGCAGACTGTCAGTGATTTGCCTTCTTTTCATTGCACAGATCTGTTCTGAAGAGATGACGAATGGAGTCAGTTTAGACACAGCAGTCAACAGGACCTTAGCCAGTTTCTCGTAGTCACTGGTTGGTAATGATATAGGTCTGTAGTTTGTCAGGTACTTTCTATTTCTGTTTTTGTAATTTCTGCAGGGAGTATGGCCAAACCCCCTTCTTTCAAGGAGGTGTTGTTGGATTTAGCTCCCACCTTTGCTGTAGTAGGTTCAAGGTTAGCTACAGTCTAAGAGGGGATATGATTGAGGCCTACAAAATCCTGAGTGGAGTAGAATGGGTAAAAGAGAAGCGATTCTTCACTCTTTCAAAAAGTACAAAGACTAGGGAACACTCAATGAAATTACATGGAAATACTTTTAAAACAAATAGGAGGAAATATTTTTTTCACTCAATGAATAGTTAAGCACTGGAACTCGTTGCAGGAGGATGTGGTAATAGCGGTTAGCGTATCTGGGTTAAAAAAAGGTTTGGACATGTTCCTGAAGGAAAAGTCCATAGTCTGTTATTGAGATGGACGTAGGGAAGGCACTGCTTGCCCTGGGATTGGTAGCATGGAATGGTGCTACTAATTGGGTTTCTGCCAGGTACTTGTGATGAGGATTGACCACTGTTGGAAGCAGGATTCTGGGCTAGATGGACCATTGGGTATTACCTTATCCCCAGAGGGCTTATAAGTTTGTACCTGAGGCAATGGAGGGTTAAGTGACTTGCCACAATGGGATCTGAATCCCAGTCTGTCTTCTGGTCTGCTGCTGTAACCACTATGCTACTCCTTCTCTGTCCTACCTGGGGTCTCTGATGTTCTCCTAGAATTCTGTTGTAAAATTATTGCTCCCTGGAGATTTCTTACAGTTTATGCAAGAGATGGAATTACTGACTTCATGCTCTATGATCAGATCTAAAAGATGCTACTGAAATTTCCCTCAGGAATATTTCCTGGGTTGATCTGGTGCCTTCTGTAATGCATCCTAATGTGCCCTTTGGCGAGTCCGGGAGTTCTGTAACTGAGTCTCTGGGTTGATTTTTCTTCAAAAGACCCAAATCATATTTTAAAGTCTATGCTTGGCAATCATGGTTTTTTCTGATGCAGTTTTTCTCATTCCTATTTGGGTTACACACAGCAGATAAAGACCTGTACGGTCCATCTAGTCTACCCAACAAGATAAACTCATTACATATGGTATGTGACATTTCATATGTATACTTGATCTTGATTTGTCCTTGTCATTTTCAGGGCATAGACTGTAGAAGTCTGCCCAGCACTGGCCTTGTTCTCCAACTTCTGAAGCTGAATCTGTCAAGCCATGATCAGAACACAGACTGTAAAAGTTTGCCTAGTACTGGCTTTGCTTCCCAATTACTGGTGTTGCTTCCTAATCTCTGCTAAGCTTCTTTGGATCCATTCCTTCTAAACAGGAGTGAGGTGCATTAGCAGGGGAGGAGGGGTCCTTAGTGGTCCTCAAGAATAGCTCAATCAGTTTGTGTACTGATGTGGATATTCTGGTTTGGACTGCTGGTATGAAGTAGGTTCATGTAAATGTAGATTTATTCCCCTGTGGATCATCCAATTTATGTCGATCATACAGTTTAATGAACGCAGTGTTTGACATTTTCGGTTGGTAAAATTCTGTTTCATGGACAGATTCTCCTGATGAAGGTTGTCCAGCCGAAACACAGCCTGTGTGGAGCTTCACTGGCTGGGACTTGTTCTTTACCCAATTCTGGAACGCGCTGCTGTGCAACTTAAAAATGATCTATGAATTAACTAACTTCCGCAAACTACTGAAGACCCATCTCTTTGACAAGGCATACCACAAAGATCAACAAATGTGAACAACTACACATATATCCAGTATTGCCTTATGATATTTGCTTGTTATATTACTATCATGCTTTATTATTATCATTTTTGTTACATTTGTACCCCCTGCTTTCCCACTCATGGCAGGCTCAATGTGGCTTACATGGGGCAATGGAGGGTTAAGTGACTTGCCCAGAGTCACAAGGAGCTGCCTGTGCCTGAAGTGGGAATCAAACTCAGTTTCTCAGGACCAAGGTCCACCACCCTAACCACTAGGCCACTCCTCCCTTTTGCAATACTAAATGTCTATTTTCTCATGTATTTCCACTATTCATGATGTAATGTAAGCCACATTGAGCCTGCAAAGAGGTGGGAAAATGTGGGATACAAATGCAATAAATAAATAAATAAATAAATAAATAAATAAATAAATAAATAAATAAAGGTACTGCTTTTGCAACATCTGGTCATCTTGCCATTTGTCATCTTCCACTCTTGGACTGGAACAGTATCTTAGCTTTCATAGATCTTTGATGAATCTGCATTGCAGGTTCTGTGTCCATTGCTGAAGGCTGTACCTCCAAGATGTACTAGGGCTACAGACAGACGTGGTCGAGAAGGAGAGGGATCGTTGTCTAAAAAAAGAAGAAGCCTGAAGGGATGTCTTCACTGGGGTGGGGGGATCCTGGGGATCTATGGGTAGAGGTGTCAGCCTCTTGCAGTAGCCATGCTTGCGTGCTTGGCAGCTGTCACATTCCCCGGCGCGGGAACCCCCCAATTCCCCTTCCCCCCCCCCCCTTGTTTTGGGTGCTTGACCTTCTCATCACCCACGTGCAGTTCCAGAGAAGAAAACAAGGGGGGCGGGGGGGGAGAGGAACAGCAGCTTTAGGGGAGCCTCATCCGGGGGGGGGGAGGAATGAGCTCGCTCTCTCCCCACCCTGGGAATTGCCCTCAGCAGCCTGCGGAGGGGGGGGGGAAGGGGGGGGGAAGCAGATCACCAGCCGCTTCTCCCTCACATGCTCGCACGGAGCGCCCACTTCCTGGCATTGACGTCACGCCTCCGTCGCCCCTCCTCCCGGCCAATGGCCGCCACCCCTGTCCAGCTCCCAGCCAATGGCAGCCGCTTCCGCCTCGGGCGGCGCTATAAGTACACGTGGGCAGGCGGCAAGTCAGAAAGAAGCAGCGAGTGCACAGAAGCGACAGAGGCGAGATCGGTGCAGACAAGCGGCGGGGGCTCGTCAGAGACGGTACGGTAACAGCCTCTTCTCAGCGCTTTCCGCTCCCCCTGCTGCTCTCCCGAAGAGCGATCCGGCTTGTGCACACCCGAGGTGGATCGGTGCTAGACTCCCCTCCCCAACCCACCCCTTGCTCTGCTCGCTTATGTGCACGAAAATGGAACAACCTTTCTATCACGATGATTCCTTTCTTTCCGGCTACGGGCGAGCAGATCCGGGGCTGCTGAAGGCGCAGACGATGGCCTTGAACTTGGCCGAGCCCTACCGCAGCCTCAAGTCGCAGCTGAGGAGCCACCAGCAGGCAACCGAGGGGCAGGAGGCGGTGGCTACCGGCGGCTTCTTTCCGGCGCAGGACGGCGGCGGAGGTGCTTTGCTGAAACTGGCCTCGCCCGAGCTGGAGCGGCTGATCATTCAGAACAGCAACGGAGTCATCACCACCAGCCCCAGTCCCGGCCAGTACTTCTACCCCCGCGGGGTGACCGAGGAGCAGGAGGGTTTCGCCGACGGCTTCGTCAAGGCTCTGGACGATCTGCACAAACTGAACCACATGGCGCCCCCCAACGTATCCATCGCTGCCCCCTCCTCCTCCAGCGGTAGCAGCGTGTTCGGGGCCCCCCTACACCCGGAGCCTCCGCCCGTCTACACCAACCTGACCAGCTACAACACCTCCACTTACCCTACGGCCACCATCAGCTACTTGCCCCAGGGGCAACCGTTCGGGGGCAGCAGCAGCAGCCACCCCCGCCTGCAGCAGGTGTTCAAGGAGGAGCCGCAGACAGTGCCCGAGGGCTTGCAGAGCCGGGACGGCAGCCCACCCCTCTCCCCCATCAACATGGAGGACCAGGAGCGCATCAAGGTGGAGAGGAAGCGGCAGCGCAACCGCCTGGCGGCCACCAAGTGCCGCAAGAGGAAGCTGGAGCGCATCGCCCGGCTGGAGGACAAGGTCAAGCTGCTGAAATCGGAGAACAGCGGCCTGGCCAGCACGGCTACCTTGCTGCGGGACCAGGTGGCCCAGCTGAAGCAAAAGGTGATGAGCCACGTCAACAAGGGCTGCCAACTGCTGCTCACCTCAAAGATGCAACAGGCCTTCTGAGCCCCGGTGCATGCACCGAGCGAACGGACTTTTGTGCTCTGATGTTCTCTGCTGGTACCAGATGACGTTGCTACTGTGTTATTTAAAGAGTCGGGGGGGCTGCGCTGTCTGGACACTGCAGCCCCCCCGGGCACTTGTGTACAGATGTGCGAATGCTGTTTTTTATTGTCTTATTTAAAGTAAAACCCGTTGCCTTCTCTAATCTGTTCTGCATAGTGTTGTGTGTGTGGGGGGTGGGGTGGGGGAAGAGGAGGGCAGTGAACGGGGAACCCCCGAGCTTCCTCCCTGGCGCGTCTTTCTGGGAAGCGGCGGCGCGCGGTCACTGCCCACGCCACGCGCCGCACCTTCCCTTCCTCGCGCTGACGTCAGAGGGGCGGGGTGTGCCAGGAACAGCGGCGGCGGAAGAAGCGATGCCCATATTTGGGCAGCTAGTGACGTACGCTGCCGGTGCTCTTTGCCGGGAATCCCCGCCCACGTTGTCGGGCAGAGGCCGCTGCTGGGGATTTCCCGGGGCTGGGAGGTGAAATTCTTGTGGGGGCTCATCTGCTTTCGCTGCTCCCTGTTGTGGGGCAATGTTTTCCCAGCTCCCATGGGGACGGTGCAATGGGGAGGGGGGGGGGGAGTGTTTGATTCTTTCCCTACTGGAGTAACTACTTTAATCCCAGTGAGTTCTTGGGAAACCAGAGGGTGTCCTAACCCAATAACAGGACACAATAGTGCCCCCTGTCCCTATGCAGGAACCCACAAGCCAGTGACCAAGAGGGTCAACATGGGGAAGGGGTATGAAACATCATATACATGGAGTGGAGGGGTAGCCTAATAGTTAAGAGCACCAGTTTTGATATCCAGAGGTGTCCCGTTCAAATCTCACTGCTATGCCTTGTGAGCTCAGACAAGTCACTTAACCCTTCTTTGCTTCAGTTACAAAATTAGATTGTGAACCTCCAGGGACAGGGAAATATTAAGTCTACCTGAATGCAACTCACCTTGAGCTACTACTGGAAAAAGGTGTGAGCAAACTCCACATAACTAAAAATAAGAATAGCCATACTGGGTCAGATCAATGGTCCATCTTGCCAGCTGGGCAAACTCCACTACTTATTTCTAGGATAATTGACATAAAAAATGTACTGTTTTGAGATCTTGCCAGTACTTGGAACCTGGATTGACCACTAGTAGAGACAGGAGGTGGGGATTGATGGACCTTGAGTCTGGCCCATTATGGCAACAGTGATGCTTGATCCAGTTCTGGTCTTACCCCATCGCAAGGGGGAACTTGAGGTTCTGATTTCCCCATTGCATTCCCTAAGAAAGGTCAGGCTACGAGTCCTTGCATGCATTGGCGTAAGCCCAGAGCTGGATTAACCATGTCAGGGGAATTTGGAGCCAGGTGGCAACCCTAAGCCTAGTATCTTGCTTCCAACAGTGGCTTTTCCAAGTTTATTAAGGTTTACTATCCTCCTCTTTGGGTGTACTGACAGAGCAGAGGTTTACAGCCTAACATTGAAGGGAGCAAGAAAATAAGGAGAACTACACTATCAGACGGGGGGGGGGGGGGGGGGGGGGGGGGGAGAGAACTATTGGGATTGCTACAGTTGTGCGACTTATTTCTCTGTAGGATGGTATAACTAGCTGGTTGAGTTCCACAGGTCTTAAGTACCTGGCAGAAATCCATTTAATAGCACCATTCCATGCTACCAATCCCAGGGCAAGAAATGGCTTCCTCACATCTATCTCTAACAGATTATGGCCCTTTCCTCCAGAAACTTATCCAAACCTTTTTAAAATCCAGATATACTAACTCCTGTAACCACATCCTCCAGAAGTGAGTACTAGAGCTTAACTATTCTTTGTCAAAAAGTATTTCCTCCTATTTGTTTTAAAAATATTTCCATGTAACTTCATTGAGTGCCCTCTAGGCTTTGTACTTTTTGAAAGCGTGAAAAATCAATTCACTTCTACTCGTTCTACACCATACAGGATGTTGTAGACCTCAACATACCCCCCCCCCCCCCCCCCTCAGAAGAGTTCCTTCCCCCTACTCATTTTGGTTTCCCTTTGAACCTTTTTCTAATTCCTCTATATCTTATTTATTAGAATTCAGTCAAGGTGGTGTACAATAAGAATAAATCAGACATGAGTAAGACAAGACAATTACAACAGTAAAAATATTGAAATAACAATACAAAGTATGGCATGGCATAGCATACTACTTACAATGTCAACACGATACATAATGGAACATTTTAATTGACAGTGTAGGGTATAAGCAAAGATGGAACATATAGATAGGTAAGAGAGTAAGATGAGCTAGAAAATAAGGTGACTAATTTAAAGAAAGGGGCACATGAGTATGGAGAGATGGTTAAATATTATCTCAGCTAGGGTTGGAGTGGATAAACATCCTGCTGCAGTACGTGCAGCCTGTGTCATTCCTTGTGCGTAACATACAGTGACCAGCATTACACACCATACTCAAGGCGGAGTCACGTTACAGAGGCCACAGGTGGACTTGAATGTCCAGATATTCAATGGTAGCTGCAATGCAGAAGTCAGTCCATGCTGGGATTTAATATACCACCTTTCAGCGGCTGTAATCATAGCAGTTTACATATTATACAGGTACTTATTTTGTATCTGGGGCAATACCCCAGCATCACAAGGAGCTGATGTGTAGGAAAATGTTTTGCCTCACTTCTCCGTAATGAACTTTACTGCCTTTTGTCTCTCTGGTATTGTGCACATTCATTCTAGATTACACATATGCTAAAACGGACTTGCTTGATTTTGCCATGGCAGGGCAGTACAATCTGGGTCATGGTGAGATTCAGGCACTGGCTACTGAGGAGGATAAGTTTACTGCACAGACAGTGGTTCTGAAAATATCACCCCTACTACCTCTATAACTGTCCCCCTACACCCTTCTGGCACCCACAGGAGCCCAAGGGGCACCTCAGAACCTTACTTCCTCTAGTCCTACATCTTCTCTTCCCCCCCAGTCCAACAACATCTTATTTTGTTACATTTGTACCCTGCGCTTTCCCACTCACGGCAGGCTCAATGCGGCTTACATATTGCATACAAGTACTTATTTGTACCTGGGGCAATGGGGGGTTAAGTGACTTGCCCAGAGTCACAAGCCGCTGCCTGTGCCTGAGGTGGGAATCGAACAGTTTCCCAGGACCAAAGTCCACCACCCTAACCACTAGGCCACTCCTCCACTCCAAGTTCCCTTCCATACCTCATTCCTGTGGGCAGCATGCTCCCCCTACACCTTTTGCTAGCCCCCTTAGAAGTACTGCCTGGGGGGGGGGGGGGGGGGGGGAGGCATTGCAGCGCTTCTGCTGCCTGCCTCCACACAAAGCCTTGAGGTGGCAACTCTTCAAGAGCAGCCTCTACTGCACATCCTCACACTAGCACCCACTGCCCTTCTGCCTTCAGTCCTTTTGTTCATCACTTTTTATAGCATTATAAAGGGGGGGGGGGCAAAGAGCAGGAGCCTCACATACCCCCCCCCCCCCACTTCATTTGCTGTTTTATCTCTAGGCTCCAGCTCAGATACTGGGCTTAAGGGAGAGAGAAAAGAGGTTTCAAATTAACAGCTGAAAATTACTGTCCAGACCTTTTCTCTTCCACACCATTAGTAGAGAGCTCTAGTACAGTCTCAAGACCCTATGAGGAAGGAAAGAAGCCCTGGCCGCAGGCTGTAGCTGAGCAAGTGACACTGAAGTCTACACAGCTTTCTAACATGGTCGGCCCGACTCCCTTTTAACAGATTTCTTAACGCTCTGCTTTTTTTGTCTAATCCCCCTTATTAGATGCATCATTTCCTTATTCAGTGTGGCGGAGTCCCAGCACTGAAAGGGCCTGAGCTCCCTCCCTGCTCTATCCAATAAGCAGCTTAATTAAAACAGTAATTCCAGAGCTGGCACTTCCAGTTCATCTGCCTCTCACACATGCCATCACATTTCATCTAATTACTACACAGCGCTCACGTCAGCACAGCCTCCCAAAATACACTGATGCACGCAAGCACATTATTGGACTACACTCCAGGATACAGGAAATGCAATTATGGGTTAACTACATGCATTAAGTCACGAGTGAGGATGTTTAGCTTCTAACGGACTGAGATCACGTGTTGAATCAAAGCCAAAGTTTGAGCTAGGAACTAAGGCCTGTCCTTTCCCTGAAACCACAGCTCTTCACTGTGGGGCTGCAATGTATTGGCAGCACATTCAAAATCAGGTCGTCAGTAAGAGTGCAATGTCAAGGGTGGGAACACGCTGGCAGATAACCAGCATAAGGGACTGGACACCAGACCAGCAGGATTTAGAGCCCACCGATGCTCACAAAGACCTTGGGAAATAGACTTTGTCTCCCACTGTCAGCTTTCTGCCATGGGGACTTAAGGTGCATGTTGGTTTGGCAGTCTACTAGCCTTGAGGATATGTCAACCTACTTAAAGAAAAGCAGCGACAGCAGCTGTACAGGTTGCTCTCCAGCCTTGTTATAATCACATGGAATGTGCTCAGGAAGTTGCCTTTTATAAAATAGAGCAGGTACAACTTAAAAACAGCCCCAGAAGCAGAACTGCTGTTTAGAACTCCTACTAGAAGCAGGCCTGTAGGGAACACTGCACGTAGGTGAAGCTACTGGAAGAGCCAGCAGTGGGATTATTTTCAGTAACTCCTGTCAAGTCAAAATTCAATTTGTCCAGCAAAAGGATAATTTCCTCCTGGAGAGGTGGGTTCACGTCTTACTGCAGGCCGTGAGGGGCCAAGAAGCCTGGTTAGTGCACCAGTGCCACCTAGTGGCTGATGTTAGGTCCTGCAATTGCAGGGTTCATGTAGGAGCCCTGGTGCTTAGGCCCCAGATGAGGGTTGCAGCAGTTGGGAAAAAGGAAAGAAACGAAGGCTCATGAAATTGGATCCTGGGCCCAGTTATGGCCAAGCTGTAAGCCTAAAGAAAGCAGAAGGGAAGTACTAGACTCTACCCAAAATTTTCAAGAAATAAAACCTATGACACCCCCTTCCTTCACTAAAGCACTAGAAGTGAAACGAGAGCAGCAACTCCTGAGTCCTGCAGCAGGAGAGGTTGGGATCACACCACAGGGTCTACAAGTGCATTCCGGGTTGACTGACGTTGGAAGAAACTCATACAGGTTATGGAGAGAGAGAGCAGAGAACACCACTGCCCTACTTCTTTTACAGGCAGATGATCAAAAGCCCCTCACTGTTCCAAACAGCGCTCTAAAATAGCACTGGAACAGCAGAGGCCACTATTAGACCTATGATCAGAAATAATGCATGCAAATTTAAGCAGAGCAATTATCTCTGATTATGGGGTAGAAGTGCGGGAGAATTGTGCCTGAGCATGCGCTCAGAACAATCCTCCCACACTTGTTTGACAGATCTGGGCTGGAGACCAATGAAAAGAGAAGGACATCTATCTTTTAAATCGGGAGATGGACATCCTCAACTGCCCTGGTGAAGGGACGGCCAAATTTCAAGGGGGTGTCGGAGGTATAGTGACGGGGCAGTTGAGGACATCCAAAATTGACACTTCTGCAATGGGCAGTTAAGGGCGTCCACAATTGGATGTTTCTATGAGAAAGATATCTGAAACATCCAATTTTGGACATCCTTAACTGCCCATTGCCAAAACGTCCAAAATTTGGACGTCCTCACCTTCCCCCGCTGGCAGGTTTGCTGTAGGGGGGAATGAGGGCCTGCCAGCATGCAAATGCATGCTGGACAGGGCTCACCATTCCTCCCCAATGATCTGCAAACCCTAACACCAGCTCTGAGCTGGCATAGGGTTTGTCGCAGCCAGCGACCCAATCTTTGGCACACGGGACACTGATCATTGGGGATGAATGTGTTAAGCGCTGATTAGCACACATTTGCATGCTACTTGTGCTAAGAGCCCCCTCAAGCGTGTTGTTTCACAAGTGTGAGGGTTCTGATCATGGGGCGGTAGCAAACGCCAGCACTAGTAAGGCGCTAACAGCCTCTAGCGCCGGCGTTTGCTTTTGATCATCTGCCTGTTATTGCACACTGGACTTTGTTTTCTGCCATCTTTGACCTAGCAGAAGATAGTCTCAAAACACTGAATTTTGTACTGACAGTAGACACCTCTGGGCCCCGGCACCAGCACTGTCGCCCTAGTGAGAGAAGCTACAGCTCCAGGACATCTCAGCCCTGGGCTTAAGAGTCAGAAAACAGCACGGCAGTTTTTCTTTTCCACATTGGATTTGGCAGACCAACAAAGTCTTTATTAGTAGATTAAAAGTGCCCAGGTATTCAACATAAAATGCCCAACATGGCCATGTTTTGCCAATAGAAGAATGGTTGTGTCAGGGCAGAGGGTCACCAGCTGATAAAAACTTCAAAATAAAGCAGGCTGGTGTGGCTATAAGAACATAGAAAGCTAAATTCTATTACTACTAATCATTTCTATAGCGCTACAAGGCATAAGCAGGGCTCTACACCATACACAGAAAGAGTCCCTGCTCAAAGAGCTTACAATCTGGATAAGACAGGTAGACAGACATTAGGGTAAGGGAATAAGAGAAGGATAAAAGGACAGGGCTGGTGAGTGGTGGTTAAGAGTCAAAAGCAGTGGGCTTTAAGTTTGGACTTAAAAACAGCCAAAGATGGGCTAGACATACAAGCTCAGGTAGTCTATTCCAGGCGTGAGGTGCAGCAAAATAAAAGGAACAGAGTCTGGAATTAGCAGTAGAGATTTATCTACAGCACAGAGTACCCGAGAGGGAATAAAGAGGTGAGAATAAAAGGACAGGGCAAGTGAGTAGTGGTTAGGAGTCAAAAGCAGTGGTAAAGAGGTGGGCTTTAAGTTTGGACTTAAAAACGGCCAAAGACGGGGCTAGACATACAGGCTCAGGTAGTCTATTCCAGGCGAGAGGTGCAGCAAGATAAAAGGAACAGAGTCTGGAATTAGCAGTAGAGGAGAAGGGGACAGATAAGATAGATCTATCTACAGAATGGAGTACCCAAGAGGGGGCGTAGGGAGAGACAAGAGTGAAGAGGTACTGGGGAGCGGCAGAGTGAATGCACTTATAGGTCAATAACAGAAGTTTGAATTGAATGCGGAAACAGATAGGGAGTCAGTGAAGTGATTTAAGGAGAGGGCTAATGTGAGTATAGCAACTTTGGCGGAAAATTTGAGTCGCGCAGCAGATTTGGACTGATTGAAAAGGGGAGGCCGGGTGAGAAGCAGGTTACAATAATCAAGACGAGAGGTGATAAGGGTTCTGGTAATGTGCTCAGAGATGAAGGGACGGATTTTGCTGATGTTATAGAGAAAGAAACGACAGGTTTTGGCAATCTGCTGAATGTGAGCAGAGGAGAGAGAGAGGAGTCAAAGATGACCCCAAGGTTACGAGCTGATAAGACAGGGAGAAAGAGTGCCATCCACAGAAATAGAGAAGGGGGGGGGGGGGGGGGGGGGAGAGGAGATGTAGTAATATAGTAGATGACGGCAGAAAAAAAGACCTGCATGGTCCATCCAGTCTGCCCAACAAGATAAACTCATATGTGCTACTTTTTGTGTATACCTTACCTTGATTTGTACCTGTCCTTTTCAGGGCACCGACTGTGTGTAAGTCTGCCCAGCACTGTCCCTGCCTCCCGCCACCGGCTGTGCCACCCAATCTCGGCTAAGCTCCTTAGAATCTATTCCTTCTGAACAGGATTCATTTATGTTTATCCCACGTGTGCTTGAATTCTGTTACCGTTTTCATTTCCACCACCTCAAGGGAAAGAAAATTCTGGGAACAGTCCCTGAAAAAAACCCAAACACTGCTGTGGGAGATTTTAACCTACTAATAAAGACTTTGTATTACCAAAAAAAATCTGCCTCATTGTTTTATTTGTTACACTTGTATCCCACATTTTCCCACCTACTTGTAGGCTCAATGTGGCTTACATAGTACAGGAGAGGCCTTCGCAGGCTCGTGTGAACAAATACAGTGTGATGTTGTGGTAAGATCAAATTCATGTGGTACAGCCACATTAGGGAAGCAGAGAATGGAAGAGTTGCGTTCTCAGCCCTGGGCTTAAGTCACACAGAAAGCCAAGCCACTTCTGTGGTAACTTCCTCTGCAATTTTTGTCTTACTTTCAAAGCACAGAACAGCAATCCTTTATCACAGTACTGCTGCCACTGTTTTTATGAAAAAGTCACCCAGCACCAGCTCCACTAGGGATAGATATGGGCAATATTAAGGGTGTCTATACTCACATGCACCTCTGCATAATTCCTTTTCTGTATGTAGAAAAGGTTTTCCTAAAGTTACCCTCCTCTCCAGTAGATTTGAGTTAAGACAGCACTTTTGACCCATGGCAATGACTGGGGAGTGGAGTGAATGCCACATCACTGCTGCTCCACTTTGTTAAAGTTTCATTCTACAAAATAAGTCCTGGTGCTAGATATGCATCAGAAGACAAAACTAGACTGCTGAAGAATCTTCAGCCTGAGCAGAGGCACTAGCTGCACCCATGGTGGGGCATTGTGGGCGGGGATATTAGTAATGAAACAGCCAGGGCCCAGGCTGGACTTCAGCCCATCACCAGCTGCCACTGGGTGGCTCTTCTAGCTGGACTGAAGGAACTATGCAGCAGAAAGCAGACAAGGAGGGGCCATATTCTTACCTTTCTTGTGCACTTTTAAATAGCCAGCACTCTACAACAATTTGGAGTGCAACAAGAACTCAATAAGACCTACTACTACTGAACATTTCTAGAGCGCTACTAGGGTTATGCAGCGCTGTACAGTTTAACAAAGGACAGTCCCTGCTCGAAGGAGCTTACAATCTAAAGGACGAAATGTAAGTTGGGGCAGTCAAGATTTCCTGAATAGAGGTGTAGTGGTTAGGTGCTGAAGGTGGGCTTTGAGCAAGGATTTGAAGATGGGCAGAGAGGAGGCCTGGCATATGGGCGGAGCATGGAGTTTGCAGTGGTGGAGAAGGGTACTGAGAGGAGGTATTTGTCTTGTGAGCGGAGGTTACGGGTAGGGGAGAAGAGGGTAGAGAGGTAAGGAGGGGCTGCAGATCAAGTGCATTTGTAGGTTAGTAGGAGAAGCTTGAACTGTATGCAGTACCTGATTGGAAGCCAGTGAAGTGACTTGAGGAGAGGGGTGATACGAGTATATCTGTCGAGGCAGAAGATAAGACGTGCAGCAGAGTTCTGAACGGACTGAAGGGGGATAGATGGCTAAGTGGGAGGCCAGTGAGGAGTAGGTTGCAGTAGTCAAGGCAAGAGGTAATGAGAGTGGATGAGAGTTCGGGTGGTGTGCTCAGAAAGGGCGAATTTTGCTAATGTCGTAGAGGAAGAAGTGACAGGTCTTGGCTATCTGCTGGATATGTGCAGAGAAAGAGAGGGAGGAGTTGAAGATGACACAGAGGTTGCAGGCAGATGAGACAGGGAGGATGAGGGTGTTATCAACAGATAGAGAGAGGAGGGAGATGAGAAGTGGGTTTGGGTGGGAAGACAATAAGTTCGGTCTTGGTCATGTTCAGTTTCAGGTGGCGGTTGGACATCCAGGCAGCAATGTCGGATAAGCAGGCCGATACTTTGGCCTGGGTTTCCGCAGTGATGTCTGGTGTCATCAGCATAAAGATGATAGTGGAAACCATGCAATGAGATCAGGGAGCCCAGGGAAGAGGTGTAGATTGAAAAAAAAGAAGGGGTCCAAGGACAGATCCCTGAGGAACTCCAACAGAGCGGGATAGGGGTGGAGGATGATCCATGAGAGTGTACTCTGAAGGTACAATGGGAGAGATAAGAGGAGAACCAGGAGAGGACAGAGCCCTGGAACCCAAAAGAGGAAAGTGTGTCAAGAAGTAAATTGTGATTGACAGTGTCAAAAGCAGCAGATAGGTCGAGGAGGAAGAGGATGGAGTAGTGACCTCAAGGTTATAAGAGAGGGGGTAGGCCATGGGCCCTGGGTCAGGGTGTTATGTGGTAAGGGAGGGTGCAGAATTAGCACTCGGCAGGATTAAGGAAATCCTGAAATTAGTGCCTGGTGTCACAAGGAGTGTGTTGAGAAGCCCTGAAGTAAAGGGAAGGAAGAGAGACAACCTTCACATTCCCGACAGAAATGAGCAGCAAACTTTCCCAAGTTACCACCACAGTGAGGCTCACAGCTGGGCCCAGGAGCTGCAAACCTTTTGCTCAGTAATAGTGGATTAGGGAGACTAAAGGTTCAGGCCAGGGAGAAACTAGAACAGCTGCATAGACACAGTTCACACTTCTAGGTCAGTGATCACTGGTCAGCACATTCCCTTGTAGTCCCCCCCCCCCCCAAAGTAGCATATCAGGACTTGCTAAGACCACCTCCCATGTCCCATTTCCTGTTACAATAGTTCAGAATGGACTGATTTGTCATTAGCATAAGGATGCTTTCAGCTTATAGGAGGCTCTTGCTGTTCTACATCCATCACCCTTTCCATGAAAGAAGAATGCTGTCACAAACCCTCTTCCCCAACACATCCTCCTTATAGAGGATGATCTTGAGACTGTGTGCCTATCAGTATATTCCTACCCCCCCCCCCCCCCCCGACCACTAGCTAGGAGCACGAGGATATTTTATAAAGCAGTAGACCCTATGCAGAGCTCCCAGAACAGCTAGGTGATACTGCTAGCACCTGTTTGAGAAAGCACAGTATACAGAAGCCTTTGGTTAACAGGAGAAACCCCCTAATTGCTCCTCAAGAGGACAGCCAGTATGGGACCACTGACTGTAATACATCAATCGGGGTATGAAAAGAAAAAGGGAAGGGTTGTCTGTACTGTAATTCTTTTATTTGAGTTAGTGACTATTTAGCTATTTTTAGGCAGTAGAAACAGGAATAGAGTAAATGGGAAGGTTCTCAGCCAGGGTGCAGGCTGCAGCAGAGAACCCCCCCCCCCCCGCCCTTAAATCCAGCCCCTATCACTATCCTAACCCAGTTTCTGCCAGCACTAGCCAGTCATGGAGAAGGCTTTTAAAGGATTAGGCCATACCTCAGCTAGCAAGGAAGAGAAAGCAGCCTACACCAGTAAATGGTAGAGAATCCTGCTGCTTAAACTCGCAACAGACAAGACAACACATCAATGTGCAAATACCTTTAATAGGTCAAAACAAACAAACACTGTCCCAGCCTGGGGACCTTAGCCAGAAGTTTCCCCACCCTCAGAACAGGGCAGGGCCCAGACAGATGCCAGGCTTTAGTGTTCTTTGGCAAAGTAGGCCTTGCTGTCCTTGACATTAGGAATTATGGTGCTGCTTCCTGGCCTCCAGCCCACAGGACAAACTATAAGAAAAAGCAGAGAAAGCCAAAGGTTTGCGCCAGTCCAGCTGAAGTGCCACCCTTCCCTCCCCAGCCCTTCCCCCAGGCAGCCTCACCTTCTCCATGTGTGTCCGTGTGCTGGAATGCCTGAACCAGGCGCAGAACTTCATCCACAGAGCGGCCAACAGGGAGGTCATTGACCGTAATCTGCCTCAGGATTCCCTTCTGATCTATGATGAACAGGCCTCTGCAGTGAGCAGAAAGTAGTACAGGTGTTAAACCCTCATCTACCTGCAGAAGGCAGAAACCCTTTGACACTTCCAGCTCACTGTGTACCAATACTCCCCCCCCCCCCCCACACACTGCCATGCCTTCAAGTATAGGTGTAGCCAGCAAACAGGGAAGCTTGCTTCCAAGTACAGCTAAGTAGTGTGAGAAGTTCTCATTTCATACCATTTCCTGCAGTGCTAGCACACTTATTCCCTCTAGGTTAGGGGTTTCCCAAGAGCATCTTGGGCGATCTCCAGCTACCCCCTGCCCTAAAGGAGTCTTTTCTGCTGATCACCCATCCCCTAAACCTGTGAGGGCTGCAGACAGCTTAGGGTTTTTTTTAGACATCCCTCATGAACTTGTCCAAACCTTCTTTAAACCCAGATATGCTACCACAATCTTCTGGAAGTGCCAGAGCTTAACTACGAGTGAAAAAAAGTTTCCTTCTATTTGACTTGTATATTTGTAAATGTAAAGTAGAGGAACCTAGTATTTCCCAGCATGCAGTCTCACGCATATTCATAAGATACCTTGAAACCTGAGCATTTCTAGTAGTGCTTTTCACGCCCAGTCCCAGCTGGGGGCTGATCAGACCCTCTGAGCCCTGTTTCAGTCTTAGTTCTTCCTTATCCTGTCCAGGATGCTAAACCTGGCTGGTGACTATCAGGACATCCATGCAAATTCATTGCAGTAATCCTGAAAACCCAGCAGGATGAGTCTCAAGACTGGCTTTAGAAGCACCTCCATAGGCTCATTCACATAACATTTCACATTAAAGAGCAAGAGGTAACTTCTAGAAGGTGCAGATGCTACATCTTTTCCCATCCAACAGGACTCACCCATCCCCTGATAGAACCAGAAGTTAACTATTC
Source organism: Microcaecilia unicolor (assembly GCF_901765095.1). Taxonomy (NCBI): domain Eukaryota; kingdom Metazoa; phylum Chordata; class Amphibia; order Gymnophiona; family Siphonopidae; genus Microcaecilia; species Microcaecilia unicolor. The sequence continues at coordinate 196,072,202 of NC_044033.1, forward strand.
TATCCCAGCAGCTTTGCCAGTCCAAATGCAAGCCTGAGATACTTCTCCCACCAGAAGCCATTCACTATAAGCACCTCCACATACCTGTAGGCTATGCCATCATCCTCCTTCAACACACCATAGTCTTTCGCAATGGAATGCTTCAGATCTGCCACCAATGGAAAATTCAGGGCTCCAATGCCCCCCTCTTTTCGTGGGGTGTTAATCCTACAGATAGGAACAGAAGACAGTGAACCTGGATGGGAGGGAGAAAGTGATGAACTTCCCACTGTGACAAAGCAGAAATACACATGCAAGTGACAAACCATTGAGTGTGCCTTCCCTGACACTCCGGCAGTCCGACAGATACAGCTATGGTGCCAAAGATACAGAAGCATATTGCACTTCCTGACCATGGCTATCTTCTGTTAGAAGCCCTTGTAGACAGGCCTGGGTGCCCAGATAAGGAGCTAAGGGTGGACCAGCAGGGACCCTGAGCCCCACCACACCCTCAAACTGCCAGCATTTGAGACAGACCCTGCCCTGTGAGCAAAGGGATTAAACAGCTCCAAGAAACCTCACCCAGACTGTGGCCTGCCACACATCTAGTCCAGGGACCTTTTATATTAGAACTTTCATGTCTCAGAAGCAGAGTGGGAAATGCTTGTGTGGTGGAGTCAGATGACAGAGGGGATGTCACATACCAGGCCAGGTGGGTGAACTGCGAGTCCACAGAGGCTCCAATCACCTCACAGTTAAGCTTGTGGAAGCTTGCCACGCTGTCGTTGAATGCAATGATCTCAGTGGGGCACACAAAGGTGAAGTCCAGGGGATAGAAGAACAGAACCACGTACTTCCCTTAAAGGAAAAAAAAAAACAGTGGGAGAGGCACATGCAGAAGCTGGTATCCTGCCTTCCCAGTCACCAGGGCTGAGCACAGAGGCACTTCCTTGAACCCTGGTAATAGGAGGTGCTAGGGACAGGGCAGTTGGGGGGGGGGGGGGGGGAAGGAGAGAAAGAACAAGCAAACCCAGTCCTTTACCTCTGTAATCTGACAGTCTGAGATCCTTAAAGTCACCATTCACCACAGCTGTAGCATGGAAGTCTGGTGCTGGTTTTCCGATGTGTGCATGCCCAGAAGACATTTTCTGGAACAGAAGATTAGTGGCATAAGAGCCCTAAACTTACCCATTGGAGGCCAGACTGGCATGGAGTAGATGCTGCATAGCACAAGCATTACCTCATGTATCAGACAGGGATCAGAATGTTGCCAGCCTCAGCTCCAAGCAAGCATTTAGGGCACGGAACTAAAATAGCCAGGCAGTTTTCAGATGAAGCTTGAGAGGGAGGGGACCCCTTTCACTTCCACCATCATGCCAGGGGGCCTCACATCACACTTCCCCCTCACCTCCAGTATTTCTACTTTTTTTGCCATGAACAGAAACACCCTCTCCATAGGCTAGATGAATTAAATCAGGTGAAACTTAAGCCTGAATTTAGCTCATGCTTTTCTCAAAGAGTTCAAGATAAGGGACAGGTACAAATAGTATTTCCCTGTGCCCAGAACCTAATGCTGGCATTAATCTGCACAGAATGCTCAGAGGACTTTAGCACAGGAAACAAGATGGCCACAGATTGTATCTAAATGTAGTCAGATTCTAATGTTTGCAATGCCCGTCTAATGGTCAGGGAACAATGCACAAACGCTACTCTTACTGCTGAAAAAGCAAACTCTAGCTCAGAAGCCTTACAAGTAAAGAGTAAATTGAAAAACATTTGATGCAGAATAATGCAGACCATGTCCCGCTTGCATTTGCTGTTACAATTTGGGTACATCTATTCATAAAGGTGGTTAATAAATCCCAAGATCCTTCTGTAATACTAAATGTTTATTTTCTTATATATTTCCACCATTCATGATGTATTATAAGCCACATTGAGCCTGCAAAGAGGTGGGAAAATGTGGGATACAAATGCAATAAAATAAAACATTTGCATACAATTTCCTTGGAGCATTGGTGAGCTCTGGAATGGGGTATGTGCTGTTGGCTTTAGTGCAGGTGGTCTGAGCATCACCCCTTAAGTTTTTTTTTTTTTTTTAACCTGAGGCAATGGAGTATGAAGTGACTTGACCAAGGTCAAAGGGAACTGTGTGGGGCTTCTCTGGTTCCCAGCCCAATACTTTAACCATTAGGCTACTGGTCCCTTCCTGAGTGGAAATGATACTGAAGAGTAAATCAAAACATGTCTGATGGTGTATTTCTGTAGGGTGCAGTGAATCCCAGTCCCAATTTACACCTGCCTTGCAGATTGACACTTTCACATTCTGGGTTCGGAGACCTGAAGGTTTCTATAGTGGGCTACCATGAGGAATGTCACTTTCTCAGCTTGTTAGAAGAATAAAATATAATTAACATCCTTTTACTATTCTGCAGAGCTGGCATGCTCATTTCCTGTTTGATTTATATATCTCTGTGGTATTCTTAATCTTTAGCCTTTTCCTCCCCATCCCTAGAGTCCTTCACACGTTCTCTGCATTATTTCACCATTTACAAACCCATCCTTGCTTGCCTCCCAAACTTATGGTAGCCCACTATAGAAACCTTCAGGTCTCCGAACCCAGGATGTGAAAGTGTCAATCTGCAAGGCAGGTGTAAATTGGGGCTGGGATTCACTGCACCCTACAGAAATACACCATCACATCATCTTAGCTGCAGACTGAAGATAGCATCGGCAGGGTACCAGGGAGCAGCTGATAGACAAACTCCCCCCCCCCCCCACTAAGGTTTAGGGGAGGGAGTGGTTGATACAAAACTCCCTGCAATCTCCCTGCATGGCCATCCCCAAGGACAGGAGTCTCCCTGCCCCACCTTCCCTCTCAGGGAGGTGGAAAGGAAGCAGGAACCAGTTCGGACCCCCTCTCAGCAGGAAAGCATTATACCTCCAAAGCTTTAGGGGAGGGGAAAGGATCTTCACGCTGTGCAGGGGGCCAATCCATTAACTGGGGAACACAAGTGGCGTCCCCCCCCCCCCCCCCATTCAAACACGTGGTACAGAAGCACAAGCCCATCGCACTAGCCTAATCTTTTGCAAAAATCCTATCATCTACTCCCCCGAGATACTGAGAAAGCCTGTGAGTGAGGTCAGTTAACGGGGTTCAGCGAGCCTACGAGCCCCCACTTTCCTCCCTACAACGCAAAACTCACCGTTGCTTCGGCAAAGGCAACACCTATCTCTGTCCGTCTATCCGTCCGACCAGGATCAGAACCAGGGACTGAGGTGAGTGAGAACAGCTGCGCCCCAGACCGCCCTTTAAATAGATGCGCGTCTCCGCTTGGCAGGAGCACGTGCCCGAGGCACGGACCGCCCCCTCTCGAAGTCCTGCTCCGGGGAAAGGGAGGGGGTAAGCGTGTCCCGAGGGAGCAGAAGAGCTCGGGCTCGGAAAATATACACCCCCCACACCAAGTACATGAACCCAACTACATGAATCCAAACACCAAACTATATGAACCCAATGCCCCTCCCCAATTACAGGAACCCAAACCCCAAACGAAAAGAACCCAATCCTCCAACTACATGAATCCAAACCCCAAACTATATGAACCCAGTGCTCCCCCCCCCCAAGTACATGCACACAATCCCACAACTACACGAACCCAAACTCCAAGCTCAATGAACCCAGTCTCCCAACTCCAAGAACCAAATCCCCCAACTATGGGTGCACAACTTCTCAACTAAAGCTAAGATTCTGAAACATTTCCCACGTGTATTATAAAAGCAGATTACACAAGGAAAATGTCCCATATACAGTCGGTTGCATGGAGTCTACAGATGTACAGAATGACCACCTGCTTCTATGTGAAGTACCTGTAGTGTGGACCAAGGATGGAGCTGAGATATGTGTGTGCTTTTAAATGCACATATTGGCATTTGCTCTACAGGAACTGGATTTGGGATCCTATTTCATAAAGGAATAGAAATGCTAATGTTGTGTTAATAAAAGAAGTGTGTTTTTTTGGACATTTCCATAGGAATCCTGTTATGAAATTAACATGTACTCAATGCCTTCATCTATAGGTACCCAATACTCCTAACTACATTTTAATAAAACAAAATAAGGAGGGAAGAGAATCAAGATGGCGTCAGTAGCGGTTGTGGTTCCCGGAGCTCCTGAGACTTAACGATGCCGCCGACAGAGAAATTCTATCCCCAACTTTTAGATGGGGAAAAGAAAGGGAAAGACGCAGGCACCTACCTCCAAGGTACCAGCGCCATCCCTAGCTTCTCGTCAGACGACGCTGGAAACCTTTGGAATCGGGACCCATGGCGAGCAGGACCTTACTTTGACGGGCTCGCCCCATTTGGGGGCAGAGCACAGTGTTGAGGGTGCGACGTTGAGCCCTCCTTCTCTCACCGCTCCTCCACAACCCGGAAGCGCAGTTGAACTGGTGCAGCCACAACAGCTAGAAACGCTGATTGTGGAAGGAGGACCATTGTGTACTTCTACTCCAGGGAAGGAGATAATATCTCAGGGAGAAACCCTGGTCGGGCTCCCTGCTTCTCATGGATTCGCTCCGGAGAAAGGTCGAGGAATGATAAGACCTACCCAGGTGACTATGAATACGTTATGGGAGGCAATCCAGCAGGTAAATAACACTTTGCTTCAAATAAATACTTCTATAAAAGGCAAAATTGTAGAACTGAAACAATTTACTCAGAACCTATCTACAAAAGCTCAGGAACAAAATGAAAAGATTCTGAAGATGGAAACTGAGATTAAACAATTACAGGATTTAACTATGATTTTAGTCAAAGATAAAGAGATTCAGGAAAGAAGGATGGAGTATTTGGAGAACTGTGGAAGAAGAAATAACCTGAGGTTGTTGAATTTTCTCAAATCCCCTTTAATTTCATCTATGGACATGCTTAGAAAATACTTTAGTGATATACTAGGGATCCCTGTAGAGGGTTATCCCCCTATAACAAGGGCCCATTATATCTCTGGAGTAGTGAGAACTTCAAAAGAACAGCCTCAGGTTACTCCAAATTTAAATTTGACTGAATTTCTTGAAAATTCTTTGGATGTGGTCACAGAGAGAACAACTTTAATAGTGACATTTGCTCTTGAACTTGATAGAAATAATATTCTCAGACTGTACTTTCGCCATTTAAATGACTGTTTCTTGGGACAAAAAATTCAGATTTTCCCCGATATGGCAAGGAGCACACAAAAAAGGAGAAAGGAATTTCTGTTGTATAAATCTAGGACAATTAATTTAGGAGCTACTTTTTTGTTGAAGTTCCCTTGTAAATGCCATGTAACTTTTGAAGCAGTTAATTACATATTTTTTACTCCCTCGAAACTATTGGAATTTCTTGTATTGAAGGAAGGTGTTAAACCTCCTGAAGATTTGCCTCCCTGATTGAGAACGCTGATACATACGTTGGCTGTAATATCCTGTTCTGACCAACCGCTTTGAATTTTGTTAACAACTATGTTTAGTTGTATTTTCATTCTCCTTTTCCTAGTATCTTGATTCACTAATTGTGGACAAATTTAAAATAGTTTTCCTTTTTATTTTCTTAGGAATGGCTGTAAGCAGTTATTTCTTTGTGTTGTATTTTCTGATATTGCCATTTATGTCTATGGATGTAAATGAAAAAAAAAATTAATAAAGAAAAGAAAATGAAAAAAAAAACCCAAAACAAAACAAAAGAAGGAAAATGAGATGATCCTTTTTATTGGATTAACTTTATACATTTTTTGACCAGCTATCAAAGGCCCAAATCTTCATCATACATACAGAGGTCTATATATGAACACAATGGTTCGAGTTTGCTTTTTGGGTTACAAATATGAAGATTATGCAATAAGTGACGTCAGATAAAGACCTGAATGGTCCAACCAGTCTGCCCAGTTCAAGATTTAACTCGACAATGAAAGTGATATTTTTTTCTTGATCTGGGATTATTTACTATCTGATGATTCTGGGCTACTTGTCTGTCTGTATTAGACAGGAACCTGTCCTTACTCATCTCTTCTCCCTTGCTTTTGGCGCCTAACCACCTTCCCCATTCCTGTTACCTACACTGACTACGTAGTCTGTTACCGTTAGATTGTAAGCTCTCTTGAGCAGGGACTGTCCCTCCCCGTGTTTAAACTTGTACAGCGCTGCGTAACCCTGGCAGCGCTATAGAAATGTTAAGAAGTAGTAGTAGTAGTAACCTTGAAGACGTGAGTGGGGGGGGGGGGGGGTCTCTACTATGTCTGTCTGTAAAGTGCTGCACATATCTGATAGTGCTATATGATTACTTATCTTTCATCATGATAGTGGGTTTATAAAATGACGCCTGTGAACTCTGCTTGAGAAGACCTGTGACTTTGCACGGTATTGCCCCTTAGCTCCTCCCCCAGCAGATCTCCTAGTCACTTACTACATCGCCCACCATCCTCTGCGCCCGCGCTCCGGTTTGCTACCTTCCTTTGGTTCCGGCGTGCGGTATGCCGTACAGACTCAGATCCTGCCCGCTCCGATTGGCTGGAAGTCGGGTCACGCAGTGTGACGTCCCTTGGATGCCGGGTTCGGATTGGCTGAATGGTAGATGATGGTGGTGGCACAAAGAATGACGCGTCTGGTTCTGGCCCCCGATTGGTTGTGGGGTCGCAGGAGCGGTAATCATGGAGCTGGAGAAGTTTGAACGGAATAACTGGGGCAGCTGCAGGCTCAGCTCCCTGGTGCCGCCTCTGTGCCGGAATCAGCACTGCTGCCTGGGCATCGACGAGGCGGGCAGGGGCCCCGTGCTGGGTGAGAGGGTGGGGAAATGGGAGGGGAGGGCAGGAGGAGCCGCTGGATGTAGAGGGAAAGGGATGGGGGGTGTTGATGGGGGGGGGGGACATGCATGGTGAGGAGGGGATAGATCGGGAGCTGCTGAATGAAGGTGGTGTTGAGAAAAGGATAGGGGGTAGGGATGGGGTGTCTTGAATGAAGGGAGTTGATGGGATGAGCAGGGGGAGGAGGTGGAATGGGGGTGTGTTAATGAATATAGTTGATGGGGGGATATGCAGGGTGAGGAGGCGAGAGGGGGTAGATCGGGGGCTGCTGGATGAGTGGGGTGTGTTGAATGAAGGGAGTTGAAGGGGGGACATGCAGGGTGAGGAGGGGTAGATTGGGGGCTGCTGGATGAATGGGGTGATGAGAAGGGGAGGAATGGGATGTGTTGAATGAAGGGAGGGGGGACATGCAGGTTGAGGAGCAGAGAAGAGAGGGGAGAGCTATGAAGAGAGAGAAGAGCAAAGGAGATATAAAGAAGGTGGCAGTGCTGGGTAAAGGGAGGGAGGAGAGGGCACATCATTGGGTGGGTCTCTGATAGGATGTTGAAAGGATGGTTGTGGGCCTGGTTGGTACGTTTGCATGAAGTCTCTTTGGGAAGCGACTGTTCTTAGACTTGCCCTACTATATCTGCTTGTTATACTACTATCATGCTTTATCATTATCATGTTGCCCAAGATCCTTCTGTAACACTAAATGTCTATTTCTAATGTATTTCCACTATTCATGATGTATTGTAAGCCACATTGAGCCTGCAAAGAGGTGGGAAAATGTGGGATACAAGTGCAATAAATAAATTAGCTGAGTAATGCTGTTTCTCCTGCTGCCTTTCATAGGTCCTATGGTTTATGGAATTTGTTTCTGTCCATTGTCCAATAAGCAGGACTTGGAAGAGCTGAAGGTGGCTGGTAAGTTGTTCCTTCCCCCTCTTTGCTTAGTGATTCCTACCTAATTACACAGAGCAATATAATCTGGAGACCCATCTTCCAATTTCACCCCAGCTACTTCCCTGTGAGTCATTTCATTTCCTTGGGTTATGATCTCTTTATAAAAGGGAAAGCCAGTCTGAGAGCAGTGCTGTGTCATACCAGTAACACTGTGCTCCTTATTGTTGTGGACCTGCTGAGCACCACATTCCTGCCAGCCCACTGTTCCCCAGTTGGGTGCTATCGGAGAGCTGTTTAGAACCACGGAGCACGTGCCAAACGCTCTCTGGGGTTTAATATTCCTCAGAAGGGTTCTCCTATTTCTAAGTACATTCGCCCAGATTGTTTTTTCTTCTTCTCCTATTTCTAAAGCATGCTTTATTTCTTGTCTCCTCCAAGACTCTAAGACACTGTCAGAAGCGGAGCGTGAACGACTGTTTGAAAAGCTGGACAGCTTGAAGGAGTACCTTGGCTGGGCACTGCAGATTCTCTCTCCTAATGTCATCTCCACAAGCATGCAGCAGAGGTGTGAGCCTGGCAATGGCGGTAACTGTAAGCAGAGACTATGGGTTCGGGATTAGCAGTATGTGGAAGGGCTCGACGCGTGCAAGAGCAGCCTAATGGTTAGAACACTGGGCTGAGAACCAGGGAAGCCTGGGTTCAGATCCCATTGTGGGTTCCTTGTGATCTTGGGCAAGTCGCTTAACTTTCTGTTTCCTGAGGTACAGGGGAATACCTCCTATATTTTAATGAAACTTGCCTTGATCCACTGACATTGAAAGGAGGGGAGGTTAGGGAGAGTGTCATGTTGTTGTATTTGGCTTCTTTCTGTTTTTTTTTTTCCAGAGTCAAGTATAACCTGAATGCCTTGTCCCATGATACCGCTATTGCACTAATTCAGTATGCACTGGATTCTGGCGTACAGCTCAGAGAAGTAAGAAAATGGCAGAGGGAGGGGCTGTTCTTCCCAGACATATTTAAGCATTTGGCACTTTCTCCTACTTTTCTTCTCATATCCAGGTTTTTGTGGATACAGTGGGACCTGCAGAGAAATACCAGGAGAAGCTGAAGCAGCGGTTTCCCGAGCTGGAGATCACAGTGAAACCCAAAGCAGATTCTCTCTTCCCGATTGTCAGTGCTGCCAGTATTTGTGCCAAGGCGAGTACCTTCCCGGTGGCAGTGCCTTAACTCTCTGCCCTGTAACCCAGTGTGTATATGGGGTATGTTATTGGGGGATGGGTGGGGGAGCTCCTCTCTCCTGGCTGGGTGACTCTACTGAACTCAAAGTTATGGCACTCTGTATGTGACCTGGTGACTTTTGTGGTTTAGATGCTTTGGGAGGGGGGTGGGTGGATGGCTGTAGGGCAGGCAGAAATTGTCCTCTATTACGGATTATGCTGGTCTAACAGGTGGCCCGGGACCGTGCTGTGAAGAGTTGGAAGTTCTTGGAAGATTTGGGCGATGTGAACTTGGACTATGGCTCTGGATACCCGAATGGTAAGTTATAGAATTGACATTTTTCTTCTGATCCTCGGTCAGAACCAGAGCCGGGATTCGATTCTATGAGCCTTTCTTTACAGCCATGTGGGGATTGGTTCTCTCTGTTTCATATCTCATCCAAAATTTAATGTAGTTCAGTCATCACAGGGTTTAGAGCCCTGCTGCTTCCTGAAAATACCCAGGGAGTGGAAGACCGAAGCTGGGAATTGAGTTTGCACCAACCCAAAATAATCATTCTGTGCTCAGCATCTGTATTTACTCCCCGCTGTAACATTTAAATGAACATGTAAGAAGGCTTAGAATTGAGATTTCATCCTACAGCTCTCGGGTTAAGCAGATGAAAAAGGCTTCTCTATTACTTTAGCAGTGAATTTTCTCCTTGTGCCTCTGGGTTTTTCACTCTGGTTGGAGGGATGAATGTTGTGTAATTCTGAGCTGTTCATACTGTTGTAGACCCTAAGACGAAGGAGTGGCTGGCCAGGAATTTGGATCCTGTTTTTGGCTATCCTCAGTTTGTGCGTTTCAGCTGGAGCACAGCCCAGACTATTGTAGACAGCAGAGCTGTTCCAGTGCGTTGGTAAGTCCCGGAGCCCTGCTAGTGTTCCCTTCTCCTCTGCGGGGGTGTCCACTGCTTATGCAGAAATACTTTTCCTGGGGAGCTAGAACCTGGTCTGGTATTGTTGCCTGTGGTATGGACTTGGACCTGTCATAGCAGAACCGGGATAGACCATGAGATTCACCGAAAGGGCCTGTCTGTGTCTTAATGCTGAAAATTAAAAAAAAAAAAAAATGACCCTTAAGCACTGTCTTACAAAAAGTGTGTTGGGGAGGAAGCAACTGCAAGACACTAGAAAACACTGGTAATCAATGTATAGCATTTTACTGCTGCTCTGCAGCGCCCACTGCTGTTCTTGCCAGTAATTACCGAAGTTGTAATGGTTTCATTCCATAGCATTCCCCCCACCCCCATTGTGGCACAACTGGGATGTGAACTCTGACCAGCAGGTGGGGACTGAGAACCACAGGCTTCTTAGAATACCTGTAACTATTCTGTGTAGTTCCCCCCCCCCCCCCCCCCAAGAGTCAGTAGTTCTCAGTCTCTAGCAGATGGTGGATGTTCCGTTCTGAGGTTGGTGTGTGAGCCTCTTCGGGCTGCTGGGTCTTTCCCTCCCCATCCCCGTTGGGGATGGTTTCTGAGTTTGCCTCAGCCGTACTCCTCTGCTTCGGTTCAGACACACACACTCACAATCAGGATGTGATGCAGCAGTGCCTTTGCTGGTTGGTGAATGGGACCTAGTGGGGTTTGTTTCCCCGAGTTTGTGGCGTGTGCTCAGTTGCAATGAATTTGGACCGGCTGTGCTGTTGGGGGGGGGGGGGGGGGGGGTTCTTGCTCAGTGTGTTAATTTTTTTGTGGGTTTTTAAGTCTGTTCCCATACGATTTATGATGAAGACCACTGACCATTTTAGTAGTCAGTTTCCACCAACAAACACTAGTCCTCCCAGGATAATCCTGAACCATGCATAATGGAATAATATTTACACGTGCACATATAATTCAATTGTGCACGTCACAGGATCATTCTGGGAGGCCGGTATTGGGGTGATTGTGATTGTTGAAGTGCTGAGAAGCTGTGAGGTGACACTGAGAACAGAAAAAGTTAGTGCTGTTTAATTTGTGGCTGCTGGATTTCCGGTGAAACTGGCAGAGAGCTTTCATTCCACATCTCTGCTTTTTTTGTTTCTACCCCCTCCCAGGGATGACTGTGATGGGGACGAGAAGTCATCTTCCAAAGGCTCCCAGTCCATGCTGTCTTTCTTCGCCCGGAAAAAGGATGACACGAAGCACCAGCCCCATCGTTTCTTCCAGGAGAGGAAGCTGGAGACTGTAAAGGACCTGTAGCACAGTCTGCCGGACCCAGCCTCCGGGGGGGGGGGGGGGGGGCAGTGGAAAGACGTGTGAGTGGGGCCAGGCACACGCAGCAGGGCACTAGCATTGCTGTGTTATAGGTGCTTGCTTCTCTTGTCTCTAACCCACAGGCACTGTCCTCATTAGCAGGCACCCTGTTGACTCTGCCCAGCATGAGATGTCTTGCACTGTGGAGAGATCGCCACCTGCACCGTCTGGACACGATGTGGTTTGGAAGCATCACCTGTAGGTGTTCAATGAGCTTCGCATTCCCGACAACCTGGCTGAGAACTCGGACATAGTCTGATAGTAAAAGTATTATCTGATGTCTGGTTGATAAGCTTTTGTTGTTTTTATTTACTGAAATAAACTTGAGGTTGACAATCCTAATGGCTGTAATGGTTCTTTGGGAGGTAAAATGCTGCTGAACAGCTGCACATGGAGGGGGTGGAGCTTGCCTTGAAAGATTCTGGGCTATATGTACAAAAATGCAGGAGGGAGAGGTGCATTGGCAGAGCTGAGTGTGTGTGTGTGAGGGATTCATACTGGAATAGCAGGGGTGCTGCAGGGAAGGAATGAGGTGCATTGGCAGACCTGTGTGTGAGGGTCTCGGTACTGGAATAGCAAGGGGCTCTGCAGGGCAGGAGTGAGGTGCACTGGCAGAGCTATGTGTGAGAGTTTCATACTGGAATAGCAGGGGTGCTGCAGGGAAGGAATGAGGTGCATTGGCAGACCTCTGTGTGAGGGTCTCAGTACTGGAACAGGGGGTCCTGCAGAGAAGGAGTGAAGTACATTGGCAGAGCTGTGTATATGTGAGGGATTCATACTGGAGTAGCAGGGGTGCTGCAGCAGAGTGAGGTGCATTGACAGCTGTGTGTGAGGATCTCAGTACTGGAACGGGGTGCTGCAGGGAAGGAGTGAGAGGCATCGGTAGAGCTATATGTGAGGGTCTCGGTACTGGAATAGCAAGGGGGTCTGCAGGGCAGGAGTGAGGTGCATTGGCAGAGCTGTGTGTGAGTCTCATACTGGAATAGCAGGGGTGCTGCAGGGAAGGATTGCATCTGTTAGCATCCATGTCTTATATTTAGTGTTTCCTTCACTGTGCATCGCACACATGCTGTATAACAAACATGTTGAAGGCCTGGAAGGAAGCAGGCGTGTGTGTCAGTGATGAGCATACACTGGGGGTTTTAGCACTCTTCCTGTGAGGTCAGCACTAATGCAGAGGAAGAGAAAAGTGAAATTGGTGGTATGAAAGATGGGAGGCAGAGTCTCGGCTCCTTTTACAGCCAGGTACTTTCTAAGTCACAGGGCAAACCTTGTAATGCAGCATCTGTTCATGTACTAAATCCATTTCTGTGTGAGCACGGGGGCTGTAGGGATACCAGAGTCCCTCCAGGTCTGCAGAGTTACTTACAAACTCCTGTCTCAGGAAAATTGCCAGCCCTTGTGCATTGTACTGTAATTTCTTGAGGTGCTTCCTCAGTTCTGCAGATGCAGGCTGCTCTCGGCTTCATCCTGTCTATCACGTACAATAATGTCATGATACTAGATAAGAGCGTTTTTCGGTTTTATTCTTGTGCTTTCTTCCAGTGCATAGATCACAAACATTGGGTTTTCAGCAAGAAGAATGCAAGTTTTCTTTTTATTTGGGGCTCGGAAGGGGAAGAGAAGGAGGTATAGGGAGGATTGAAGTTAGAACCCACTTCCGCTGCCCTCTACGTCCTCCATAAACACTGAACGCTTGTGGATGAAGGCCTTGAGCTTCTGAAAGAGCGAGTAGCGCTTCACTGGGCAGGGTCTCCCTGGTTTAGCCACTAGCTTAGTGCTGGCTGCTGTTTCTGAACTGTCTCCCTCCTCAGAGTGAGGACCTGGCAGCTCCAGGTCAGAGGCCGTGAGGGTCAGGCACTGGCAGGGATCTGGCATGGCTACGAAGGAATCTCCCCAGATGTTCTCGCACAGTTCCTGCCCATCTTTGTACATCTGGAAAAGAGAAACAAAAGCTATTTTTGTGAATTACTACTACTTATCATTTCTATAGCACTACTAGCCGTACACAGCGCTGTACATTGGACATGAAGAGACAGTCCCTGCTTGACAGAGCTTACAGTCTAATTAGGACAGACAAACAGAACAAATAAGAGATAAGGTGGGAATGATAAAACGGGTACTGAACAAGTGAATAAGGGTTAGGAGTTAAAAGCAACATCAAAATGGTGGGCTTTTAACCTAGATTTGAAGATGGGGAGAGATGGAGATTGACATACTGACTCAGGAAGTTTATTCCAGGCATATGATGCAGCAAGATAAAAAGAACGGAATCTGGAATTGGCAGTGGAGGAGAAGGGTAGAGATAAGACACATTTATCCAGTGAACGGAGCTCCGGGGGGGGGGGGGGGGACTGTGACTGTGTAATAAGGGGCGAGAGATGAGCAACTAGATTAGACAGGTATCTCCTAATGGTTCCGCTGGGAGAATGACTCCTTTAGCTCAGAGGGAGGGACTTTGACTCAGCTGTGATCAAACAGTAAAAAATACCTGGTGGCACAGCAGCGCTGTCCAACCTCCTCTATTTTCTCTCTTTGATTGGATTTTTAAATTCTTTGTATTTTGATTTCCCACCTCTCCCCCGAACCCCTGTGTTCTCAGGTTAGATCTGAATGATAACTGCAAGTGGCAAGAAGCCGGAGTCGATTTTGGTGGTTTGTGCTTCATGGCTTGTATACGTAGGAATAGGAGGTGGTGGGGTTCACCAGTTAAATATTAGGTGTGGATACCATGAGGGTTGGCTGGGCAGCTGTAGGTCCTTTCTGGTCCCTGTGTTACTGTGTTGAATGTGGAGGTCGTGAGGGGCTCCGGTGGGTACGTACTGGGCAGCCGTAGGTTCTGTCTGAATTGAAAATGCATCGCTGTTCTGGCTGCACTGTCCATTTGTTCCTCAGCCCAGGATTTCAGAGGTAGAATGGGTTCAGCTCTTGCTGAGTGCTTTAAGTCGTTATGACTGGGTATACGTTTGCATTTTAGGTGAGGGCAGAGAGTCTGTCCTTTGGTTCCTGCTTCCATGAGCTGTGAGCATCTTTACCTGGCCATATGTAATGCAGTCTCTGGTACAGTTGTTGCCATCCGGGCCCCACTGCCAGTCTGTCAGCCAGTTCCGGGCACACGTCAAGTCGTCTTTGCATACATCGTACCTGCAAATGGAAGAGAGAGACCGTCCAGTTTTACACATGGATTTCAAAGGCTGCAGACACAGCTGAGGGCTAGGCAACCAGCTTCACCGATTGAGGAACGGACTCCCGTTCCAAAAAATCTCACTTTCATTTCAGTTTCCTTTTTCAGGATAGTATTTATTGTATTTATTTATTTACTTTGACATTTTCCCAATATGTTTGGTTTCAATGTGGCTTCCAATAAAATCAGAGGAGAAATTACAATTAAATTAGAAAGTTTAGAGCGTAAGAACTACTATTGATGGAGGCAAGCGAGAGAGAGCAGAGCTTTGCATTGTCCATCTCGTACCTGTGTCCCAGCCCTGCGTCACTAGCATCCATGTCCAGTCTGATTCCAGCGGTGCCTGGGTACGATGGCGGAAGCCCAGAGACTTACCATTGGTGACAGAATCGTAGACACAGAGGGACACCCTGGATAGCAGTGGGGTGCTCAGGGTGGGACCAGAGGGCGGCAGTTGGGGAGCAGCGATAGAAGCATTCGATGCGTTTCAGGTATTCTTCACACCTGAGGGCCCAGAGAGAGAGAGAGAGATTCCATCAGACTTTTACTGTGATGTAGAAGCTGAAGTAGGCTGGACTCGGGTCTAGGATAACGAAAGCCAGCTGAACCATAAGGACAGACTTCATCTCCCTCCCCTCTCTAGATTCCAAGCATTGCACTGGTTAATGTTGTCACTTACTTGGGGCTGAAACTTCCACAGCGATTCCAGAGAATGTCATTGACCCTGGACATGGGGGATGAGGAGAGGTCTTCGGCCACATCTTCTGAGCAGCAAGCGTCTGGGGGAAATTCACAGGTAAGAAGAATGGGAGAGAAGTAATTATCCCCGCTGAAGGCCACCATCTAACAGGCCTTGCTGTGTTTTTGGACAGATGGTCTCTGCCACTGCTCAGCTAAGCAGGATTTAAACCTTAATCCCTGAGCTAAATCAGGCTGGACCTTCTGGGTCATTGTCAGTGTCACTTAGGTGTGATACTTAGAGGGGCCGCATTAAATTAATCCCCTTGGCACACACACTCGCTGCTTGTCCCCACTCACTGCACATGAAGGGTAAAGGCTCAAGGGTTTAAGAAGTGCCAGGCTGTGTGCGACCAATGGTTCATTGATGCCAAATTGTACTGAACGCTGTCTGGCTAAATAGCAGTTAATCAGCTTGGCCTTCAGAAACATACCCAACCCTTTTCGTGCTCAATCTCTGGCACCAGATTCTGTTCTTTAATTGTGTCTTGACTGAAAAATTCCTTTCTAGTCTTTGTTTTA
Source organism: Microcaecilia unicolor (assembly GCF_901765095.1). Lineage (NCBI taxonomy): Eukaryota > Metazoa > Chordata > Amphibia > Gymnophiona > Siphonopidae > Microcaecilia > Microcaecilia unicolor. Next base: position 196,087,835 of record NC_044033.1, read on the forward strand.
AATCTGTGGCCAATTATAGCCAGTGCTTTTGAACCTCAGGCCCTGCTCACAAAATCTACCTGTCTCCCCCCCCCCCCCACCTCTCAGTTTTCAACTCACTGTCCGCATAGAGCTGGCACTCCCAGAGCTGAATCTCGGGGCTGGGGGAAGTCTTGTGCTTGCCACCTGAGAGGCATCTTCCAGCCAGGTCACCATTGATTCTGTAGAGCGAAACCAAAATGCAAGCTGATGCCAGTGCCAGGGATAGGGTGTTCATGGCAGCCTGGGATGGAGAGAGACAGACGGGAGGTTTACATTACAGGTGGGGATGGGGACAGCTGGAAATCCACAATATTGGTGATGAAAGATCCTTTTATACCCGGGATGGAGTGGGGATGGATCCAAACTGATGGTGGTGGGGGGGGGGGGGGGGGGGGAGAGGGGCAAGATTACACCCCTGTGCACATCTCTAGGCTGCCTGTATTTACTTTGGCTCCTGCAAAATTCAAAATCTTCCTTGAGAAAAAAGAATGTCATGAAACCATGACAGCTATGTATGCCTGGAATAGACCTCTTCAAGCCCCTTTGTGGATCTGTTTAAATCCAGCCCCCAAATCCACCTTGTTGAGCAGGGCTGTTGTGTCAGAGTTGGTAAAGATGTACTGACTCCAGCTTCAAAATAAAAACTTACATTATAACATATGGTAAATTTATCATTTTATATATATCTATCTATATTTTTGCCTTGAATTTAAAGTACTGGTAAATATAACAAAAAAAAAAATTAAAGCGTAATATCAGAATGAGTCAGACAGAGTCGAAGGCTTGGTGTACTGACTCCACAGCCCTGTTGAGGCCATCTTCAAATGGTTAATCCTATTTCTCCATTCACACCAGTTTTTCCATAGTACATTTGCCAAACTTTTTTTTTTTTTTGCAAGTAAAGCTCAGGATAGCTTATAGCATTTTAGATGGTTAGCTCCACGGGGCAGGGACCCTGGCATGTCTGTGTAGGTTGAGTGGTGGCCCCATTCTCTAGATGTCACTGCTGTTTTAGTGGGACAAATGATTTCTGTCCATGTTTTTGAAAAGGGTGTTGCCCTCATTCCCTCGCCAACCTGCCTGGCCTTATGAATACATGTATGAGCATTTTCTCTTGAATTCCCCTCCCTCCTGATCCCTGCCCCCACCCCACCCCACCCCCTCTCATTTTTAAATTCCAGAGCAACGTGCGTTTGAAAATCCCATTCGCCAGTTCTTTCATTCCTAGCTATGGGGCGCCAGATGTATAGGGAACACACTGCAGCCTGTGGCCCCTTCTGCCTTCACCTGGGATGCTTCCTTAATTCTAGGAGGGTAGGAACCTTCACTCCAGGGCAGTGGTCCTATGTGAGACAGCAGCTGACTCCTGCAGGTGCCAGATTAGGGACCTTGTCTTCTTACCTGCAGTCCACCTCTGGAAAATGGGGGTAATTGAGCCTCCTGCTGCTGGTTTTCTGGGATGGTCCGATGGTGCTACCAGTAGCTTCTGCTCCTCTCTCACACGCTTTGCCTTTGCTAGTCTGAATGCTGGGGATGCTGGGAGGGAGACTCAGCACTCCTCTCCTCCCACCCCTCCCTCCCCACTGCATCAGTCCACATCCACCCCTCCATGACACATCCATGAGCTGCTCTGCAGAAGCCATACAGCAGTGAGCAGCTTGTGTCTCCTTCAGATCTCTCTGAAAAAGGAAAAGTCAGGCTGGAGTGGTGATGCTTAATTCTCATCTGGTTGAGAAAAGCAAACTTCTGCTCCCAGTATTGTGACATGATTTGTAATCATTTATCAGCTCAGTCATAGGGACACACCCAGCCAGTCAGGTTTTCAGGATAACCACAGTGAAGATGCATGAGATATTCCCAGTAGGCAGTGCATGTATCTTCATTGTGGATATCCTGAAAACCTGACTGGCTGGGTGGGTTCCGAGGGCTGAGTTGAGGAGCAGAGATTTATAGAATAACATAAGAACATAAGCATTGCCATACTGGGACAGACTAAAGGTCCATCAAGCCCGGTATCCTGTTTCCAAGAGTGGCCAGGTTTTCCAGGTCACAAGTACCTGGCAAGATCCCAGAACAGTAAAACAGATTTTATGCTATTTTAGGCTGTTTATCCTAGAAATAAGCAGTGGATTTTCCCAAGTCCATTTTAATACCTGCTAAGCTAACTGCTTTTACCACATTCTGTGGCAATGAATTCCAAAGTTTAATTACACACGGGAAGAAATATTTTTTCCAGTTTGTTTTAAATTTACTACTTAGTAGCTTCATTGCATACCCCCTAGTCCTAGTATTTTTGAAAAGAGTAAACAAGCGATTCATATCTACCCATTCCACTCCACTCATTATTTTATAAACCTCTATCACATCACCCTTCAGCCATCTTTTCTCCAAGCTGAAGAGCCCTAACCGCTTCAGCCTTTTCTCATAGGAAAGTTGTCCCATCCCCTTTATCATTTTCATTACCGTTCTCTGTACCTTTTCTAATTCCAATATATATTTTTCCAGATGCTGTGACCAGAATTGCACTCACTATTCATGGAGCGATACAAAGGCATCATTTTGTTTTCCATTCCTGTCTAACAATTTATTTGCTTTCTTAGATGTGCTGCAAACTGAGCTGAGGGTTTCAATGTATCATCAACAACGACACTGAGATCCCTTTCTTGGTCAGTGACTCCTAACTTGGAACCTTGCATTACGTAGCTATAGTTTGGGTTCCTCTTTCCCACATGCATCACTTTGCACTTGCTCACATTAAACGTCATCTGCCATTTAGACACCCAGTCTTGTAAGGTCCTCTTGTAATTTTTCACAATCCTCCTGCGATTTAACAACTTTGAATAACTTTGTGTCGTCAGCAAATTTAATTACCTTGCTAGTTATCCCATCTCTAGATTTATACATATGTTAAAAAACAGTGGTCCCAGCACAGACCTCTGGGGAACCCCACTAACTACCCTTCTCCATTGAGAATATTGACAATTTAACCCTACTCTCTGTTTTCTATCTTTTAACCTATTACTGCGATATAATTTGTACCGTGGTATGACAGTGTCCCACTGGTTATCCTGCTTCCACCAGGTCTCAGAGAGGTGCCTATTATATCTATCTTATCATAAATTCTAACTCTCCCTTCTTATTTCTTAGGCTTCTGGCATTTGCATACAGACATTTCAAACAATGTTTGTTGTTCCTGTGTACAACTTGCTCAGCAGTTCACAGTGATAATTTGCCATCTTTAAAATTTAAAGACACCTGGAGGTGTATTTTCAAAGTACTTAGACGTCATATCAAAAATGCCCCTCCACATAACTTTGTAAGTCTAAGTTGGACTTTGGATGTTTTGCGCTAATGTAACCATGTTTGAAAAAAGAAAAACATCTATTTTTTTTATAAAAAATACCATTTCAAACAAAGTTTCATGCTTTGTGCATTTATCTTTTTAGGCCATTTTTGAAAACAATGCACAAAATCAAGCCACTGGGATGTAGGAGGGGCAGCATTTTTAGTAGACTGGTCCCCCAAACTTCCCAGGAGAGCAATGGGGCACCCTAGGGGCCACTGCTGTGGACTTCATATTAAAATGCTCACCGTTGTTCCTTTATCTTGTGCGCTGAGCCCTCCAAAACCCAGAATGCTCAGCTGTACATCACTACAATAACCCTTATGGGTGAAGGGGACACCTAAATGTGGGTATAGTGGGTTTCTGGTGGGCTCAAAGTTTCCACCACAAGTGTAACAGGTAGGGGGAGGTATGGGCCTGGGTCCACATGTCTACAGTGCACTGCACCTGCCACTAGACTACTCCAGAGACCTGCATGCTACTCTAATGGACCTGGGTGGCTATAACATCCGAGGCTGTGACAGAGGCTGGTGAGTACTATTTTTATTTACATTTTTGTGCGGTGGGGTGGGGGTTAGCAACCACTGGGGGAGTAAGGGAGGGGGGTCATCCCTGAATCCCTCCAGTGGTAATTTAGGGCACCTTTATGTGTCTTATTTGTTAGAAAAATAGGTCTAGACCAAAACATTGAAGTTTTCACCCTACACGTTTTGGCTTTGTTCCATTATGGCTGTAAATGTCCACGTGTTAGGCACACCCTAATCCCACCTTTGAAACATCCCCAAAATGCCCCCTTGTGATTTGGATGCACTGCAGACGAATTGCATAGATAAATGTCTGCAAAATAGGTTTTGAAAATACCAATTTGGATGTTTTGAGAAGAAACTCATCCAAAAAGTGTCATAAAGCACCAGTTGGATGTTTTTCTCTTAGCTGTGTTATTCTGGGGTAACAAAATTGACGAAGTGGCCTCAATAAATCGTTTAGTTAATAAGGTGCTACCTGCTTCTGTCAGTTTGAGGTACAATAGGTATTTCCCCAAATTCTACCTGAGGAAGCAGAAAAAGGGGCTTTCCTGAGATCCTAAAGAGGGTCAGTGGGAGCAGTGGGGTCTGTCTGATCCCTGGTTTTCTGCTTCTCTAACCACTAAGCTACCCTTCCATGCCTAGTCTTAGGAAGTCAAGAAGAATCACAGCCCCTCCTAATGAGGAAGAAGGAGGACACGGCACTGGCATGCAATGATTTTTGTAATTAGGGTAAGGGCTATTTGTTATCCCAACTGCTATCTCCAAAGCTGAGGTGCCTATTTCAGGAATATCTAGGTTTTATGGCCCCTGGAATCTTAGGTCCCATTTGTAAAATAGGTAAAAGTGAATCGATTTTTCACTCTTTCAAAAAGTAGAAAGACCGGGGGACGCTAAATGAAATTACATGGAAATATTTTTTTATTCAAAAAATAGTTAAGCTCTGGATCTTGTTGCCAGATGATATGGTAACAGCGGTTAGTGTATCTGGGTTTAAAAACAGTTTGTTCAAGTTCCTGGAGGAAAATACCATAGTCTGTTATTGAGATGGACATGGGAGAAGCCAATGCTTGCACAGGATTGGTAGCATGGATTGGTGCTACTAATTGGGTTTCTGCCAGGTACTTGTGACCTGGATTGACCACCGTTGGAAATAGGATATTGGGCTAGACGGACCATTGGTCTGACCCAGTATGGCTATTCTTATGTTCTAATGAGGGCTACAGTGAGTTAAGGATGCCATACTGTTGTGCACTATCCCTTTTTAAATGACTGAAAAAAATGTGGTACAAGTAAAGCATTTTTCTCCTATACATCTGGTTGTGGTTAATATTTAATTGGTTTGAATGACATTTCAGTACTGCTTTAAATCAGCCTGCTCTAGACTGGTGAACAGTATGCAGACACAGGTTTCTCAGTAATGATATCTCTTTAGTGTGTTATTCAGGAGTCACATGTATGGGTTTTAAGGTGAGTTTTAAAAAAATATATCCTTGTAGAATCAAAATTAGTATTTAAGACGTGTAAGCCTAAATCTTTTGGTGGCATCTGGAGCTTTCTCAAGTTCACTTTGTAGCCCTTTACATGAAAAAGGTTGGAGACCCCTGATCTAAACTATTGTAGTCAGCACCAGGAAGCAGAAAAAGTTGCGAGTTTGTATTGGGACAGTCAGATTCAGTACCACCAAAAGCTCACCCCAGGCATAGTCAGCTGTAGATAGTGTTCAGTACCTTGGAAAGCTCCTTTGACACTGCCTGATTAGGGTTAGTTTTGTCCACCATTATAAAGCTTTTCTTTCTTTAGCCCATTTCTGAACAGAAAGTTTGATATGACAGACACATGGAACTTAATGGCAGATAAAGATCATGTTGCCTATCCACACCACCTGCTGAGTTCTACTGTCCCTTTCTACTCAGAGATCCTTTTGTGCTTGGTTCATGCTGCCTTGATTTCAGTGCTGTCTCAGCCTGCACTGCCTTCTCTAGAAGGCTGTTCCAGCAGTCACTCCCTTTCCGTAAAAGAATATTTCTTATATTGTATCTGTCTATCCTCTTCCCTGTGTTTTTCAACTCCTATTTCTTCCAGAATCAGGCTGTGCTGTGGTTCTATGATACTTCATTTGCATTATGTGGAGATCTGCCCCTATATTTTGTATCCCCCCCTCTCTCTCTCATACACACACACACTCATAATCTCTCTCTGTAATTCGGCCACTGTAGCAATAATCGTGGGCTGTAGGACATGTAACCCAACAACCCTAATAATAACTGCTGCCTCCAGCCCCAACTGAAGATGTTGCAGGTCTGCTGTCCATAGATTCTGTTTGCTATGTAGTTTCTGAGTAGATTTTGCAGGGTTTTGTGTTGCTTCACAGTGTCTGGCAGTGGAGGGATTTTGTGTTACTGTTACTGAGGTGACACCAGAATTTGAATATATATTTGCTTTGTTGCAGAACAAGTGAAAAATATGGAATTGATGTGTTGCATACAGCGTTTTGATATGGTATATGCAAATTCATACTAATCTTATGTTATGGTATCAGTTTAATTGTCAGGATTATTGAAATATATGTAGCATAATTATTGATTATGCTAAATCAGATATACCAATATAAAAATACAACTTTAAAAACGTATTGAAACTGCAGCAATGAAACTGGCTTTCATGTCAAGCCCCTCTTTCCCCTCCCTTTTCCTGGGAACTTCTGATAGCAGGGCTAGTCAATTACAAACACTTAACAGAGACAAAAGGCACTGCTCCAAAGAGATATAAAACTTCCTTCTCCTCCCACCTGAAGGACTGGTAACAAAAACTGACTAGGTGGATACTTGAAGGCTCATCAAGACTTCTGCAGAAATTAAACACAACTGCAGACAGAGGGTCTGGAAAAATGTAAATCCAGGTACTGAAGACAGAGGAAAACCATAAACAAAACATTTGCCTGTCATCAGATGTATACCTGCCCCCTCCCATCAGCTATCAGACAAGAAGACGCCAGGACATCTGCAGAAAGGAAAGACTTATAATGTGATCATATGAATAGACTACATTAACCATAATGCCTTGCAAATTGTCCAGTGCAAACCAGGAAGCAAGTGCTGAGGTTCATGTGATCACATCCTCCTGCAACTTGCAATGTATAAAAGACAGAAACTGTTCCAGACACAGGGCTCTTCTTCTTGGGATCTGCTGCTCTGGGGACCTACAGCTCAACCCTTCTCTCCTGTGACCATGTGCCATGTGCTCATCACTCAGCTTTGTAACAAAGACTTTTCTGTAAGTTAATAATTCATATTTAAACCGGCTACCTTACTTTAAGCACAGATTCTCTGTAAGACTCTCACCTCTCACTGCAATTGTATTAAATAAACTCCTTTTGAAGCTAAATATATGGTCTGTTTTTTACATATGTTCTTAAACCTGGTAATGCAGGTTAATGTAATCCAATAAATATACTTAATTTCTTTTATTCATTGCAATTGTGGATCGTGTTGCCTTAAAGGGCAACTGGTGGAGAATTATTCAATATATATCTTAAAACTTATAAATATCAGCTAGTGCTCAGGGAGCAATTCCCCCAAGATAAATTAATTCTTGTTACATTTTAAATTAATTCTTGTAACACTTATAGTTAAACAATAAAATATATAGGCATGATTTATTCAGCTGTGAATTGTAGTGTTTGATGTGTCACATACATGAGCGTTGTCTGTCAGGTGTGTCACAAGAGAAGAAAAGTTGAGAACCAATGTTCCAGAGTAAGGTTCTCAACACAATCCTTGGGACACACCCAGACAGGTTTTTAGGATATCCAAAATGAATATGCATGAGAGAGATTAATTGGCCACCTTAAGATCAAATACGATTGCCCCCAGGTCCCAGTCTATGTGTACAGAAATTCTTCACCCCCCGTACTGAAGTACTTCCTTGGGTTTTGTAGTTCAAATGTGTGATTCTGCCTTTTTTAGCATTAAAATTTAGCTTCTGAATTCTGGACCATTTGTTAAATCCTTGCTATTGTTATTCACATCTTCAAAGCCTCTACTTTATGCCATATTTTGTCTACAAGGAAGCAAACCTTGCTCAACAGCTCTTCTGCAATATCACTCAGAAAAATGTGAAAAAGAAATGCACCAAGGACTGATACCTGTGGCACACCACCAGTAGCGTCCCTATCCTGAGAGTAAACTCCATTTACCACTATCCTTTGTCATTTCCTATTCAACCACTTTCTAACCTAGTCAGTCATGTTAGGCCCATATCTAGGGCACTCCGTTCCACAAAAGTAACTTCTAAATAAACTGTGTCAGAAGCTATGCCATCCCTTGGCAAAAGCAAGCTACCTTGCATCCTGCAGTCCATTGAATTCCAGAAACTTACTCTTCTCTTTTTTTTTTTTTTTTAAGCCATGACAAGTCTGCCTGGTTTGGGTCAGTTTCTAGCCCAGTGAGGCTCAGCCTTGGCTAGATGAATTCCAGTGGTGGCTATTCTGCACTGAGTCAGTTTTTAGCACTGTGGAGAGTTCTTGTAACACTTTCCCTAGTTCCCTTAATTTTAATCTCCATGGAGAGTACCTGTGAAATTTAGCCTAGGTTGCTCAGTTTCCAGAGCAATGGAAATTTCTTGCATAGCACAGTCCAGCAGGAATTAGTTTTCAGAAGGATGAAAGGCTTCTATGATGTCCAGCCTGGGGTCCCACAGTTTTTTCTTTCATTTTGGAAAATTCTTCTGAAGGTCAGGCATTACTGGTTTAGTTTTCAGCACTGTGGACAGCTCCCTGAAGGTAGGCCTAGTGCAGCTAGGTTCGAAGCTCAACATCCTCAGCCTTATGCAGATCTTGTTTGAAACTATGCTCGTGCTGTACATTTAGGCAGCTTCCATGGCCTGGCCAGGACACTTTCAGCTCTGTGGAGAGAGGTCCTGCTAAGTGCTGCGGTTTCCCAGGCATCATCCATGTGGTTTTCTGCAGAAATGGACACAAAGTAAACCTATCATTCATGAACAGGGAACACAAGGTTCTTGCTGACTCTTTTTTATGGCTGTAAGGTCTGAAAAAGCAAGTGTGGGGTGAGGGAAAGTTTTGCTTCATTCCTTCAAGTACAGCAGGGATCACCTCTGTGTATTAATTCCTTGTTGGTTTCTTTACAAACCTAATCTCACTGTACTTGTGGAAGTGAGTCCTTCAATGAACTTCCTTGCAATAATATAAGGATTACTTCTACTTTGTCTCTGATTCATGGATAGTTGGGGAAAAGTAAAGCAGAGGGGGAGGGGACCAGGGGAGAGGGATTAGTCTGGAAGTTAGTGGTCTGGGCTCTGCGTTGCCTACAGAGAACATGTGCTGGAAAAGCCTTTCACATGTTGCCTCCCAGGGTTTGCTACAGTCTCTTTTTATTGATTGATGTACATTACAAACGTCCCACCTTCCTCTACATCTTCCAGTTCCTTTGTTAGTGGGGAGCCACTGAGGGCCAGATGCACAAAATGGTCTGTGCTACCAACATGCAATTTTGACCGGTTCTGGCCAATTTGGTGAGCACGGCATTCAGTGAGAAATGCACAAAGGGGTTCTGAATGCTTTTCACCATTCACGGTAGCAGACAACGGAAATCATATGCAAATATATTACAATTAGCTAATTACTATTCAAATGCACATTCCGAGCGATGAACAGCCATTTCTGAGTTATACACGGAATGCAACCACTACTTTTTATGAGGAAAATTTAACGAGAGGTCAGGATCTGTCATAGCATGACAGTGGCTTCTCATTGGAGCAGTCTGCTGTGAGTATTTCCATTAGTATTTTAAAAGGCAGAGAACTGTGACCTAACACAAGTGAATTCTTTTGAAATGAAGAGAGTGATGTAGACAACCCATTTTTGAAAATGAAAAAGTGCAAATAACTGGTAGAGCAAAACCAAAGCCAGGCAACCACGATCAATATTCTCTCTCAAAAAAAAAAAAGCACATAGTTTTGAAAAAGAAAAAAAAGCTACACACGGCTTTCATACATTCACATTATTGCTTGTTTGCGTATATGAAAGCGGTTTGTAGCAGTGAAATGCTGTGGAGGCACGTCCATAGCACAGGTTCCCGTTCTATGATTGACCATTCTACGCAAGTACTGCTTAGCAGGTGACTGTTCTACGCATGTGCTGGTGCTTTATCTACCGAGCTGCTTGTTGAAATTGCGTGCAGCTCATTTGCATGTGATTTCCTTCTAGCATCGCTTGTTTTTTTGAACCTGGATCGAAAACCCATGGTTTCTTGCAGGGGCTTTGGCCCTGAGTGTTCATTAATGGTTATCCACCTGTTGTACACTGCCTTGGGTGAATCTTTTCATAAAGGTGGTTAATATGCTGATCTTGAGAATGAGAAAGAGAGAGAATATGAAAGCTCCCATGTTTTTGAAGCAGAGCTAACAAGTTGTAACATGCACAAAGCATCCTGTAGCTCCCGCTCACATCCCAGCATGCTGGGGATCTAGGGAAACTAAGGGACAACTCAGAGGAGGGTAGGACAGGAGGAATAATGGAGAAGGGATGTGGCGTTACCGCCTCTCACTGCCCACACATCCGATACCTAAGGCAGAGAGTCTGTCTCAGCACAGGAACCGATTACAGCTGGACAGACAGATGCTGCATTTGTGGGAAATGTAAAAACAATCTGTTGCCCTCTCACTGCCTGCGCTGAGCTAGAGGATCTCTAGACTGGAAAAAGCTTCCCAGGGCATTTGAGGTATGAATCGTTTGTGTGTGTGTGTATTTTCATGTGCCTTCTTCTGAGCTGGCATCTGCTGCCCTCTTCCCTGGGCATTGCCAGAGCTCAGATAAGGAGTTGAGAGATCTTATCCTGTTGCTACAGCAACACCTGTGATGTGAAAACAAGCAAAGCTCCTGAGACCCTCAGGCTGAAGCAGCACCTTCCTCCTTCCACTGCCTGCTGCTTTACTCCTATTCTAATTTTTCTGGGATTACTGTTGCTGGTGTCTCTTTCCTTATCCCTTCTGCTGTGAATCTCCAGCAATCCTGGCTTTGCTGGAGTGAAGATGGAGCCCATGCTTTCCTTTCACAGCCGTAGACCTTCTTGCTGTCTGTCAGTCTCCAGGCTGAAAGGATAAACTTAAAGCTTCCCCCTCCAAGCCAAGGAAGGATGTTTCTTTTGCCATGTAATGCAGGTTTCTGGGACACAGCATTCATCTATTTTGGCCTGGTTTCATTTCAGTTTGTAATCACGCTGTTACACTGCAGGCTGTGGGCTTCTGAGTGCACTGAATGCTGACTTCAGGGAAAACCCTCCTTAGTGGGTTCTTGATGTCAGCAGTCAGAAGCAGGCACTCATTTGAACTGAACTGAAGAACTGCAACCAGATTAAAGCTGTGCCCAAGATCTTATTTCGGGGTTAAGCATGAGGCTTTTTTTCTGAGCCCCATCACTGAGAATTAAATACAATTTAAACACCTCCCATACACCCAGACTCCAGTCAGCCTAAGGTGATCAGAGAGTCCACTAGGCTAAAAGGGATGGGCTGATCTTGTTGTGGATTTAACCCCACTCATTGTTGCATCCATGGACTTGTAGTTCCAGTTTCCCAAGGGAAAATATCAGGAGCTATGAAGTCCCAGCATCATGCAGACTGGCTCAGCTTGTCCTGCTGCCATACAGCTGTGTGACCAGTGCACTGTGCAATGATCTGGCACAGGTGACAACAGCTTTAATGCTTCACAGGATCTTCCAGCAGAATTTGTGTTTACTGCTCATATGGAGCAAAGAGAGACTTGGTCTGAGATCATCACATCCTGATGTCCCTAAACTTCTCTCTGATCACGTATTGGACACATAGCACGGGGTTACGCTTCCCATAGGTCCAGGGTGTAGGAGGTGGGGGAGGGGAAAAGGTCATTACTTTCCTTGAAGAAGGGATAGGGTCAGTCCTTTCCCTGGGAATGGGGTGGCTCGGAGGGTTATTGCTTCTCTTCTCAGTACTCCACTCCTGTGGATGTCTCTTGGGTTCTTGTTACTGGTCTCTCTCTCTCTCTTTTTCCCAGCAGTCTGGCCTTTACTGGAGAGAAGATGGAGCTGAGTGCTCAGATGAAATATGGGGCAGACAAGGTGAGAAAGAGACTGTTCCCTGGTACTAGGCGACTTCCTACTTTCTATCTGCCCATCCATCTTGTGTCATAAGAATCGAAAGACCCCCCCCCCCCCCCATTAACCTAGGCCTGATGTTTCTTGTGCTATGAAAGTAGGCAGCTGGTTTCTTTTCAAAGCAGGGGTTATTACTTGATGGTGGGATCAGGGCATCCCTTTCCCCTGGGTGCAAGAAGGGTGGGGGTTGCAGCACTGCTGGTGCAGGCTCAGCAGACTGGCTTAATTCTCCTATCTGTGCGGTCTGGCTGATGCCAACTTCCATGTAGCTGCATAGAAGGAGGCTTGCATCTTCCCTCCTCCCTCCTCCTCCTCCCTCTCATTCACCAGGGGCCGGAGGAGCTGCCGGTCCCTGCTACAAGCGATGGATGATTCAGGGATCATCAGACGCAGACGAATGCAGGTACCAGAACAACACTGTCTGTCCCTGTCTCTCTGTCTGTCTGCTCCCGTTCTCTTTGTGTCTCTGTGTGTGTCTTGTTTGTCTCCTGTGGTGTCTGTTTCATTCTCTCTCTGTATTTCCTTTCCCTCTAGTCATGCAGTCTAGCCCCTGAAGCGTTAACATGATTGTATTCATGTACCAAGGGTGGATACTGATGGATTTGTCTATTACCAGCAGCACTTAGCAAGCTTGCCTGGGTGTGTGTATATCAGCAGACCATATCTAGCCACATTCCCTGCTCTATATGCTGCAGCACTGTAAAATGCGCAGGAGCAGTGCTGTATACATTGCAGCCCTGATAAAGACAGGCAAGTCCTGCCACACTAACTCCAACACACCCGAGCACTGATAAACACTTGCACGGAAATTCCTGCTGTAAACCCTGTATATGCTCTTGCATTGATTTTCCTGCTCTAGAACTTATCTATAGAAACAGAGCAAAATGAAGGCAGATAAAGACCATATGGCCTATCCATTCTGCCCATTCACGCCAGCTACTCTCCCTTCCTCTCTGTCCAAACTTTTCCTGAATTCAGATACTGTTTTAATCTCTAGCAGTTCCACTGGGAGGCCGTTCCATGAATTCACCACCCTTTCTGTGAAGAAGTATTTTCTCAGGTTACTTCTGAGTCTATCCCCTTTCACCTTCATCTTATGCCCCCTCGTTCTAGAGCTTCCTTTCAGTTGAAAGAGACTGCCTCCTGTGCATTTATGCCACATAGGTATTTAAATGTCTCTTTTTATATCTCCCCTCTCCCGCCTTTCTTCCAAAGTATACATATGGGGATCTTTAAATCTGTCCCCATATGATTTATGACAGAGGCCACTGCCCATTTTAGTATCTGCCCTCTGGACCGACTCTATCCTGTTTATATCATTTTGAAGCTGCATCTCAATTATACACAATATTCTAAATGAGATCTCGTCAGAGTCACCCAAGCATCCTTCTAGCTTTCACCATCACCTTTTTTCCCTGTTTTGGCCACCTTAAGATGATCAGTTCTTCACCCCCTAAACTGTACCCTTCCCTCGGGTTTTTGCAGCCCAAATGCATGACCCTGCATTTTTTAGCATTAAATCTAAGCTGCCAAATTCCAGATCATTCCTCTAGCTAAGTCCTTCCTCATGTTATCCACACCATCAGGGGTATCTACCCTATTACAGATTTTGGTATCATCTGCAAAGAGACAAATCTTACCAGACAGCCCTTCAGCAATATCGCTTACAAAAATGTTAAAAAGAACTGACCCTTGCGGCACACCACTAGTAACGTCCTTTTCCTTAGAATAAGCACTCTTTCGCCTTCCACTCAACAATTCCTATCCCAGTCAGTCAATTTAGTGCTCATACCGAAGATACACAATTTATTTATTAGTCGTCTATGTGGAACTGTGTCAAAGGCTTTGCTAAAATCTAAATACACTACATCTAGTGCTATCCCTTGATCCAACTCTCTGGTCACCAGGTCAAAGAAATGAATCAGATTTGTCTGACAAGACCTGCCTCTAGTGAAGTCATGTTGCCTCATGTCCCCATAATCCATTAGATTCCAAAAACTTTGCTATTCTCTGTTTTAAAAGCATTTCCATTAATTTGCTTACCACAGAAGTCAGACTTACTGGCCTGTAGTTCCCAACCTCTTCCTTACATCTGCTTTTGTGGAGAGGGACCACATCTGCTCTTCTCCAGTCCTCCGGGACCACTCCTCACTCTAGAGAAGCATTGACAAGCTCAGCCAGCGGAGCCACTAGAAATTCCCTGAGTTCCTGCAGTACCCTCGGATGAATGCCATCCGGTCCCATCACTTTGTCCACCTTTAGTTTAGCCAAATCCTCATGAACACAGTCCTCTGAAGGTTGTTCAGGGACCACCGCCCCTCCATTCCTATTTGTCTTTGTCTTCTGCGGTCCTGCTCCAGCCCTTCAGCTGTGAACATAGAACATAAATATTTGTTAAGCAATTCTGCCTTATCTTTATCAGCTTCTACATATTCCTCCCCTTCACTTTTGAGTCTCACAATGACACTTTTGCACTTCCTCCTATCACTAGCAGATCTAAAAAAAAAATGACTTGTTCCCCCACTTTACAGTATTGATTGTTTTTTTCTTCCATTTGCATCTTTGCTTTCCTGACACAAGTACCTGAGAGAATCCCCAAATAGTAGCAACATTCCGTGCTACCAAACCCAGGGCAAGCAGTGGTTTTCCCATGTTTGTCTGAATAGTAGACTATGGACTTTTCCTCCAGGATTTTGTCCAAACTTCTTTTAAACCCAGATAAGCTAACTGCTGTTACTACATTCTCTGGCAATGAATTCCAGAGATTAACTATTCATTGAGTGAAAAAAATATTTCCTCCTATTTGTTATAAAAGTATTTCCATTTCTGCTGTAGAATCCATACATACTCTGTAACATTGATATACATGGGCATTAACATTTCTGCTCTAGAGCCTGTATATATACTGGACCACTGGTATATACTGGTATTGTTATTCCTGTTCTTGAACCTGTCTAAAGATGGTTTTACTTGTGTACAGTTGCCTGGACCTACATGAGCATAGAAATAGTGTTGATGCGAGACTGAGTACCTGTACCTTCCTGGAGGTACAGTTTGGGTGCAGCAGGAGTGGATTTTTGGCGTCTGATTATTTTACAAAATTGCAAGTACTCATGGACAGTACTGCATGCATTTACATCTGCCTTAAAGTGTGCAGTGTCATTTTGCTTGCTCCAGGGGCTGAATCTGGGAGTCTCACCTTTGTTGTTCTAAGGTAGGCGTGGACTCTTTACACTGGCGTTTTGTAATACAATCAGGCCCTTATCTGCTGGTTGTGTTTTGAGCTGAGGAAGAAGGAGCTGGTTCTGGAAAGCCACTCCAGAAATGGATTAAATCCAAGGAAAAGGTCTCACTATACGTATTCTTGCATTTTATTTAGTAACTTGACTTTGTGGTATATCCACTATAAACACTGTTGGGCTATTAAAAACAGTGCAATGTTAATGTATGTTATAGTGCTCAAATATATATGTAAGATAGTTAAATATGACAGATGTGAATATATTGATATGTATTTACTATAGAGCACAGATATGATCACTGGTTTACACACTGTAGCACTGATATATCCACTCTATCACTGCTTTGTACACTGTAGCACTGACGCTATCACTAGTATACACACTGTGACACTGATAACACTAGTAAACACACTGGAGCACTGATATTATCACTAGTACACACAATGGAGCACTCTGTGTAAAACTGCCATGTTTCAGTCTTCTGATCAGTTGGAATTTTGACCACCTTTCTCAGAACCTCCCCCCACCCTCTTTTGCTCTATCCCTTGTACCACCAACATAAGAAGTGGGTTATTTTCTACAGCATGAAGCATGTGTCTGTGTGAGGAGGAATCCATGAGGTGTACCTGCACTGCGCGTTTCTATTTCGATATCTGTCTGTCTCCGTAGGAAGTCACACAGGAAGCTGGATATTTGTATTTCAGGAAGGATTCTGTTATCAGGTGTGAGGACAATAATAGGTCAATATTTATGTAGATGCTGATAACTCCTGTGTGAGATGGATTCCAAAGCCAGGTTTCCTCTGGGCTTCTCTTATCCTGTGGGATTTAGGAAATCTGTGTGCAGAATGGATGACTCCTATAGTCCTCAGGCTATGATTGCATTTGAAATTCTTTTAATCCCCTTCTCCCATCCTGGAGAAAGAGCTTTGCTAGTGAGCAAGGTACAAATAATCTGTTACAGACTGGAGACCAGTGGCTCATGCTGGCATCTCACACAAACTGCATGAACCCATCCATCGCCATTGTGTGTGAGATCCCAGGGGCTGAGAGCATGAGCTCTGCAAAGATGAAAGGTCAGCTGTGTCTCTTGTTCTATCAGGACAGAGCTGGTTTTCCATTAAAAGAGGATGTCAGGCTATGATTCCATCCTGTGTCACTGTAGCACCAGGGCAGAAAAAGGCCAGTTCTACCTGTGCACACTGTGAGGACATATCTGCACTGGCACCTGCAGGATGTCTCTGCTTCCCTATTTAAACTCCATCATCTTGAGCAGAAGCGCTTGTAAGATCCGCCAGCTCCCCTCCCTTAACCTGTTTAGTTACCAGTGTTGTATCGGTGGTGCCGGTGCTCCCCCCCGGTTCCAAAGAGCGATATGTGTGAGGGCTTCGACTCTTAAATCTGGTTCTGATTTTGATCTGGCCTTCAGATCTAGGAATCATTCATTTCTACATGAAACACATCCCGCTTAACCTCTCTGCCAGAATTGGGTTGCTACTGTGCATGTGGAGTGGGTGATGACAGAAAAGGGAAATGTTTGGAGCTCTAGCTGCAGTTTGCACTACGTCTCTCTTTGGTCATGTGCCCCAAAAGGTTGGTATTAGGGACCCCCCCCCCCCCCCCGTTCATTCTTTTCCAGTTGTGTGACAGGTGCTCAGGCTCTTTTTTCTGTCCTGCCACCTTTCAAATGTGAGTTTTGCTGTGGGGAGCTCACATCTCCTGCAGTCTCAGGCTCTCCCAGGTGGAGGTGCTGTAGTCAATGGTAGAAGAGCACTGGCTGTGTGGAGCTCGCCTCTCTTGCAGTCCCAGTCTTTCCCAGGAGGAGGCGCTGTAGGGAATAGTGCAGAAGCTCTGTGAGTGCGCCTGGGTGTGGGGGAATGCTCACATCTCCTGCAGTCCTAGTCTCTCCTGGGAGGAGGTGCTGTAGTTAATGCTGGAAGAGCACTGGCTGTGAGGAACTCGCATCTCCTACAGTCCCAGCCTTTCCCAGGAGGGGGTGCTATAGGGACTAGTGCAACAGCACTTTGAGTATGAGGGAGGGGGAATGCTCAGAGCTCCTGCAGTTGCAACCTCTCCCAGCAGGAGCATTGGATGTACGGGTAGTTCACATTGTTGCTAACATTTGAGAAAAGAAGATAACATCACTGTAAGAATGGCAGTTAATGGAGAGTCTAAAAACTGCTGGTTTGGAAGCTGTGCCTCAATCCACCATGAGCATGGTAGGGAGATTGGCCTACCTGAGCTCAGCTGGACCTGGCATTACCTTCATAAGGGACTTCAAATGCTAATGGGACTTCCTGCCAGAAATTCCTAAGGAGGCAAACTAGGGTCATAATTCCTGGAAATATGGAAAGCAATACTAGGCTGCATCATTAGCTACCTACACCCCCCCCCCCCCTTTAAAAGCTTCAGGAACAGCAGTGACTTCACGGGTTCTAGGGAGACGCTTTTCCTTCTTTTTGTTGCTAGATTCATCAGCGCCTGTGAGATAAACTCAGATAATGTCATGGATGCCTTTTATCCCCCGCTCTTTCATCTGACAGGTGATTTCAAAAGCTTTTCACAAAGGATTCTAAACTGTTTCCTCTGTCAATGCACCTCACACCTGCACCCTAACCCCCTTCTCCTATCCCAGTACTGAGACCCCCCCTACTCACACACACAGAGCACTGCCAATGCACCTCACCCCTGCCAGATAGTGTGAATCCAGAGACCAAAATGGTGCCTGTGACCTTAACAGTAGTCTTACAATACTACCATCGGAGGTCAGCCTTTCAAATAAGGGCTAATGGTACTTATTTAACCATAGGTACCCCAGTCATATTGAAGTGCTGTATCACTGATGTTTAGCGTTGTATCCACAACTTTCTGCAGCTTAGCCCAGTGCTGTTAGAGTTGTATAACCATGGTCACCCCCTCAGGTTACCCCAGTCATGCTTCTTCATCATTTGGGAGGTACACTTTTGGTCTTAGGGATGTGCATTTGTTCATTAATACACATTCAAGAGCCCTTTTAAAAAGATGCCCATATATTCCTATGGCCGTCTCTAGAATTTAGCACACGCTAATCATTAGCTCACACTAAAAAAGACCCCCCTTGCTTTGTTGGTGCACCTAAAAACTTACTGATTGCTAAATTGATCTAATGAACATTAACCTATGAATTAGTTCATGTTAACATGCATTAAAATTCTGTTTATTAAAACAATTGTATGAAATTATCTGAAATAATGGTAAAAAAAACATTTTTTGGTAAAAAGTCTGAGAATCAACAGAAAACAACAAATGTTTTTTCGTGCACAGCCCTAGTTGGCAGAAGCTTTTCCTTGTAACGTCATGGCATGCTAGTAAGAATGTGAAGGTGTGATAGTAATGTTTTTCCTTGTAGTACTCTTTAGTAATTGTCTTGTCCACAAGGAAGGTGAGCCCTTAGGTCCCATAAGGCCCCGAAGGCCCTCAAAGGACAGCCATGCAACCCCAAGTCTTCACCCGCGGCGACCGCCGTTCACCAAGGGTTGAGCCCCCAGCTGCAGGCGGTCAATGGGACTTCAGGAACCGCGGGGTTGACGAACTGACCCGGACTGGGACCAGGAGAGAAGAGGGCAGATGGAAAATGGAGACGTCCAATAACAGGCAACAGTTCAGGGCAGGCGGCTAACAGCGTAGTCAGAATCAGGCAAGAGGTCAAGGCAGGCGGCTAGCAGAGTAAACCAGGAACAGTCCAAAAGTCAAAACCAGAAGCACTAGGAAACCAACGGAGCACAGGAACAAATGGAGACTGGCCTCGGGAAACAGAACCTGAAGCAATGTCCTATCTCAGGCCCGCTCCTTAAATACTGTTCAGCATTCAACCGCCCAGCCCCCATAGGCATAGCCGGTCAATCAGAACCTGGTTATCGACAGAACCCTTCTGATTGGCTCTGTCCGACCTCCCAGGCGGGACTACCGTACTGGCCTCCCAATCTAACTCCTCTGAGGCTGAGCTTCGGGTTCCCGCGCCCGAGAGTGAAGGAGACGCCGGCCATAGCGCCTCGGCGCCATTTCCCCTACTGGCGCAAACACAGCCCCCATAGCCGGTGATCGAGAGACCGGCAGCTGCGATCGCTGGCCTCCGGCCTCAGCCCCGGACTGGGCGGCCATCACCATGGCGAGCCCCAGCTCCTCGCCGTGGCCTCAAGAAAGCCGGCCTTCGTTGTGGCGGACGCCGGCTCCTGCTTCCCGCGGAGGAGCAGCCGGAGGGAGCGACGGATGTGACAGTAACGTCATGATGCACCAGTAACAATGTGAATATGCTCAGATAGTAATGCAGAGGTACTGTAGTAATAATGCAATACCACCGTTATAGCAGTGTGATGATTCTCTGCTTGTAATGTATTGTGATGGCACTCTAGTTGTAATGTGATACTGCTCTTATAACAATGTGGTAGTATTCCAGTAGTAATGTGGGGGGTGCTCTGATACTAATTATTGCTACTCTAGTAGTAATGTATGGTGCTCTAATAATAATGTGTTGGTACTCCAAATATAATATCATGATGCTTTCAATGAGTGGTACTCCAGTAGCAGTATGCTAATGCTCTGATAGTAACTAGTGGTACTCCAATAGTAATGTGATGCTGCTCTAATTGTAGTATGGTAGTACACCGGTAGTAATATATGGTGGTCTGATAATATTGTGATGGTATTCCAGCTGTAATGTGATTATGCTCTGAATGAGTGACATTCACGTTGAAATGTGATGGTGCTCTGGTAGTAATGTACAGGTACTACCACAGAAAGGTGGAATATCAAAAGCATGACACTTACCCTTACTCCAGTAGAAACATACTGGTACTCCAGTAATAATGTGATGGTACTGTGCTGGTGTTGTGTTAGTAATGTGTTGGTACTCTGGTAGTAATATGTTGTGCTACTCCAATAGTAATGTGGTATGATGTGATGGTACTCTGATAGTAATGTGATGATGCTTTGATAGTAATGTACTGGTACTCCAGTAGTATTGTAGTTGTACTCTGGCAGTAATATGTGGTGGTACTCTAATCATAATGTGGTATACTGTGATGGTACTCTGGTAGTACTGTCATGGTGTTCTGGTAGTAATATGTGATGGTCCATCAGTATTAGTAAGAGAATAAGAATAGTCATACTGGGTCAGACCAATGGAACATCCATCCCAGTATCTTGCTTCCAACAATGGCCAATCCAGGTCACAAGTACCTGGCAGAAACCCAAATAGTAGCAACATTCAATGCTACCAATTTCAGGGTAAGCAGTGGCTTCCCCCATGTCCATCTCAATAATAGACTATGGACGTTTCCTCCAGGAACTTGTCCAAACCTTTTCTAAACCTAGAAATGCTAACTGCTGTTACCACATCTTCCAGCAATGAATTCCAGAGCTTAACTATTCTTTGAGTGAAAAAATATTTCCTCCTATTAGTTTTTTTAAAGTATTTCCATGTAACTTCTTTGAATGTCCCCTAGTCTTAGTACTTTTTGAAAGAGTGAAAAATTGATTCACTTCTACTGCTTCTACACCACTCAGGATTTTGTAGACCTTAATCATATCTCCCCTCATCTGTCTCTTTTCCAAGCTGAAGAGTCCTAACATATTTAGCCTTTCCTCATACAGGAGGAGTTCCATCCCCTTTATCATTTTGGTTGCCCTTCTTTGAACCTTTTCTAATTCCACTATATCTTTTTTTGAGATACAGTGATCAGAATTGAATGCAATACTCAAGGTGAGATTACGCCATGAAGAGATAGAGAGGCATTATAATATTCTCGGTCTTATTTTTCCATCCCTTTCCTAATAATTCCTAGTAAACTGTTTGCTTTTTTGGCCACTGCTGCAGAGTGGGCTGAAGATTTCAGCGTATCATCTACAATGACACCTAGATCTTTTTCTTGTGTGCTGACTCCTAAGATGGACCCTAGCATCAAGTAACTATGATTCAGATTATTCTTCCCAATGTGCATCACTTTGCATTTGTCCACATTAAATTTCATCTGCTATTTGATGCCCAGTCTTCCAGTTTCCTAAGGTCTTCCTGCAATTATTCACAGTCTGCGTGTGTTTTGACAACTTTGAATAGTTTTTATCTGCAAATTTAATCATTCCAATTTCCAGAAAATTGATAAATATGTTAAATAGCACTGGTCTGAGAACAGATCCCTGTGGTGCTCCACTATTCACCCTCCTCCATTGAGAAAAATGGCCATTTAACCCTACTCTCTGTTTTCTGTCTTATGATAGTACTCTGGTAGTAATGTGATTATGCTCTGATAGTAATGCACTGGTACTACAGTAGTAATGTGATGGTACCCTGGCAGTAATTTGTGGTGGTACTCCAGTAGTAATGTATGATGTGATGGAACTCTGGTAATAATAATAAATAATTTAAAAAATATTTTATAACCTGCAGTGTTGTTGTGGTACTTTTGCAGCAATATGTGGTGGCACTCCAATAGTAATATGATGGTGTACTGTGATGGTATTTTGATAATAATATGATTGTACTCTGGCAGTAATATGTGATGGCACTCTAGTCATGATGGTACTTTGGTAGTAATATGTGCTGGTACTCCAGAAGTAACGTGGCATACTGTGATGATATTTTGTTAGTAATGCAGTAGTAATGTGATGGTACTCTGGCAGTGGCAATGTGGTAGTAGTCCAGTAGTAATGCAGTATAATGTGATGGTACTTCAGTAGTATTCTGATGGTACACTGGCAGTGGTATGCAGTGGTACTGCAGTAGTAATGTGCTAATGCTGAGGTGGTGTTCCTGTAGTAACCTAGTGATAGTATGTAGTAACGTGCTGAAATTCTTTCTCATTCAGACTGTACTGCATTGTACACTAAGCTTTTCCTTCTCTTGGGTTTCAGAAAGATCTACCCTTGCCGAGGAAAAGCAGTGGGTAAGTACTCTGCACTTTCTTTTCCAGCTTTTTGAGACCCCAAGCCCCGAGGAAGGGTACAATACTGAGTGTGTGAGATGCTTATTTGAACTGGGTAAGCAGTATATAAGAATTTTGTAAAGAAATACATCCATTTTAAAAACTCAAATGGAAATAACTTTATTGTCATGTCCATGTTTATGTCAGCTTTTTTGCTGGCAGCTTGCTCTGTAAATCAGTTTTCCCGAGAGCAGGCTAAATTGTCAGGTTCTGGTGCTAGTACTATTGTCTCTGCCTTCCAGGGCTGGTCCATTCCCAGGGCTAAGGCGGGCATGCTGCTCCTTCTCTCCCTCCCTCCCTCCCTCCCCTCCTCCCTTCCCTCTCTGCCATTGGCAGTGAGCAGTGCAGGAATCCTGCCTGTCTCCGATCTCCATGCCTCTGCCCCTGCCCATAGGCACAGCTTGAGCCCCTCTGGGTGGCTTCTTCCCTTGCTTTTCCAGCAGCATGTTTCGACGCACCAAAAGGTAAAAAAGGGGCGACTGCAGCTCCTCTGCAGCTGGTGGAGGGGAGGGAGTGGACATGGGAGGGGGGGGGGTGGCAGTGCTGCTGCAGTGTGTGAGAGGAGCACAGGCCGGGCTTTGTAGCATGCTTGCAGCGACCCTGCAGCAGACTGTCTGTCTGTCGGTCCATTCATATGTACCTGCAGTGAGGCGTGTGCTGTATGTATGTTCACATCTCTTCTGGCAAAAGACAAAGTGCTGCTCTGCTTTCACTGGATCTGTACAAAGAAGCTGCATTTGAAGGGCACAAGCAGTGCCAGATGTTCCCCCCACCCACACACACCATTGGGTGTCTCTCTCGCTCTCTCTCTCTTTTTGTTTCTGTTTTTCTGTCTCCTTCTCTTTGTTTCATGTCCATCTCTGTCTCTTTTTCTAGGTGTATCTCTTTCTACCTCTTTGTTTCTGTCTCTATCAGTTCTTGTATGCTCTGTTTCTTGCTTTTTTTTTCTCTGTTCCTCTTTCTCTGTATTTCTCACTGTCTTTTCTGTTTCTCTTCCTGTGTCTCTCTTTCTCTTTTGTCTCTCTGTTTTATTTCTGTTTCTCGTCTCCCTCCCTCTGTCTTTCTTCCCCCTCATCCCATCTGTCTGTTTCTTTCTCTTCTTGTCTACCTGTGTTTCTGGATGAACTGCTACTTTTACTGGCATAGTGTCTAGATCGTCTCCCATCTGCAGGAAGGAGAAGAAATGTTTAGGATAAGAGTGAGACCATCCAAAGGGATTTAAAAGAATCTCTGCTCCCTCTGTCAGACTGAGAAAACTTTACTGGCATTACAACCTGTATATATGTTTCCTAAGTAATACATGAAGAGGGTCATTTTCAAAGCTGTTTACCCATCGGAAAACCTCTCTGAAAATGGCTTTCCCTCACCAGGAGACTGGTGTGGGGTAAGGTTGAGTTGGAAGATGGACAGGACGCATGGGGCTTTTAACGCCGATGCATGTATTTATTGGAATACTGGATTCCCTGTCCACAGCCAGCAGAATTTTCAAAGGTAAATTCCAAACGGGTTTCTATTTGAAAATGAACTTTCCTTGCACCATGTTTGCAAGTCCCAAGCGGGGAGAAAATATTATCACTATTGTCTATGTATATTATACCGTCACTACTAGAGATGTAGTGATAGTATGATGTACCTAGACAATATAAAATAGCAGCAGATAAAGACTGGCCCATCCATTCTCCCTATCACTCCAATAGAGATCCTTTGGACTTGTCCCAAGCTCTCCTGAATTCAGATAGTCTTTGTCTCCACTACCTCCACCGGGAGACTGTTCCATGCATCCAATACTCCTTCCATGAAGACCTATTTCCATAGGTTACTCCTGAGCCTGTCCCCTTTCACCTTCATCCTATGATCTCTCGTTCCAGAGCTTCCTTTCAATTGAAGGAGATTCGCCTCCTGTACATTTAAATGTCTGTATCATATCTCCCCTCTCCTGCCTTTCTTTAAAAGTATACATATTGAGATCTTTAACTCTGTCGCCATACGCTTTATGACGAAGACCACTGACCGTTTTAGTAGCCGCCCTCTGGACCGACTCCATCCTGTTTATATCTTTTTGAAGGTCTCAAGAATTGTACACAATATTCTAAATGAGGTCTCATCAGAGTCTTACACAGGGGCATCATCACCTCCTTTTTCTTATGGGCCATTCCTCTCCTTGTGCTCCCAAACATCCTTCTAGCTTCCTCTGTTGCCTTTTCTACCTGTTTGGCCACCTTAAGACCATCACATACGATCACACCCAAATCCCACTCTTTCATGCACGGAAATTCTTCACCCCCTAAACTGTACCATTCCCATGGGCTTTTGCAGCCCAAATCCATGACCCTGTATTTTTTAGCATTAAATCTAAGCTGCCAAATTCCAGACCATTCCTCTAGCTAAGTCCTTCCTCATGTTATCCACACCATCAGGGGTATCTACCCTATTACAGATTTTGGTATCATCTGCAAAGAGACAAACCTTACCAGACAGCCCTTCAGCAATATTGCTTACAAAAATGTTAAAAAGAACCAAACCTTGTGGCACACCATGGTAACATCCGTTTCCTCAGAACGAGCTCCATTTGCAACTGCCCTCTGTCACCTTCCGCTCAACCAATTCCTAACCCATCTGCTAGCCCAAAAGCTACAAAAACAATGCACTTTCAGGTAGTTTTCTGTCCCTGGAGGGCTCACAATCTGTACCAGAGGCAAGTGACATGTCCAAGATCAGAAGGGATTTGAACTGGGCTTCCCTGATTCTCTAACCATTAGACTGTTCTGCCCAAGCTGTACCCTCGGGAATGGCTCCTTTTTAGTTTTATCAACACATATAGCTGGACAATCTCACTGAGTGAAAACTCTGTGTGCACAAGAGATTGTCCAGCTGTGTGTTGATAAAACTACTACTAATTAATTATGGACAACGGAAACATTATACACTACAGTTACATCTTATAAGAGACTCCTGAGGCAGGCCTTTTGGCCGAAACACAGGCCTGTGTTGAGTCTGTGGATGTGAATAAAAGACTCTTACTTTCAGTATCATCCGTGTGATCTTTTTCTCCTTCGCTGTGGTTGTGTTGCTGTTGCTGTTTGCGAGGGATTTTTCTCTGTTTTGGTCAGTTTGCATGTAAGACAGGCATATCGTGTACAGGCAAGGTAAATTGTATATGGGGCAAGTGTATTCCATGTGGGGTTAGAATACTATATGCAGGGCAAATATATTGTAAGCAGGGCTGTGTGTTATGTGCAGGGCTTGTGTATTGCATGTAGGAATAGCATGTCGCATGCGGGACAGGCATATTCTAAGGCAGATATTATCATTGCAGATATGCAGTGTACAGGTCTGGTGTGCCGTGTGTTATGTGCAGGGCTTGTGCATTGCAACATGTTGCATGCAAGACAGGTGTAGTGCTTACAGGGATGGGAGGTCTGTGAGCAATGCAGGTGAACTTTGTGCTGATCTACAAGTGAACATCTGGCCACAACTGACCTGTAACCCCCACTCTGTCTCCTGCAGCTGCCGAACCAGTAACCGCAAAAGCCTGATTCTGACAAGCACATCACCGACCCTTCCCCGGCCACACTCCCCACTCCCGGGACACCTTGGTAAGTAGCAGGAGCAGCTGTGCGAGCCTGGTGGGCTCTGCCTGTGATCTTCAGCTGATGTGATGGTTTGGTGTTCTGATTTCTTCTGAAGGTAGCAGCCCCTTGGACAGTCCCCGCAATTTCTCGCCAAGCACCCCGGCGCACTTTTCCTTTGCCTCTTCTCGCAGGTAAGACTTAAAATTTCTCTCCTGACCTACTTGTCACATCTGCGTCCTGTCATGCAAAGGTGCAGGGCGGTGACGTATGTTGGAACTAGAACCCACAGTTGTGGTGCCTCAGCCAGGACTGGAACCCATAACAGAGCATAAGAATGAATGCATCAGCTAGGACTGGAACCTACAGTAGAACTTAAGGAAAAGGGCCTCAGCTGGGTCTGGAACCCCTGACAGAGCATAAGAGTAAGTGAATCAGACAGGACTGGACCCTATTTTATAACTTAAGGATAAGGACCCCAGCCAGGATTGGAACCCATGATAGGGCATAAGAATGAATGCATCAGCTAGGACTGGAACCTACAGTAGAATATAAGGATAAGGGCTTCATCTGGATCTGGAACCTCTGGATCTTTCTACCTGTGCAGATATTGACTCCACCCCTTTCTTTTCACCTGTACCTATGGCAGGATATAAGGATAAGTACCTCAGAGGGGACTGGAACCTGTAGATCTTCTTCCCTGGGTACCTGTGAAGATGTTGCTTCCTCTCTTTTTGCTGTTACTTGTGTATTGCTGACCCCTCCCCTTTTACAGCTACTTGTGTATTGCTGACTCCTCCCATTTTGCTCTTACCTGTGCACTGCTGACTCCTCCCCTTTTGCTGTTATTTGTGCAGTTACTGACTCCTCTCCTTTCGCTGTTATCTCTGTGTATTGCTGACTCCTCCCCTTTTGCAGGTACTTGTGTATTGCTTCCTGTTACCTGTGTCCTGCTGACTCCTCCCCTTTTACTGTTATTTGAGTATTGCTGACTGCTCCCCTTTTGCATTACTTGTGTATTGCTGACCCCCTTTTGCTGTTACCTGTGCACTGCTGACTCCTCCCCTTTTGCTGTTATTTGTGCAGTTACTGACTCCTTCCCTTTTCCTGTTATCTCTGTGTATTGCTGACTCCTCCCCTTTTGCAGGTACTTGTGTATTGCTGACTCCTCCCCTTTTGCTGTTATTTGTGCAGTTACTGACTCCTCTCCTTTCGCTCTTATCTGTGTATTGCTGTCTCCTCCCCTTTATGTAACTATTGCTACTACTATTTATCATTTCTGTAGGGCTACTAGATGTACACAGCACTGTACCCAAACGGAGCTTACTTGGGATGATGGAGGGGATACACTCACCCTTTCTGGGTCTAGCTGCCCCAGCTGGAAGGCCACCCTGCCCTCTTCTTATCCCAGTAACAGTGCTATTTCTTTCTTCCACCAGGTTGTAGTTCTAAGCGCCTCCATTAATTCACATGGGTTCCTCTCCAGGTCGGTTTGGACTGACTTGGCTGTACATTATGTACATGTGAACTTCTAAGACAGGCTTGTGTCCTCTTGTTTTAGGGCCGATGGACGCAGGTGGTCTCTGGCCTCCCTCCCTTCATCTGGGTATGGAACAAATACACCCAGCTCCACTGTTTCTGTGAGTACTGTGGGGAGTCCGCTGCAGAAGAGCAGCGGCTTAGGGGGAGACGGGGCGGAGAGCTGACTGTGAGTTTGTGTGGGGTGCCTGTGTGATTCAGGGGAGCAGGCTCACCCCAGCCCCCCCTCCTGTGATTGGGCCACTGCCTGACTGGTCTCCTCTCTAATTCTGCAGTCCTCCTGTTCGTCGCAGGAGCGGCTGCACCAGCTCCCGTTCCAGCCCACCATGGACGAGCTTCACTTTCTGTCCAAACACTTTGGGAGTAGCGAGAGCATCACAGATGATGACGGAGGTCGTCGGTCTCCTGCGGTGCGACCCCGCTCTCGCAGCCTCAGGTAAGGAAGAGATAAGCCCTCTAATTAATCTGAGCTGGTGTCTCGGGAAGATTTGGGTCCCCTTTTCAGCCTGGCCTAGTGTCATGGGGGGATACTGGGCCTCTTTTCTGGTGCTTTCTGCTGATATGAGCCCTTTCCTGAGCTGGGCTGATATAGAATTTCTCTCTGGCTTGGACTGGAATGGGAAATTAAAGTGCCTCTTCTTAGCCGAAGCTGGTTTCACAGGTTAATTAAGGACTTTGGCCTGGACTGGTGTCATGAGGTGATTTTTTTTTTGTTGTTGTTACATTTGTACCCCGCGCTTTCCCACTCATGGCAGGCTCAATGCAGTGGGCAATGGAGGGATAAGTGACTTGCCCAGAGTCACAAGGAGCTGCCTGTGCCGGGAATCGAACTCAGTTCCTCAGTTCCCCAGGACCAAAGTCCACCACCCTAACCACTAGGCCACTCCTCCACATCTGTCCAGGCTGAGGTCTTACATCAGCCTGGACAGATGTGGTTCAGGGGAGATGGAAGCTTCTCCTTGGCTTGTCCTGGTATCAGGTGGTGTGATTCGGATAGGGGTAGATGGCAGCTTCTCCATGGACTGTGCTGATGTCAGTCCTTACCTTGACAGGGGGAGATGGCAGCTTCTCCTTGGTCTGTCCTGGGGGAGATGGGAGCTTCTCCATCTGTGCTGGTGTCAAGTGGTGGCATTCAGGTCTCCTCAACATGGGGAGATGGGAGCTGCTTCTTGGCCTCAGCTGATGTTAGGTGATTCAGACCTCTCCTTGACCAGGGGAGGTGGTCTGGGCTGATATCAGGTGATATGATTCAGATCTCACTTTGATAGGGGTAGATAAGAGTTTCTTCTTGGTCTGGGCTGGTGTCAGCTGGTGTGATTTGGGCTTCTTAACAGGAGGAGATGGGAGCTTCTCCTGGGTCTGTGCTGGCATTAGGTGGTGTGGTTCAGGTCTCTCTTGGCCACAGAATCTACATGAGGAGGATACAACTGACTCAGCAATCTTCCTGTCTCTCCACAGCCCTGGACGATCCCCTTCGTCATACGATAATGAGATTGTGATGATGAATCATGTGTACAAAGAACGTTTCCCAAAGGTAAGGAAACCCTTGGGGAGGTTCAGGTCTAGAGCCCAGGGTCTAGTATATGCCGTAGCACTTGTTTCCTATACACCTACCTCCCTCACCAGTGTCCCCTATACCCAGTGCTCCGAGTTCCTTCCCCCATCCTGTGTCTCATATACCCAGTCCTTGGAGATGCTTCCTCACCATTGAATTATGTGTTGTTCCTGGCAGGCCACAGCACAGATGGAGGAGAAGCTGAGGGACTTTGTGGCAACCTTTGCACCTGAAAGTGTGCTGCCTCTGGCAGATGGTGTACTGAGCTTCATTCATCATCAAGTGATTGAGCTGGCCCGGGACTGCCTGGCCAAATCCCGCGAGGGGCTGATAACCTCAGTCTACTTCCTGGAGCTGCAGGAGAACCTTGAGAAATTATTGCAAGATGTGAGTTCCATGAGAAAGAATGGGATGATAGGAGTGAGTGCCCCAGTGGAAAAAGAGGAGCACAGGGTTTTTTTTTTTTGGGGGGGGGGGGTGAGTTCCCTGGGGGAGAAAATCAGGGTGATGGGAGTGAGTACTCCAGAGGAGAGCAGCATAGGGGGATGAGGGGGCACACTCATCGGGAGAGAGAGAAACACAGGGAGAATAAGAGATGAGTGTGCTCCCTTGAGAAGAAAGGTATAGAAAAAGGAGTTGGGGAGTGTGGCAAAATGCAGGGTTATGGGGTGAGAGAGTGTGTGTACACTTGCCAGTCATCTATCCTCATCTGATCTGTATTGCAGGCTTTTGAGCGCTCTGAGAGTTTAGAAGTTGCTTTCGTGACTCAGCTGATGAAGAAACTCCTTATCATCATCTCGCGGCCAGCAAGACTCCTCGAATGTCTGGTGAGTGTTGGGGAAAGGCCCTCAGAGAGGGCAAGGATAGAGTCCCAAGGGGTCTTCTGAGTATTCAGTGAGTGTTAGAAGAGGTCCTTCTGTGTTGGGTGGATGGGGGCAATGTCACCAACCTCAGTCCTAATCCAAGGCATGAGGCGTCTAATCCTAGTCTCAGATTTACTGGGAAAGCTCGTTGTAGTACCATTCATAAATGTATAGGTAATCTATCCAGGTGAGCTTGAAAATACCTTTCAATCAAGCCTGTAGCACTCGAATAATGGGAAATCTTTCTACCACATTTTCTTGGTCTTGGACTGCATTTCTCGGTACTATCTCCTCTCTCTACATGATTCAGAGAGTACTACGATTGATGCCATTTTGGAGATTTCTTTTATTGGTCAGAATGGGGATGTCCCAGGTGATCACAACTTCTTCGTTCTCCATAATTGTCTCCGAGTCGTGATTCCAGCGCTTTTCTGGTACAGCCCTGGTGTAAGTTTCCAATGGATGAGACCTGCCACCTTACTGTGCCTTTCTGTAGAGAGATTTTCTGCCATTAGAACTTCGGTCAGTTACGAGATGAGCCACTGTTTCCAGTTCTATCTTACAGAGTTTTTTTTTATACTTGCTGTGAACCCTTGCTGTATGGTCATCTGCAATTCACTGTGCTGGGCTGCAACTATCAATCGCTCATCCTTAGGTTTCAATTCACCTCTTCTTAACCATTTATGTGTCAGATTTTGATAATTGAGTGGTTCCTGGAGAAACACTTTCCGACTGATATTTAAAACCATTTAACCAGCCAGGAATGACTCTCAGCCAGTTAAATGGTACTTACCAGTGATATTCAATGGGAGATATAACTGGCTATCTACCAATATTCAGCTGGTCACCAGAAATGGCCTGGCATTGAATATTCGGGCTTGGTGCCGGTGCTCCATCCTGTGGTCTGAATATCGACCCCTTTGTATTTCCTGCTATATTTATGCATTTCCTACCTGTTTTTCCTAATTTTATTTATTTATTTATTTATTGCATTTGTATCCCACATTTTCCCACCTATTTGCAGGTTCAGTGTGGCTTACAATACATTGTATTGATGGAAGTACAATTTGTTACAACTCGATTATGGTTACATTGTGAGGAGTAAAGTAAAAACAAAATCTACGTATCGCAAGAGGGATAAAACAATGGAACAGAACAATGGAATAGTGAAGAAACAATGGATACTGATAGGATTACAGGACAATAGCTAAAGAACGTTTGGTTATAACATTTTACTTGTAGGTTAAGGTTTGAGTGTGTTAGAATTTCGGGGGATGGGAGTATAAATGAGTATGTATTGATGCAGTACTAACAGTGTGCATGGACTTCATGTGTTTTAATCCTTTCAATAGATTTTTTCGAAGAGATAAGTCTTCAATGACTTGCGGAAGTCGGTCAGCTTGTAAGTCGTCTTCAGGTTACATGGTAGTTTATTCCAGAATTGCGTGCTCATATAAGAGAAGGTTGATGCATGTAGCACTTTGTATTTTATGCCTTTGCAATTTGGGAAGTGGAGGTTAAGGAAAGTTCGGGATGATCTTTTAGCGTTTCTGGGTGGTAAGTCTATTAAGTCAGACATGTAGGTTGGGGCTTCACCGTGAATAATTTTGTGAACTAGTGTGCACAATTTAAAAGTGATTCGTTCCTTGAGTGGGAGCCAGTGTAGCTTCTCTCGTAAGGGTTTCGCACTTTCGTATTTTGGTTTCCCGAAGATGAGTCTGGCAGCAGTGTTCTGGGCTGTTTGAAGTTTCCTCAGTATTTGCTCTTTACAACTTGTGTACAGTGAGTTGCAGTAATCCAGATGACTGAGTACGAGTGATTGCACTAGGCTGCGGAAGACGGATCTTGGGAAGAATGGTCTTATTCTTTTCAATTTCCACATGCTGTAGAACATCTTTTTGGTTGTGTTGTTTGCGTGAGTTTCGAGTGTTAGGTGGCGGTCAACAGTGACTCCAAGGATTTTTAAAGTATCTGAAATAGGAAGATTTAGTTTTGGTGTGTTTATAGCGGTGAATTCATTCTTGTTGTTTTGGGAGGTGAGTATCAGACATTGAGTTTTTTCTGCATTGAGTTTCAATCAAAATGCATCTGCCCAGGTGTTCATGATGTGTAAGCTTTGGTTGATTTCGTTGAAGATTTCTTTAATGTCTTGTTTAAACGGGATATATATTGTTACATCGTCGGCGTATATATAAGGGTTGAAGTTATGGCTTGATAAAAGTTTTGCCAAAGGAATCATCATTAGGTTGAAAATGGTTGGTGATAGGGGTGATCCTTGCAGTACTCCACATTCTGGTGTCCATGCTGTAGACATAGTTGAATTTGATGTAACCTGGTAGGAGCGCAGGGTTAGGAACCCCTTGAACCAGTTTAGGACATTGCCTCCGATGCCAAAGTATTCAAGTATGTGTAGTAGGATTCTGTGGTCAACCATGTCAAAGGCACTTGACATGTCAAATTGTAGGAGGAGTATATTGTTGCCGGTTGCAATCATTTGTTTAAATTTGGTCATTAAAGTGATTAGTACTGTTTCGGTGCTGTGATTCGATCGGAATCCTGATTGGGCATCATGCAGTATTGAGAACTTGTCTAGGTAGTTTGTAAGTTGTTTTGTTACCATCCCTTCAGTTATTTTGGTTATTAGTGGTATGTGTGCTACTGGTCTGTAATTAGTTATTTCACTTGCATTTTTCTTTGCGTCTTTGGGTATTGGGGTGAGTAAAATTTTCCTTTTTCTTTTGGGAAAAGTCCATTTTGTAGCATGGAGTTTACATGGTTCGTTAGGTCTGTTATGAATTGTTGAGGGGCTGATTTCATAAGGTTGTTTGAGCATATGTCTAGTTTGCAGTAGGATTTGGCGAATCTTTTGAGGTTTCAGAGATGTGGTCTTCTGATAGTAGTTCGAATTCGGTCCAGGTTCTGTCTGCTGGGTATATTCCGTCTGCCGGGTCTAGACAGTCGAGGAGTGTGGCGTATTCAGTAGGGCTGGTGGGTATTTTAAGTCGTAGTTGTATAATTTTCTCTTTGAAGTATTTTGCGAGGTCGTTGACACTTGGTATGTCTTTGCTGTTGTTTGTAACTGGTGTGGTGTCTAGCAATTTGTTCACAAGGTAGAAAAGTTTGTGTGTGTCTTTGTAGTTTGGTCCAATTATTGTTTTGTAGTGTAATCTTTTAGTCTGTTTTATAGTGTATTTGTATTTCCTCCGAAGTAATTTCCAAGCATTTAGTGTTTGTTCATCCTTCTTTTTGTTCCATGCGCGTTCTAGTTTCCTGACTTGTGTTTTGAGTTCTTTCAGTTCTTCGGTAAACCATGGATTCGATTTTTTCCTGATCTAATTCCTTGAAGAATGTATTTCCCTTCCCTGGCACATTCTGTACCTTCCTTCCCTTTCGGTACTGGTGGATTCTCTTTCAATTCTTCTACTCATCAGAGCACTTGTCCAAGTTTAATGAGGGAGATGGATTTTGGATGTTTTACTTTCATATTTCAACACCTTTCATGCATTTGAATCTGATGATGGTGTTATGTAAGCCTTTAGATCTTTGACAGTACTGTAATTTACTTCCATTTCTCCTTCAGACTGGGGAATGTACTGTACAGTCTTGGCATACTCTGATCTTTATACATGACCTCTCATTGGCACATCCAGTTTTTCAAGGTTTTTAAGAGACCAGTCTACAATTCCAAAGTTATATGACAGTGAGGGGATTGCCAGCTGATTAATGGCCTGTACCTTATTCTGCGATGTTAATGCACTCTTCAGTATGAATTTTAGTCTCCTATAATATTCTTTACCGATCTTTTCTCTCAGTGATTTATGCTTGATTGTAGCTCCTTCCTCCACGCCTAGATATTTATAGATACCTTCATGTTCCTTTATCTCATCAGTGAGAGGGATGTTTTCAGTTTTGCTCAACTTTCCTGTAAGAAAAGTTGCCTTAGCACATTTGTTCAGACCAAAAGTTGTCACTGCCTTCAAGAAATCACTCAAAACTTACCTATTTTTTTAAAAAATCATTTTCCTCCTCTACGCCAATAACCTCTTTGCTTTACTCTTTTCCCATCAATTTGATTTTATGTAACTCTGCTTGTTTCTTTAACTACAGATCATTTTATTTCGTAATGCGCTTAGATGCCTAAGTTTAGGCCCAGGCGGTATATCAAATGTAATATAATAAAAAGAAAAAAAATATATATTGATGTAGCTTGAGAAGCTTTTTCACTACTTGGAGTTGGTTCATTAATTGTTGGCCACTAGAATTGTAGAGGTTCGAATCATCTAGAAAAAGTATGTGTGATGTAACCTCTGGATCATTACCATCTTTAGGAAGAAGGCTAAATCCGTAGCCCAAAGTGTTAATGACAGCACTCAGGCCCAGATGCACAAAACTTTAACGACCCTTTAACGAAGAAATTTTCAACTGTAGCATGCATTAAAAGCCATTTTCCGACGACGCTAGCAGCTAACGAAAACGGAATGCAAACGAGTCACTTCCAATTGAAATGTGAACAATTTGCAATGCACTAACCATACCGACGATTGCAACGAATCATTTACCGTGATATATTTAACGTGAGGTCAGAGCTGTCGTTAAGGCCTGAGCTGTCATACAGACACTGCTCCCCGCTTCTCCCTGCAGCATAAAAATCCAAGCTGGCATGTTTGAAAATAAAAAAAACCCACACAAACACGTGACTCCCCGCTTCCCCCTGCATAAAATTGAAAAAACCCCCCAAAAAGCAAAAAAGGATCGGGAGGGGGCAAAGGCGCTCGTCAGGAGCGTCCTGTATGGACGTCCTTGCCCCCCCCCGCCTGAGGTTGACGCTGCTCCCCGCTTCCCCCTGTATTAAATAAAAATCAAAACAAAACTCAAAACTGTAGCACCCATGGCCCCCCCTCCCTTCCTCTCTCTCTATTTCTCCTTCTACTACACAGCTCCGCCTCCTGCCATCCTCTGCCCCCGTGCCCCACCCCCCTGAGGTCGTCACCGCCGCTCCCCCCCTCCACCGGACCCCCCCCTCCGCCTTACTGGGCTCGCGCAGCGCCTCTCACCTCTGTGTGAAGGCGCTGCACGGGCAAGAACAGCTGATCGGCGATCAGTGATGCCTCCTCCGACGTCCCTCCATTCTTCCTGGGCCCGCCCTCCTCTGACGTTACATACAGGATGGTCCTGACGAGCGCCTTTGCCCCCTCCCGATCCTCAGCTTCTTTGACGTTTTTTGGCATGCGCAGAGCAGCCAGCATAACGCTTGGCTGCTCTGCGCATGCTTTACGGGCACATTAACGACGGGGATTACACTTCTTTAATGCATTCGACTTTCGTTTACCAAACCGAACATGTGGGACTTGTTTTTTTACTGCATTCTTCGTTTTTTCAACTTCGGTAAGGACTTTTACGCTTTTGATTTTTTTACGTATGGTTGATGCATCTGGGCCTCAGAGGAGTAAGTGCCAAACAAAATAGAAGTGGTGACAGGGAGTCTCCCTGAAATGTGCCTTCCTGGATCTTGATGTTGGGAATGACAAACTATCTATCTGCATATTGCAGGTGGAGTGTGGTTTGCTGTATTTTTATGCTGAACTTAATGTACTTGATCAATCCAGAGTTTATTTTGTACATTTCAAGGCAATTTATTATTCAGTAATGTGGAATGCTGTCAAAGGCTTTCTTATAATCAATACACAGTACACTGAGATTTCTGCTTTTCTTAACACTGGTTATGTTGGCTTTATTCAGCATTAACTGGTCCTTGGTTCCATATTCTCCCTTCTTATTGCTCCTTTGTTCTACTGCCATGATGTTATTAGAGTGATATGATCACATCTTCTGTCGGCATCTGTTGTAGTGAACAGCTTATAGACTCTAGACAGACAAGTCTTGGGTCTGTATTAATTTTGGGGAATGTTATTCGGATCTCCCTTTGGAAGAAGTGTTCTATTCATTCTTAGCCACAGTTGGGTTTTCTAGCTGCCTGTCCAAATAATTTTTGCAGTCTCCCAGGTCTTGGTGTAAGGATGTTAACTGAGCCAAAAATTGGTGACTCCATCTTGGGCCAGTGCTCTTCCAGTTTGATGCTCTTCTTAACCTGTTTTCCAGCTCATTTGTTGTTACATCAGGCCATTCCATAACCTTAATGTTTGCTTTTTCCAGATTCTCCTGTTTGCTGGCTAAACACTCTGCTTCTTGGTTGTGCTCTACAGGATCCTTGTAAACTTCTCTAGAACATTTCTTTTTCATCTTTAGTCAGTTGTAATTATGTTGTACTTATGCTCTTTCCCAGTTCCAGATAAAATTGTTTTGGGTTCTCTCTATACAGTTTATTTTGATATCTCCTTTCCTGTTCTCTTCATATCTCTGCAGGTTTGCTCTTCAGCTGTGAATTTTAATTTATTCTTGGAGCATATACATTTAAAGTCTTCCTCTGTTAATGCAACATGCCTCAGTTTGATGTTTTGGATTTTTCTCATTATCTTTATTGATCTTGATCCTATCAGGGACACCTCTGCTTGCAATGGTTTAATTCTTCCTTCAATATGTTTTTTCCAAGAGTTATTTATTTATTTATTTGTTGCATTTGTATCCCACATTTTCTCACCTCTTTGCAGGCTCTATGTGGCTTACAATACATCATGAGTAGTGGAAGAGTGCTAGAAAATAAACATTTAGTTCTCTTGCTCTGCTTCCTCTGCTCCTGTGTCCTTGTTGGTAAAATTGTCCCAGTAATAATTTTTGCTCCAAAGTATTGTATTCTGTTAATTTCTGTGATATCAATAGATTGCCTCTTTATAGAAGTTATGGTCTTATTCATTTTATTTATCACACTGTTCACTCTAGGTGTTAAAATTCAACTTGTGTAATCTTGGCATATTTATCTATTTCCAAATAGACCAAGAGCTCAGTTTTTAATTCCTCCACCTCTGTCTTTCTCCTTCCTCTTCAGTTGACATCTTAACTTGTCTTTCATTTATGTCAGTCTCTTGCAGTTCTTCAATCTCCTCTCTACTTCATCCTTCCTGGTCTCCATTACGAGCCTCCTCCTTACATAAGTACCCTGTTTCCCCGAAAATAAGACAGTGTCTTATATTAATTTTTGCTCCCAAAGATGTGCTAGGTCTTATTTTCAGGGGATGTCTTATTTTGGGGGAAACACGGTAACATGATTGGATTATTGCAGTTCTTTACTCCAAGGCTTACCTCAATATCAGCTGCAGAGGCTACAAGCTGTTCAAAATACCGTACTACAGTAAAATTGCAGCTTCTTAGAGAAAATGGCCACTGCAACTTTTAGCAGTAGCTTCCTAGAATTTCAGCAGCCTTTTTAATTTCACAGCAGCAGGACAAGAAGTCAGCATTAAGAAAATTAAGGGGAAGCCTTGATTACAGCTTGGTGAAACTTGAGGCGGCAGAACAATCCCCCTACAACGAAAAAGAAGGAGACTGAGCAATACAGTGCACAGAATCTCCATTTACCTACCGTAAGATAAGTACAGCATTCTAAGTAAGCTTAGTCCTTAGGGTTCCTAATACCCCCTTCTCCCCCTTCCCCCCCCGTACCTTCTGTTGGGACACTCACCCAGTTTTAAAGATGTCAGGAGGCCGCCGAACGTCTGTGGGGAAGGGCAGTGGCGGCTCGACTTCAGCCTTTCCCTTCAATGTCCCGCCCTCGTGGAAACAGGAAATACCTCATCAGAGGAAGGCGGGACACTGACGGGAGAGACTGGACTCAAGCTGCTGCAGCGACTTAAAATAACAGCTGAGCTTTAAACGCAGGGCGGCGTGTCTGGAACGGAATGGAAGGTAATATGTCGAGGAGTTGAGGGCGGGCTCAACCAGGGGGCGGGAGGCGGAAGATACAACTTGGAGCTAGGTCTTACTTTCGGGGGAGGCCTTATATTTAGCAATTCAGCAAAACCTCTACTAGGTCTTATTTTCAGGGGATGTCTTATTTTCGGGGAAACAGGGTACATAAGTATTGCCATACTGGGAAAGACCAAAGGTCCATCGAACCCAGCATCCTGTTTCCAACAGTGGCCAATCCAGGTCACAAATACCCGGCAAGATCCCAAAAATGTACAAAACATTTTATACTGCTTATCCCAGAAGTAGTGGATTTTCCCCAAGTCCATTTAATAACGGTCTATGGACTTTTCCTTTAAGAGGCCGTCCAAACCTTTTTTAAACTCTGCTAAGCTAACTGCCTTTACCACATTCTCTGGCAACGAATTCCAGAGTTTAATTACACGTTGAGTGAAGAAATATTTCTCCAATTCATTTTAAATTTACTACAGTGTAGCTTCATCGCATGCCCCCTAGTCCTAGTATTTTTGGAAAGCGTGAACAGACACTTCACATCTACCCATTCAACTCCACTCATTATTTTATAGACCTCTATCATATCTCCCCTCAGCCGCCTTTTCTCCAAGCTGAACAGCCCTAGCTGCTTTAGCCTTTCCTCATAGGGGAGTCGTCCAATCCCCTTTATCATTTTCGTCGCCCTTCTCTACACCTTTTCCAATTCCACTATATCTTTTTTGAGATGAGGTGACCAGAATTGAATACAATATTCGAGGTGCGGTCGCACCATGGACTGATACAAAGGCATTATAACATCCTCATTTTTGTTTTCCATTCCTTAATAATACCTAACATTCTATTTGCTTTCTTAGCCGCAGCAGCACACTGAGCAGAAGGTTTCAATATATCATCAACGACAACACCTAGATCCCTTTCTTGGTCCGTGACTCCTAACGTGGAATCTTCTCTTTTAACAATATCAGATTTCTTAACCATTTTCTTTTGCTGCATATACCTTTCCTCTGATGCTCTTGCCAAGCTCTCCTCTTTCTCTCTCTGTTTCTTTTTCTACAGAAGCCCTCAACTGTCACTTTCACATTCTTCTTTTCATTGATCTGTGAAATGTGCATGGGTTGCTTTTTGCAGCTTTTCCTGAGATAATGCTCCTCCTTCCTACAGTTTTTGATGCATAAAGGTAATGCGACATTTCCTTCCAACCATACTTCAGCTGTAGTGCTGTAGGGGGGGCCCATCATGGTTCTTGTATGGTCACTGGCAGCCTCTTTCCCAGAGATGGGGCACTGTGGATATATGATCTCACCCCTGTCCATTCTTTATCCCTTTTTCTCAGGAGTTTAACCCAGAAGAGTTCTACCACCTGCTCGAAGCTGCTGAGGACCATGCGAAAGAAGGCCACCTGCTGAAGTCTGACATCCCCCGCTACATCCTGAGGCAACTGGGATTGACCAGAGACCCTTTCCCAGGTAACCCCCTCCCCCAGCAGACAGCTCCTCAAATGTAACCACAGCACCTCCTCATCTAGACAACACAGCTCTGCCAATGCACCTCACTCCCGTGCTGCAGCAGCCCCTGCTGTTCTAATACTGAGACCCTCACACACACACAGAAGTCTGCCAATGCACCCCACTCCATTCTGGGAGCAGTAGATGCCCTCCCTGACCATGACTGTCTCTCTCTGCCTCTCTTCTTGATGCTTCCCAGATGTGTTGCACTTAGAGGAGCAGGACAGTGGAGGGTCCAACACACCTGAGACCGAAGACTACACTCAGGTAAGGTTGTATGTCATGTCCTCAGGAATTAAGCCAGGGGTGATGCCCATCCTGATGATGTCAGATTTCCATTCAGCCCCTCTTGCTCAGCGTATACAGACATGTGCCATCTTGCTGGTGTCCCTGCATGGAACTTTTTTTCTATTAAAGGAACCTACAACATGACCCTGGACTGAAGGTGGTATCCTCACCATGTCCTTTCCTTCCTCTAGGATCGTGCAGTGAAAAAACCCCCAGGAGAAGGTGACTTTGACACTATCAAACTGATAAGCAATGGGGCATACGGGTGAGTGACTCTTCTCAGAATGTGACCCTGTGCTTTTGAAGAATGCTTTGCTTGGGAAAAATGGACAGGTTCAGGATCCTTCTACTCCCTCAATCCCATTCTCTTAATTTTATTTTGCCCCTTGTTGCCTGGGATGGTAATACCCCCTTCCATCTCCCCATCCACCCCCCACTCTGATCCCTGCTGCCTGGGATAGTAATGCCCCACCCATCTCCCTATCCCTGCTTCCTGCGGTGGTAACACCTTCCTATCTTCCTCTCCCTTTGGTCTTATCCTGCTGACAGGGGTAGTAATGCCTCTTCCTCCCCCATCTCTCACTCGGCACAGGGCTGTGTATCTGGTGAGGCACAAGGAGACCCGGCAGCGCTTCGCCATGAAGAAGGTTAATAAGCAGAACCTTATCCTGAGGAACCAGATTCAGCAGGCCTTCGTGGAGAGGGACATCCTCACCTTTGCTGAAAATCCTTTTGTGGTCAGCATGTTCTGCTCCTTCGAGACCAAGAGACACCTGTGCATGGTGATGGAGTATGTGGAAGGTAAGCAGAGACCACAGCAAAGAGCT
The DNA here is from genome assembly GCF_901765095.1 of Microcaecilia unicolor. Classification (NCBI taxonomy): domain Eukaryota; kingdom Metazoa; phylum Chordata; class Amphibia; order Gymnophiona; family Siphonopidae; genus Microcaecilia; species Microcaecilia unicolor. Next base: position 196,128,033 of record NC_044033.1, read on the forward strand.
TGTAACTAGGGTATATCACGTATAACTGTTGTATCACTGGTAACCTGTGCCTGTCGGCTGGTGTAAATGCCCGTCATGCCCCCCTATCTCTGTGCTCTATTCTCTTCCTTCCTTTGGTAGGTGGCGACTGTGCCACACTTTTGAAGAACATTGGCGCCCTGCCTGTAGAGCTGGCACAGATGTATTTTGCGGAGACGGTTCTGGCCCTGGAATACCTGCATAATTATGGCATTGTCCACAGAGACCTGAAACCAGACAAGTATGGGCCAACTCTTGTCACTCTCTTCCTAGGTTCAGAAAGTACCTCTTGCCCCCAACTTCCCTCGGCAGTGTTATTGGGAGGCATGGGTTTCTGTGGCTGAGCTGGGAAGCTGCTCCCTTTCCTTGGGAGACTATATGTTCAAATACTTAAGGATTGTATGGGGTGTGTGTGTGTGTGTGTGGGGGGGGGGGGGGGTGATGAACATCCTGTTGTGTACAAGCTACAGGGCCTAGCTGTCTGGTCGGCGACCATTCACATTTTCTTTCTTCATCCTTCAGTTTTTTATCCTCTGGTAATATACGAGCAGGGAATATGGATAGAGCAGGATATTCGACTGATGCTGAGAGGATTATAAAGGGCCTTCTAATTCCATGATCGAGAGGTCTAGATAGTTGCTCTCTCTAGGAGTGTGTTTCTGCAGAAAGGTCTCACTAAATCCCTCCTGACCCTCTTCCAGCCTCCTTATCACCTCTATGGGTCACATCAAGTTGACAGACTTTGGTCTGTCGAAGATGGGGCTCATGAGTTTGACCACCAACCTGTATGAAGGACACATTGAGAAGGACGCCCGTGAGTTCCTGGACAAGCAGGTGGGTCTCTTTTGAAAGGGGTTGAGTAAATCCTGAAATCCACAGGAAAGGATGGGAAGCAGAGATGAGAGGGGTCTCAGATTGTTTGGCTTAGTTATAAACTCATATGAGTGGGGTCAAAGGTGCAGCCAGCTGTGGATGGGGTGGAAGTCAAATGGGGTTGCTGCGGATGGATAGGATATGGTGGAGATGGGATGGATGGTTATGGATAGAAGGGAGGTGCAGTGGTGGGTTGAAGACTGGGTGGGGAAAGATGTCTTTTAGAAAGCAGTGGAAGACTTGGGGTTTTCTCTGTGGCATCTGGTTGATAGGTCTGAATAAGTTCCCTGTTCTTTCAGTTAAACTGTGAAGCTGTAGGGTTTGGAGCAGGTGAGGGTAATTTTAGGAAGGTATTCTTTCATGTAAAGGGGTTTTTATAAAATTACCCTGGGGTTACCAGCATAGAAGTACACATAGTGACAAGAAGGCATTTACGTGACACGCGTGTAGGCGTGCTCTGGAGCCGCGTTTGTGTGCAGTGTGGGTGAACTTACGATTTCTGCACGTTGCTTATGAAACATGCACAAACACTTATACCAATCCCAAGCACAAGTCAATGTACATGGGGACAGTCTAGCCATGATTCGTGCTGCGTGGCCCCTTGTAGATTGTCTGGACCCGATATTTAAACTGCGGGAAGCAGTCCTCATAAGTCCCACCGAGTCCAGATAATCAATGCCAGCATTGACCAGCATTGAATATCTGTGTTTTTTTTGGCCTTTATAAACTTAGTATTCAGTGCTGTTTGGTTAAGTTTATAGTGGCCAAAGCTAGGACTTCTATTTGCGCTTTCCGATATGACTGCATAACTTAGTTAGCAAAGCATTGAATATTTGTGGATAGCCGGTTATGTCGGGAACTGTTCCTGACCAGTTAAATAGTGCTGAAAGTTGGCCGGTGTCTTTATAAACTAGGCTGGAAGTGGGTGCCCCATTATAAAATTATCCCCTTAGGTCACGTAAGCTTTGCTTCACTTTAATCAGGATTTCTCTTTTTTCGTTTATTTTAGTTTATGCCTGAATTTTATTTTAACGTGGGATATTGAAGCTGTATTTTAATTAGCATTTTCTGTCTGGTCGTTTGTTTTAGATTGCTTAATGTATTGGTTGTATGTTGTATCGAGTTGTTTTAATGTGTGAAATTATACATAGAAAACAAGAAACTGAATAAAGTTGCTGGCAGGAGCGATGGAGATGAGCTTAGATTGGGGTGGGATTGAGTGTTGATGTCTTAAGGTGGGGTTGGATGGTATGGGGAGGGTGTGCGGTGAGATTGTAATGGGGTGGGTTAGAGTTGGAAGAGGGGTCATGGAATGGAATGGAAAGTGGTAGGGTTGGGTGATATGGAAAGAGCATAGGGTAAAGTTGGTGTGGCACAGGATTGGATGAAATTTGGATAGTGTTGGGATGGAAAGTGCAGACAGGGAGAGGGTTAGGAGTGGGCTAAGTGATTGGAAGATGCTTTCCATGCAGGTGTGTGGGACCCCGGAGTATATCGCCCCTGAGGTCATCCTTCGACAAGGCTACGGGAAACCAGTGGACTGGTGGGCTATGGGCATCATCCTCTATGAATTCCTGGTGGGCTGTGTGCCCTTCTTTGGAGACACACCTGAGGAACTCTTTGGACAGGTCATCAGTGGTGTGTAACTTCCTCCTAACACCTTGAATCATGAGCTCATGGGGTCCTGCTACAGTGCACAGGGGTGGGGGGAAGCAGTAGCAATAAACTCTTGTTAAGAACGGGTTTTACAGATGAAGAAAGCTGAGGTCCTTCACCAAGTGCCTTCTGCAACATGTAACTGGCATAACTGTGGCATGTATCATGATCAGTTAATGTATGTACCGAACACTTTTCATTGTCTGCTTGTTCCAGATGAGATCTTGTGGCCGGAAGGGGAGGAGGCCCTGCCCGCCGATGCACAGCATTTAATCTCGAGCCTTCTGCAGACCAACCCACTTCTCAGACTGGGTACAGGTAGGGAAGCATCTGGCACTGGTGCCACATGCCCCTGCTGTCTCTCTCTGACACTCTCTTTACCTCTTCTGTGTCAGGTGGAGCCTACGAGGTGAAAGCTCACAGCTTCTTTAAGGATTTGAACTGGAACAGTGTCCTGAGGCAGAAGGCAGAATTTATTCCTCACCTGGAATCGGAGGAGGACACCAGCTACTTTGACAGCAAGTGACACTTAGTGACTTTCACTTCCCTGTAACTTCCTCAGTGATATCACGATTGCATCACCCTACTCCTTCAGTAATATATCGTAATACAGTAATATTACACAGCCGTATCACCCTGCTCCCTCATTTGGCACAAGATTATATCACCCTGCTCCTTCATTAATATGATATAATACAACATTATCACACATGGCCAGATCACCCCGATGACTGAAGAATTCATGTTTTAAGCAGCCACAGAGCACATCCTCTCAGAGGAGAGGGCTGGTATGAGCTACTTTCAGCTCTACAGAGGCTCAGTGGAGGGAAGGTCAGTCTCACAAAGGTCAGGAACTTGACCTTATGCTCAGTGTTACATTCCAGGAACAAGCAAGGGAGTAGGGTGGAAAAGTGTCTATAATATATAGAAAAAAGGAATCTTTTGGCCAACAAGATAATTCAGTACTTGTTTGTGATGGAGGTGAGGAGCCAGATAACTTATTCTCAGCTTCTTTCCTCAGCTCGCTCGGACAGATACCATCACATTAATTCATATGATGAGGATGATACGAATGAAGATGAACCTGTGGAGATCCGACATTTCTCCTCTTGCTCCCCAAGATTCAGCAAGGTGACGTCATTCATCACAGATCACTTACTACGGACATGGGTGGAATAGCAGTGGGGTGGGGTGGATTGCAGGGCAGGTGTGAGATGTATTGGTAGAGGTATGTGTGGAGAGGGGCGCATCTCAGGACTGGAATAACAGGGGATTGCAGAAGAGCAAGAATGAGGTGCAGTGGCAGAGCTGTACATACGAAAGGTGGCACTGATCCACCCCTCTCTGCACCTTTTCTCCAATTTGGCTTCTAGGTCTACAGCAGCATGGAACACCTCTCCCAGCACGAGCCCAGGGCAGCCACAGTGACCAAACGTGAGCATAGCAACAGGAACCGGGAAGAGAAGGCGAGGAAACGGGAGAGCCTGGGTAGCTTCAGCATGCGAGAGGAAAAGCTGGAGGAGTAGCTCCCCGAGCTGTGAGTACTTTGCACCGAGAGTCTGTGGGCGACTGTGTGTGTGAGGAGAAACTGTGGCCTGGGCCTGGGGAAGAGCTTTGAAGTCATGAGAACACTGGGTTCTGTGTCGAAGGCTGAGTGGGTCCTTGGGCACTGTTCTTCCTCTCCTTTGTTTCTGAAGATCCTGGGCTCCTCCTGGGAGATTTTAAAAGCCTTCTCTTACAGGGTAGTGTACTCATGTCTCGGCAGGAAGCGTTTCTCGGCCTCCGAGTCCTCCTACACGGAAAGTGACTCCAGCCCCCCACTTGCTGCCCGCCGCCGATTCTCTGCTCTCATGGATGCCAACCGTTTTGCCATACCACTGGAGGATGCTGTAGAGAACAGGAGCGGAGTGAAGAATGTTCCAGACAGTGGGGTCTCCACTGGGCCTCATCTACCAGAGTCCAAAATTTCAAAGGATCAGGAGGCCCTGGAGATCGCTGAGGGGAGTACAGAGACTGGTGCGTCGGAGCACTGGGCATGGATTTAATGTTGGGGTAGTTCAGGATGCCAGTCACAGGAGCTGGAAGACAGATCTCTTCCCCTCAGACACCTGCTGCCCTCACCCCTCCACCCCCAAAACTGGAAGGGGGAGGAATGATAATGAGGTGGTGTTTTTCTTTCCTTAATGAGAGGAGGGCACTGATCTGTGTACGCTAAGAATCTGCACCACATTTCATTAGATTCTGTAAAATGATTTTTTTAATGGGGGGGAGGTGGAGAAGAGCAGTACAGAAGTCCACATGAAATGGAATAAGAGGGGAGAGGACCACGGGAGAAGGCGAGAGGGTGGAAAGGGGATGGGAGGCTGGGGTGGGGAGAGAGAGAGACCAGGCAGTGGCGTTCCTAGGGGGGGGGCGGTGGGTGCGGTCCGCCCCAGGTGAACGCCGCTGGGGGGGGGGGGTGCCACGCGCCTGTCGGTGCCGCTCGTTCCGTGCTCCCTCTGCCCCAAAACAGGTTACTTCCTATTCCGGGGCAGAGGGAGCATGGAACGAGCGACGCCGACAGGCGCGCGGCAGCCCCCCAGCAGGTAAAAATGCACCCGGGGGGGGGGGGGCGCTTCGCCGGGGGGGGGAGGGGAGAAGGTATTGTTTCGCCGGGGGGGGAGGGGCGCTGCACCCAGGGGGGGGGGGGTGCATCGCCGATCCACCCCGGGTGTCAGCTGCCCTAGGAACGCCACTGAGACCAGGAAGGGGAACTAGGAAAGGAAAGAGCAAGTGAGAGACAGACCAGAGGGGGGATGAGGGGGGGACACAGAGGGAGTCTCTGACTGTTGTTTACATTGCATCTGCTGCAGAGAGAGGGGGAACTGTGGAGACCCAGCCCACGCGGGAGTCAGATGCCACAGCACCCAGAGCCACCAATGACCTGGTACTGAGACGAGTCCGCCACCAGCAGCAGCTCAGCGGGGACACGGCAGAGAAACGGGCCCCCAGAGCGGGAGGAAAGGTCATCAAATCTGCATCCACCACTGCGCTGTCTGTCATCATCCCCGCAGGTAACACCCCAACCCTGTCTGTCATCATCCCTGCTCCACCCTCTCCCCTCCATCCTGTCTGTCATCAACCCGCAGGTAATGCTCACATCCCTGTTCCCCTTATTTTCTCCATTACACCCTGTCCTCCGCTGCTTTCATTTATCCTCCGGGGTTTCTTATATATTTCATATTTTCTACATGTTGCTCCCTGAGGAGCCTGTGCTATCCATCTTGAACGTTTGAGAGTTTGCCTGACTACAGATGAACACAAGTGAGAGATGTGACCAGTCTGGGGGCAGGTAACGAGATGGTAAAATTATGTATCATACCTGATAATTTTCTTTCCATTAATCATAGCTGATCAATCCATAGACTGGTGGGTTGTGTCCATCTACCAGCAGGTGGAGATAGAGAGCAAACTTTTGCCTCCCTATATGTGGTCATGTGCTGCCGGAAACTCCTCAGTATGTCAATATCAAAGCTCCATCCGCAGGACTCAGCACTTAGAGAATTACACCCACAAAGGGACACTCTGCCCAGCTCACCACCGCCGAAACGGGGGAGGGGAATTAACCCAGCTCATCCCCACACAAGTGGGGGAGGGGAATCCGTCCAGCTCATCCCCGCGGAGCGGGGGAGGGACACCACCCCGCCGATGCGGGGGGATCTGGCTTATCCTGCAACCGCAACCGCGGGAGGAGCTGACTGACCCTAACACCGCCGAAGCGGGAGGGGTACAAAGCTGCCCTACAGCCGCACGAAGCGGGAGGGAGTGCCGGCAGAATTTAAGTCTCAATTCAGCCCCGTAAAACGGAGGGGAGAGGAATGCAGCAGCTCACTGTAACACAAACTCGTCTCAACTCTTGAAGGATCCAAGTGAAAAACTTGAACACGAAGTCCTCCTGAAGTAACTGAAGACTAAACTTGAACCTAAAATTCAACCAGAATATAAACAGTACAGATATCTGGGAGGGGCTATGGATTGATCAGCTATGATTAATGGAAAGAAAATTATCAGGTATGATACATAATTTTACCTTCCATATCATCATGCTGATCAATCCATAGACTGGTGGGATGTACCGAAGCAGTACTCACCCAGGGCGGGACATTGAAATCCCTGACCTCAACACTGAGGCTCCAAACCGGGCCTCCGCCCGAGCAGCCACAGTCAAGCGGTAATGCTTGGAGAATGTATGGGCCGAAGCCCAAGTTGCCGCCTTGCATATCTCTGCCAAGGAGATGGACCCGGCCTCTGCCATCGAGGCCGCCTGAGCTCTAGTGGAGTGAACCTTCAGCTGGATAGGCGGCACCTTCCCCGCGGCCACATAAGCCGCTGCAATGGCTTCCTTGACCCATCTTGCCACTGTAGGCTTAGCAGCCTGCAGACCCTTACGAGGACCTGCAAACAGGACAAACAGATGATCCGATTTCCGGAAATCATTGGTCACTTCCAAGTATCTGATGATAACTCGTCTCACATCCAGATATTTGAGAGCAGAGAATTCCTCTGGGTAGTCCTCCCTACGAAAGGAAGGGAGACAGAGCTGCTGATTCACATGGAAGCGAGAAACAATCTTGGGCAGGAAGGAAGGCACTGTGCGAATAGTCACTCCTGCCTCAGTGAACTGCAGAAAAGGCTCTCGACATGAGAGTGCCTGGAGCTCGGAAACTCTTCTGGCTGAAGTGATAGCCACCAAAAAGACTGCTTTCAACGTCAGGTCTTTCAGAGATGCCCTCGACAAGGGTTCAAAAGGCGGCTTTCTGCAATGCTCTTAGCACCAGGTTGAGATTCCACGCAGGCACCACTGAGTGCAGAGGAGGGCGCAGGTGATTAACTCCCTTGAGAAAGCGCACCACATCTGGCTGCGAAGCCAGGGAACACCCTTCAGAGCGGCCCCTGAAGCAAGCCAGGGCCGCTACCCTGGACTTTAAGGGAACTGAGCGACAGGCCTTTCTCCAGACCTTCTTGCAGGAACGCCAACACTGAAGAAATTGGAGCAGTGAAGGGAGAAAGTGAGCCTGCTTCACACCACGCTGCAAAGATACGCCAAACCCTGGCGTAAGCAGTAGAAGTAGAGCGCTTCCTCGCTCTCAGCATAGTGGCGATGACCTTGTCTGAGAAGCCCTTCTTTCTCAGACGCTGCCGCTCAATAGCCAGGCCGTAAGACCAAAGGGGGAGGGATCCTCCATCACCACGGACCCTGATGTAACAGGCCCTGCTCCACTGGCAGCCGCAGAGGATCGTCGACTGAGAGCCTGATCAAGTCCGCATACCAGGGACGTCTGGGCCAATCCGGACCCACCAGGATTATCCGGCCCGGATGCTTTGCCACCCGGTCTAGCACCCTGCCCAACATGGGCCAGGGCGGGAACACTTAGAGAAGCTCTTGTGTCGGCCACTGTTGGAGAACAGCATCTACTCCCAGGGATCGAGGGTCCCGTCCTCTGCTGAAAAAGCGCGGCACTTGGCAATTGGCCGATGACGCCATCAGATCTAGGCTCGGCTGGCCCCAGCGCTTCGTGATGTCCAAGAACGCCTGAGCAGATAGCTGCCACTCTCCGGGCTCCAAGGTATGGCGACTGAGAAAGTCCCGCCTTGACATTCATGACTCCGGCAATGGGGCCGCTGACAGCTGTTCCAGGTTCGCTTCCCGCCCACTGGCATAGATTCATGGCCTCCTTGGCTAGAGGGGCGCTCTTGGTACCTCCCTGGCGGTTGACATAGGCCACAGCCATGGCATTGTCCGACAGGACCCGTACTGGCTTCAACGCCAGTACCGGGATGAACTCCAAAAGCGCCAACCGAATGGCTCTGAGTTCCAGGAGGTTGATAGACCACTTTGCCTCTGCAGGAGACCAGAGCCCCTGCACTGTCCTTCCCAAGCAGTGGGCTCCCCAGCCCGACAAGAGGCGTCCGTCGTGACGACAATCCACTCCGGGGTCACCAGAGGCATTCCCGCAGACAACTTGTCTGTCTGCATCCACCAGCTCAGCGCCTTGCACACTGCTGGGTCCAAGGGAAGGCGCACAGCATAATCCTCCGACATCGGAGTCCAGCGCTGCAGCAGAGAGTGTTGTAGTGGTCTCATATGAGCCCTGGCCCAGGGCACTACTTCCATCTTGGCCGTCATAGAGCCCAACAGCTGCACATAGTCCCAAGCCCGAAGAGGAGAGGCTACTAGGAACTGGTCCACCTGAGCCTGAAGTTTGACAATCCGATTGTCTGGCAGGAACACTCTGCCACCTTGGGTGTCGAATCGAACTCCCATATACTCCAGGGACTGAGTCGGGGCGCAGCTGGCTCTTCTCCCAGTTGAAGATCCATCCCAGGGAGCTCAAAAGAGCAACTACCCGGTCCACAGCTTTGCCGCACTCTGCATAAGAGGGGGCTCGGATCAACCAGTCGTCCAGATAAGGATGGACTTGTACTCCTTCCTTTCGCAGGAAGGCCGCTATGACCACCATTACTTTGGAAAAGGTCCGCGGAGCAGTAGCCAACCCGAAAGGGAGGGCTCTGAACTGGAAGTGTCGTCCCAGGACTGCAAAACGCAGAAAGCGTTGATGAGGAGGCCAGATGGGAATATGCAGGTACGCTTCCTTGATGTCCAAGGAAGCCAAGAACTCTCCTGCCTTCACTGCCGCTATAACAGAGCGGAGAGTCTCCATGCGAAAGTGCCGCACTTTCAAGGCCCGATTGACCCCTTTGAGGTCGAGGATAGGCCGGACAGAACCTCCTTTCTTTGGTACCACAAAGTAAATGGAGTAACGTCCCTTGCCAATCTGATTTTCTGGCACCGGAACGACCGCACCCAGGCGGATCAGGTTGTCCAAGGTCTGCTGCACTGCCACAGCTTTGACCGGAGACTTGCAGGGAGAGAGTACAAACCCGTCTCTTAAGGGTCGGCAGAACTCTAGCTTGTAGCCGTCTCTGATGACTTCCAGCACCCAAGCGTCTGAAGTTATTGTGGTCCACTCGCCCAGAAACGAGGACAGCCGTCCTCCAATCTGCACTGGGGCGTGGACCAAGGCCCCGTCATTGGGTACGAGACCCTGGGGGAGGACCGGAGGGAGCACCTCCGGGACGGCGGTCTCTGCGAAAGGAATGCTGCTTGGGGGAGAAATTCCTCTTGAAGGAAGAGGGGGCAGAGGAGCCCGACCTGCCCGGGCGGTACCGACGGGCTTCCTGAAACCGTCCTCTGGAGGTACCGGGGCGAGTACTAGCCCGAGCCCTGACCTCTGGTAACTTCTTGCCCTTAGACGTGCCGAGATCGGTCACGATTTTGTCCAGCTCGACCCCAAAGAGCAGCTTGCCTTTAAAAGGCAATCTAGCCAGGCGGGATTTAGAGGCGTGGACCAATGCTTCAGCCAAAGCCACCGCCGCGCAGAGATTGTCTGAGCCATGCCTTTAGCTGAGGCCCTCAAGACATCATACAGCAAGTCTGCCAAATAGGCTAAGCCCGATTCCAGGGCCGGCCAATCAGCCCTGAAGGAATGATCCGAGGGGGAAGCCCGCTGCACCATAGTCAGGCACGCCCTGGCCACATAGGAGCCGCAAACTGAGGCCTGCAAACTTAAAGCAGCCGCCTCAAAGGACGACCTTAAGGCCGCCTCCAATCTTCTGTCTTGGGCGTCCTTTAGGGCCGTTCCACCTTCCACCGGCAACGCCGTTTTCTTAGTCACCGCAGTGATTAAAGAATCCACGGTAGGCCACAGATAGGCCTCACGTTCACTTTCAGGCAAAGGATAGAGGCGGGACATAGCCCTAGCCACTTTAAGGCTCGCTTCCGGGACATCCCATTGAGCCGAAATTAAGGTGTGCATGGCATCATGCACGTGGAAGGTTCTAGGCGGGCGCTTCGTCCCCAGCATAATGGCAGAGCCAATAGGGGCTGAGGGAGAGACGTCCTCCGGAGAGGAAATCTTCAAAATGCCCATGGCCTGCACTAACAGGTTGGGCAAATCCTCTGAGCTAAAAAGCCGCGCTGCAGAGGGGTCATCCGCTCCAACCGAGCGGGGATCCGTCTCCTCCAAGGAATCCGCAAAGGACCGTTGGGAGAACTCAGATACGCTGCCCTCATCTACATCAGAGGAGACAAAGTCCTCCAAGGCCTGGGAATCAACCCGAGGGCGTTTACCTCCGGGGACCTCAACCTCTTTACCAGACGAGGGAGCAGGGGCAGCGTTCTGCATAAGGAAGGCCTGATGCAGCAGCAAAACAAACTCGGGGGAGAAACCCCCCAGACTGTGCACTTCCGCAGCCTGGGCTACAGCCCTAGACGCACCCTCAACCGGCGCTCGCAAGAGCGGGGGAGAGACATGCTGCGCATCCAAGATGGTGTCCGGCGCGACACTCCGCGAAGGAGCCGCGCGGGAAGAACGGCGCTTAACTTTAGCCGCTTTTGTGCCGTCGCCCAAATTAAGGGCGTTCATGGCATTAATGTCTCCTACCTCAAGGGCGGCCCAAGAAGAAGCCGTCCGAGCCGCGTGGCCGGCCAAGATGGCGGAGGCGAGCAGCGGGGGATGGGCGTTTATGGCGGGAAAAACCGCCACGCCGGAGGAAGGACCGGGACACTCATCGGTCACGAAACTGTCACCCAACAAGGGCGAATCAGACTTTAAAACCCCCGCATCCCCTCTAGAAGCGCCCAAGCGATCCGGGGAGCGACTCTTTGCGCCCTCGCCCTCCGACGCCATATGCCACGTGGAGATCAATCGGGGAACCCCCTGCCCCCTATAAAAAGGTAAAAATTACCTGCTTTCCGCTCCGAGCTGTAACGACCTGGTGTCCCAGTGAGTAGCTGCAATACACGTTTAAATAAACGTCGAAATAAACGCCTTTAAGGACGTTCAAAATTTTTTTTTTTTTAACGGAGCCAGCGGGAGGGGGGAGAAAAGGAGGGACCTGGCGCCACCAGGTTTGCACTTGCTCAAGAAGAGCCCTCAACCCCAGGCACTCAACAAAACCTAAAAATTAGGCTTGGAGGCCTAGCCAGAGCTGCTGCTGTGTGTGACCACCACCTGCTGAGATAGAGAACATACTGAGGAGTTTCCGGCAGCACATGACCACATATAGGGAGGCAAAGTTTGCTCTCTATCTCCACCTGCTGGTAGATGGACACAACCCACCAGTCTATGGATTGATCAGCATGATGATATGGAAGCTGTGTTTGCCCTGCTCTCTCTGCATCATACTGTCTGTCTCATAGTCTTGCTTGATGTCTGTCTTCGCATCAGCCTGTTTACTGACTGACCCAGATTAGGTTATCTTAATCATTCTCTCTTTCCTCCTTCTCACCCTTCTCCTTCCCTTCTTCTTTTTCTCCTCTCCTTTCCATTCTCTTTCTTTGTCTCCTCTGTCCTTTCTTTTTCTCCTCTCTTTCTGTCTCTTTTTTTCTCTCTCCTTGTTCTTCCTTTTTTTCTTCTTCTTCCTACAGTGGAGCAGCACAGTGGTTCACCTCTGGCCAGTCCCATGTCGCCAAGATCTCTCTCCTCCAACCCTTCATCACGAGACTCCTCTCCTAGCCGGGATTACTCCCCTGCTGTCACCAGCTTGCGCTCTCCCATCACCATTCAACGCTCAGGGAAAAAGTACGGCTTTACACTGCGTGCCATCCGTGTGTACATGGGGGACAGCGACATATACAGTGTTCATCACATCATTTGGGTAAGGAGAATATATAGCAATGTGCATAATAACAGAGCAAATGATGGTAGAAGACCAATAGATTCCATCCAGTCTGCCCAGGAAGCTTGTTGGGGTTGTACCTGTCACACGGTGCAGGTTACTTTCCTCATGCTGGTGTTGTTGTTTGGTAGTTCCAGAGCTTCTCCTCATTTGGAAAATGTTTCCTTGTTCTGTACTTCCTTTCAAGTATTCCTCTGTCCCTTTATTCTAGGGTCTCCAGTCTCTTCTCATATGTCTTCTCATGGAGACCTCTTACCATTTTAGTTGTTTTCCTTATTGCTTACTTCAGTCTCTTGATGTCCTTAGTGAGACATAGCCTCTGAGACTGAACACAGTGCTCCAAGTGAGGCCTCACCAGCGTCCTGTACAGGGGGACATCATGACCTTCTTTCTGCTTATTATGCCTCTCACTATGTGATCCAGCATCCTTCTGACTTTCAATCATCCCCTTGTGACACTGTTTCTCTGCCTTGAGATCCTCAGACACTGTCACCCAAGGTTTCTCTCCTGGTTCATGTCATTAGCGTCTCCCCTTCTATCACTTACAGTACCTTTGAGTTTTTGCATCCCAAACGCATCACTCTGCACTTCTTTGCATTAAAGGTTAACTGCCAAGCATCCAACCAGACTCTTCGTTTTTGTAGATCACATCTCATTTTGACCACTCCCTTCAGGGTGTCCAGCTCTGTTGCAGATCTCTGTGTCATCCGCAAAAAGGCAATTTATTTCCTTCTGACTCTTCAGAGATATCGCTCATGAAGATGTTGAACAGAGATGACTCCAGGATCGACCCTTGAGGCGCTCCATTACTTGCCTTTATTTCTAACAAATGAATACCACAACCCTCTATCATCTGTCAGTCGGCTAGTTTTTTATTTATTTGACCACCTCGGGACCCATTCCCAGGCTGCTCAGTTTGTTTATAAGCTTTCTATGGGGAACCATTTCAAAGGCTTTGCTAAAAGTGAAGTAGGCCAGATCCAGTGTGTGCCCTTTATCTATTTCTCTGGTGTTGCTTGGATCTTGAAACCTACTGGACTGTAAAAATCTGCATCACCAGCCGCTCCATTACTTTTCCCACCACCGAGGTGAGGCTTACCGGCCTGTAGATTCCCACTTCTTTTTTTGTTACAGCATCTGCCTTTCTCCACACACATAGAACCTTTGCCGTTTCCAGGGATCTGTCAGAACGTCTCTGTACTCTCTCAGTATCCTAGGATGGATTTTATCTGGTTCTACTACTACTACTACTACTATGACTTTGTCCCACTTTCAGCCCTGCCCTTCTGCAAAAGCGGCCGAATCTACTTCATTTTGACATGTACTTCTGCTAATTATCTGTGGCCCCTCTCTAGGGCTGTCCTCTGTGAATACTAGACAGAAGTATTTGTTTAGCAATTTCTGCTTTTTTCTTGTCATTCTCCACATATTGTTCTTTCAGTTGTAGAATTGCACTTACAGCCTTCCTCCTTGTTTTACTTCTCTGGTCATCCTTTCTTCGTGCTCCTGATTTCTCTGTTTTTCTCAGCTTTGCCTGATATTCCTTTCTCTGTTCTTCCTCTTGTGGTCCTTTGTGCTTTGTGAACACTAAGCTCTTAGCTCTTATTTAGTCAGCTGCCTCCCTCGGAGAACCAGCTTTTATTTATTTACTTTCTTACCATAAAGATCCCTTGCTCTTTTTATAGCTGCTGTCAATTTGGTCCACTGTCTTTCCACTTGTCCCAGCTCCTCCTTCAGGAATTGACCATTTTACTAAAGTTGGAATCTTTGAAGTTCAGCACTTTGAGCTTGGTATGTCTAGGTACTGGTTTAGCATTACCACAGAAAGACAAGGTCCTTGAAAGATGTAATTCTTTATTAAGACCCGATGTGGCCACGTTTCACCCACTGGCTGTGTCAAACACAACAGACTAAAACTGCTCTCATAGTGTCTCTCACACAGCATTACAGCATGAGTCCATGTGGTCTGATACTGCTGTTTTAGTCTGTTACTGAAATAATCTGTGGCCCAATATGCAGTGACCAGTGGTTTGTTTACCGCTGCCGGCACTAAACCTGGAAATTCAAAGGCACCAGCGTTGAATTTCCGGGTTTTCGGAGCATAGTTGGTTAAGAGAGAGATTCAGCACTTAACTGGCTATGGGTTACCCCGTAAAGATAGGAATGGCTTCTATGTGCTACTATTTATGCAGTTAACCTCGCCGGTTAAGTTCTGAACATCAGCACTTACATAAGTACATACGTATTGTCATATTGAGACAGATCGAAGGTCCGTCAAGCTCAGCATCCTGTTTCCAACAGTGGCCAATCCAGATCACAAGTACCTGGCAAGATCCCAAAACAGTACAATATATTTTATGCTGCTTATCCTAGAAATAAGCAGTGGATGTTCCCCAAGTCCATTTTAATAATGGCTTATGGACTTTTCTTTTAGGAAGCTATCCAGACCTTGTTTTAAACCCTGCTAAGCTAACCGCTTTTACCACTTTCTCTGGCAGTGAATTCCAGAGTTTAGTTACACGTTGAGTGAAGAAATATTTAAGTATTTATATATTGCTTAGACCTAAGCAGTTTACAGTTTCATTTTACAGGTACTGGGTCTGCCCCTAGTGGGCTCACAGTCTAAGTAGTTCATTGTACTACTGTTGTACCTGGAGCAATGGAGGGTTAAATGTCTTGCTCAGGATCACACGGAGCTGCAGAGAGAATTGAACCTGGTTCCTCAGGAGCAGTGGGAATCAAACCCAGTTCCCCAGGTTTGCAACCTGCTACACAAACCATTAGGCCTCAGAAGCTTAGCGGAGATTGGGTCGCAGAGCTGGTGGGGGAGGTGGGGCTAGTGGTTGGGAGGCGGGGCTAGTGCTGGGCAGACTTCTACACTCTGTGCCCTGAAAATGGCAGATACAAATCAAAGTCAGGTATACACATAAAGTAGCACATATGAGTTTATGTTGTTGGGCAGACTGGATGGTCCGTACAGGTCTTTCTCTGCCGTCATCTCCTATGTTACTATGTTCTTCACTTGACTCTGCCTCTGGACCCCCCCCCAAATAGCTGGTTTAGAATTTGGAGCTAACTGGTTAAGTTGCCAGTGAAAATGACTGGTTAGCACTGAGCAGGCGATTTAACTAGCCAGGAGCCATTTCTGTCTAGTTAAATTGCATTGAATATCGATCCTTTTGTGTTTAACACAGGGATTTACTGTATCTTTGTACCCCTGATGCAGCCTGAAGGTGAAACGTTGCCACATTGGGTTTGAATAAAGAATTACATCTTTGTGGTAATACTGCGTTTTGTCTTCTGGAATTCCTTATTGCCAAGTCTCTATGGTTTTCTTCAGAGAGATACATACCCATGCCAGAATATTCTTTGATGGTCATGATTCAGAAGATAGGAAGGTACATCATGGTAAACTGGAAAGATGTTATACAAAAAACCGACAGTATCTGGCCTAGTTTATCACATCTTACAATTAAGGGGTCGAGTGGCATTGTGAAGCACTCGGCCCTGATTTTCTGGCTCTCATCTCAAAGCAGCCCGGTGTTTGCTGGGAGATGGGTGACATATCTTGGGCTGGATTAGCAGCTCACGATGGCTTGGGATTGGGATGAAAGGTGAGTTTTTTTCCACTGACTTGGTTTCTTTGCCTTATGCAGCATGTTGAAGAAGGAGGACCAGCTCATGAGTCCGGCCTCTGTGCAGGGGACCTCATTACACACGTCAATGGAGAGCCAGTTCATGGCCTTGTGCACACGGAGGTGGTTGAGCTGATCTTGAAGGTGAGGGACAAGGTTCTATCTATTCCTGCAATAAAAATGGACTGTATGTTTGAGATGATGAGTCATTAATCCCTGAGGTTGGGAAGGTGTCTAAGACACTAAGATGGATCATTAATTCTTCAAGTTGGGATGATATTTGAGACTTTGTTTGAAAACAGAAGCCATAGATCTGTGGATTAAGAGCTTTGGGTACATAATGAGCATCATTTCCATTGGTAAAATGCTATTCAGTCCACCAAAACTGGGGCTTTGTTTAATGCCCAGTCTGTCCAAAGGTATAAATACCTCAGACTGAAGAAGCCTTTCTAAGGCAGAAGGAGGGTAGTTTATAGTTTTATTACATTTACTATACCGCTCTAACTGGCAAGTGGAGCAGAGCGGTGTACAAATCAATTAAAAACATATATAAAATTAGAACGAGAAAAGGAACCACAATTTTGATAGGATAGTAAAATCAATCAGACAACAATAAAGGGAAGACTAAGGGGCAGAGAAACATAAACATAAAAAATAAAAGAAAGTCTAACTCACTGGGGATCCCTAATTTAAGATGAGGTGGGGGGGGAGTTGTATTTGTGGAGAACTATGCAGGGTGTCTGTTTAGGAAAGTTGCCCATATTGAAAGCAGGTCATGTTTTATTTGGCAGTCATAAAAGCCTTCATTGTTGATGCAAATCCTGCAGGTTAAAATTACCCTCAGAGATTAATGAACAGCAGACAGAATGATCTGTTCTCCCTTTCTGATCTGCTCTCTTCTGCAGAGTGGAAACAAGGTTATGGTGACCACCACTCCATTTGAAAACACCTCCATTAAAATTGGACCAGCTCGTAAATCCAGCTACAAATCCAAAATGGCAAGAAGAAGCAAAAGGAGTGTGTCGAAGGAAGGACAAGAAAGGTGAGAATGAATGACCAGAAGACCAAAGGAATGCTTCTGAGAGTAAGGAGGACAGAAAAAGAGGCACAGAAAATAATGGTAAAATGTTGAATGGATGGATGGATGGATAGATAGAGCTTGACAGAGCATGCCGATGGGTGGGGCAATGATAGAACAGATGAATGAATGGGAAGGATGATGAAAGAATGGAGCGATGGGAAGAAAATGGAAGGCTAGATGGAGGGATGATAGGAAAGTTAATGGATAAGCAGAGGGATGGGGAAAATTAATAGGAATGACTGTTAAAAAGTTGATGGATGAATGAGGTGTGGAGAAGGTTGATGGAAGGATGGATGAGGGATGGTAAGATTAATGGATGAATGAGGGATGGGGAAGGTTGATGGAAGAATGGATGGATAGGAAGAAAGTTGATGAATAAGTGGAGGACTGGGGAAAGGCTGATGGAAGGACAGACTGAGGGAAGTGAGGACAGTTGTTGGATGACTGAAGGGATAAGTAGAATGTTGGTGGAAGGGTGGTATCTGTAACTATATCATGCCTTCTGAGCCAGGAGTGTGTCCTCTCTGTGCCCTTGCCTGTCTGTCTCAGCAGTAAGAAACGAAGCTCTCTCTTTCGTAAGATCACCAAACAATCCAACCTCTTGCACACCAGTCGCAGCCTCTCTTGTCTGAACCGCTCCCTTTCCTCCAGCGATAGCCTGCCTGGCTCTCCGACACACAGCCTGAATGCTCGTTCACCTACAAAGAGCTACCGCTCCACCCCGGATTCTGCCTATCTAGGTAAAGAGGAGCACTTGGGTGGGAGTTCATATCAATAGAGAAGTCCAGTTCCTGTTCTCCTTCCAGAGTCCGTTCCATGTGCCAGAGCTATCCATACACAAGCATATTGAATCCATTCAATGGCTGAAGTCTACAATGAAATATTTTAAGGATGAACAGAGAACAAAGGGACTGTGTAAGAAGGTAAACATAGAAACGTAGAAAAATGAAGGCAGATAAAAGCCTTATGGTCTATCCAGTTTGCCCATTCATGCCATCTAAGAGCATTTGAATTGCCATACTGGGTCAGACCAAGGGGCCATCTAGCCCAGTATTCTGTTTCCAACATTGACTAGTCCCGGTCACAAGAACCTGTCTTGGTGGAGTCCCAACAGTAGTAAGATTCCATGGGATAAGCAGCTACACTAAGGGAACAATTCTGTAAATGGGCAGGCCAGGTTCTCATAGAGAATATAGCGTAATCTAGAATCGGCATGATAAGTGGGAACCCCACCCGTGTCACAGCCACGCTCCTTTGTGTCCACCTGCTTTGCAATTACATCACTAGCTCTTGCATGTGCCCTCAGAGAATAGCAGTGAAGGCTCCTACGTGTGGAAGTGCTAATGCTTGATACATTTAGGAGTGTGTTTTTACTGCCCCCTTCAGCAATGAGTTACAGAGCATAACTATGTGCCAAGTGGACATATATGTTCTTCTATTTGTCTGAAATATACTGTGGCTGATTGCAGTGGATGCCTGTCTATAAGAGTAGTACATCTGGGATTCAACCAGCACAGAGCAGAGAAAGTTAACTGGATGGCTTTCTCTGGATAGTCAAACTGCATCTGACAGCTAGAAATGTATCTGAATATTATGAATACATTTGAGCGTATAGCTTTAACCCTCTTATTTGTGGAAACTAACTTGTCTACCCACATTTACCTGGATCACTCTCAATATGATGCTACACAGCTACATTTTTCACCGCCCCCTTAGAATGTCTCCAGCCTCGCCCCCTTTTTGTCTAAGTAATTTTGACCACACGGCGAATTTTGTGTGGACAAAATTACCTAGACAAAGGGATTTGGATTCAATTCACACTTTTTCAGTAGTTGTTTGAGGCGAGTTGCATTTTAATTTTTAGACAGGAAGATTTATGTGGGTAAGAGGTAATCTACTTTTCAACCTAGGTTTGTTTCTTTACTATGCAGGTGCCTCCTCTCAGAGCAGCTCTCCGGCTTCCAGCACCCCAAACTCACCTGCTACCCCATCCCACCACATCCGGCCTAGCACTCTGCATGGGCTTTCTCCAAAGCTTCATCGCCAGTACCGCTCAGCCCGCTGCAAGTCTGCAGGGAACATTCCACTTTCTCCACTGGCCCATACCCCGTCACCCACACAGTTGTCACCCCCACCCTTGCCGGGGCACACGGTGGGAAGTTCCAACACCACCCAAAGTTTTCCAGTCAAGTTGCACTCTTCGCCTCCAGTGGTACGGCCCCGGCCAAAGAGCGCTGAACCCCCCAGGTCCCCATTACTGAAGAGAGTGCAGTCCGCAGAGAAACTGAGCTCCCCTCTGACCTCAGAGAAGAAGGTGGCAATGCGCAAGCACAGTTTGGAGGTTACCCACTCTGACTACCGCAAAGACTTTCACGGGGAGCTTGGTCTGCAGAGCCTGGTGGAGTCGGATGGTGAGAGCCTGGCACCCAGTGATGCTGGGGCAGTTAAGCAGGTTGCCATGAGGAGGATGGGCCGCCAAGAATCCGCTTTAAACCTAGGCAATGAGGCCTTACTCACCTGCCAGGGAGATGAGAAGGTGGAGAGGTCACAGATCACTCCTGATAAAAAGAAAGTGACTGAGGGAAGTAGTTCAGAAGACAAGTCAACAGATACCTCAAAGACTTCTAAGATGACAAGCCAGGTCTACTCATCACCCAAGGCGGAGGACCCAAAAATGTCTGAATTTATAACACCACCTCAAGATCCTCATGAGAAGGGCAATGGAGGGCAACCAAATGTCTGCCAGGAGAGTACAGCGATCACACACATCCAACCCACAAAAACAAGCTCAGAAGGTGCAAGCAGCAGGATAAGCGAATCTGTTATGCCTTCACGCCCATCACTTGCAGGTACTTCCAAATCAGAGAGAGTCAGCGTAGGCTGCAGTCCCAAGACCCCTGAGAGGGTACAGAGTGAGGACCTTGGCAAAAGCCATCTGGAGGTCCAGGTGGAGGAGGCATTTATGGGACCTCGATGCCAACCCAAAGTTCTAAGCCCTGTACAGGAACTTGACATAACCCGGAGAGGTGAAGGAACCCAAGAAGCCACAAGCATCTCTCCCTCTCCCAGCATTCATCTTCCAGCAGGTGAAAGATCTCTGGTCCTTCAAGAAGTGGAGCTTCTGAAACCAAAAGATGTCCTTAGGAGAACCACCAGGGAGGTTCGTACAGACCAAATGTGTTCCTCAGCAAAGGACCAAGATCTGATGCCTGGTCAGGCCTCTCCAAAGCCAGCTCAGGCTGTCCATGACTCTACCCAACCCAAAAGACCCAACACCCTCTCCCCAGATTACATTAAAAAGCAGCAGCAGGGAGGACAGAAAGAGAGATGGCTCCTAGAGGTGGTGGAAGAACACACCACGGTAACATCCTCTGTCGTCAAAGATAAACCCATTTCCCTAAAGCTGTCCCCAGTGTCCCACAAAGAACCTGCCACTTGCACAAGTCCAAAAGAATCCCTCCTTAAGAGTGGGCTGGACCCCCTGAATAAGAATGCAGCAGAGATTGAGAAAAGAGGCGTGGCAACAGCAGGACAGAAACCTAAAGACAGCCTTAAGTCCCTGGCGGTGACTGTGAGAGGGCCACTGGCCTCTGCATCTGTAGCTGGTCTCATAACCGCATCTGCAGCAGCCAGGGGGCCAGTCACCAAGGATGTTGCCAGAGCTCAAAATGAGAGGAAAGGAACCACACATTGAATGAGGCAGGGTGTGAGGGTGGGGAGGGGTCTCCTCCTGTCAAAGAACCATACAGAAGAGGATGGTGCTTTAGTGAAAGCACCTTATGGCACATTTGTAAAGAAGGAAGGATAGAGATGGCAGCAGGTTACAGCTCTCTCACAGTGCAGGGCTACGGTTCACTTATCTATATAAGCAGAAGGTTTTTCTGTTCTACATAAGAATGTAAGAGTAGCCCTACTGGGTCAGACCAATGGTCCATCTAGCCCAGTATCCTGTTTTCCAAACAGTGGCCAAGCCAGGTCACAAGTACCTGGCAGAAACCCAAATCGTGGCAACATTCCCTGTAGAACCCCAAAGAATAGCAAGATTCTGGAATCCTAAAGAGTGACAACATTCCATGCAAAATCTCAAAGAGTAGCAACAGTTCATGTAGAACCCCAAAGAATAGCATGATTCTGGAACCCTAAAGAGTGACAAGATTCCATGTAGAACCCCAAAGTTTAGCAAGATTCTGGAATCCTAAAGAGTGACAAGATTCCATGCAGAATCTCAAAGAGTAGCAACATTCCATGTAGAACCCTAATGAATAGCAAGATTCTGGAATCCTAAAGAGTGACAAGATTCCAGAGTAGCAACATTCCATACTACAAATCCCAGGGTAAGCAGTTGCTTCCCATGTCTGCCTCAAAAGCAGACTATGGACATTTCCTCCAGGAACTTGTCCAAACCATTTTTAAACCCAGATACACTAACTGCTGTTACCACATCCTCTGGCAAAGAGTTCCAGAGCTTAACTAATCGTTGAGTGAAAAAAATATTTCCTCCTATTTGTTTTGAAAGTATTTCCATGCAACTTCCTCGAGTGTCCCCTAGTCTTTCTACTTTTGGGACGAGTAAAATATTGATTTACTTCTACTCATTCTACACCACTCAGGATTTTATAGACCTCAATCATATCTCCCCTCAGCCATGAACTGGGATCCAAGTTGTTATAGCACCATCATTCTGTCCTCTCTGCCTAAGAGGGGCTATTCTGGTCACTTTTCACTTCTCCCTTTCATTTTTCACAAAGCTCACGATGCACTTGAAGAGGTGTAGGCTGTTGAAACATGACAATGTCATTGCCTTGTGACATTTCATCATAGTGTGATGATCTCATCTCTTGACTCTTTCATGTTCAGATTCTAACAGAAAGGATAGATATGTGCTGCCATCTCTGTTTTGCCTGCTGGGTCCTGGGCCAGGTGTTCCCTCCTCCCTCCCTGTGGTGCCTACCTGAAGGATTGCGCAGGGCTCCAACTTCGCCCTGCATCAGAGCACAATCACACAGTTCAGCCTGATTTAGGCAGCTCAGAGGTGGGGAACCAGGCGACCTTCCACAAAATCAAATTCTACAAAAACTGGAGCGGGGAGGGGGAGCCCTGGACAGCACGCAGAGATTTTCATTTTTCAATATGCACTGCTGACATGTATACCGTCTTAACTTATGCCTAATCTCCTCATCTGTGTGTACATATTTATATATAAATTTATCTGTATAATATATATAGCAAATGCTCTATACAGTATATACATATCGAGAGTCAAACCTGCATAGTGCAGCAGTCTCTATGCAATGTCTGACGGTCAGATTCGACTGGCCATTTGTGAATTTGTGAACCAAGTCTGGAAGGTGATTCCTGAGGGATGGGGGGAGGTGAGAACATGGTGCACTGTCAGCTCTTCATATGCTCAGGTAAACCTGGGTAAAAGTGGCAGAGGTGATCCTTGAAGTGGGGGGGGGGGGGGGGGATGTAGGGAGAAAGGAAGCGATCATGGGATCACGAACAAATAAAAAATGTCTCTAGTGTAATTAATAACAGACATCAGAGCATGTGCCCACAACTCACCAGGAAGAACAAGCACTCAGGAAGGCGTATGGGAAACATGCCATCCCGTAATCATGGCAAGAGAAGCTCTCGCATACCTCAGCTGTGGCATCCCCCAGTAAATACTGCTGGATAGCAAGGACATCTCACACCTCTCCTGTTGACCCTTCAGGTCTGCTTACTTCCCCAAAGACTAGGCACTAACCCGACCTCCCCCCCCCCCCCCATTGGCACAAAAGGTTTCCTGAAGAGCTGAGAAACGTACTCCATGCGAGTCCTAGGGGAGCAGTCTGGAGATGTGGTCTTCAAGCTCCAGGCATAAGCAGGATGGGGGAAGGGGTTCTGGCACATGAGAGAAATGGAGGAACATAGAGGAGGGGCAATGGGAAATATGAATAAAGGAGGGGAGGTAGCAGTGAGGTGGTAGGAATGCTCGGAGAGGGAATGTGGGGTAATGAGAAACTGTCAATCTTGTGTGTCTCGGTCTGGAGGAAAATGTCAGCTTCATGTATTCATGGAAATATTATCAATAAAGTGGTGAAGAGAACATGAATGGCTCTTTGTGCTTAACATGTGTCCTTCAAGCTTCTGGGGGGGGGGGGGGGGGGGGGTGACAGCACTGCAGCATCAGAGGGGAAGAGACATTTGGAGATAACATTAACAGCACACTGCAAGTGTCACAAGGAGAGGGACTGTTAGGGTAGCATACAGTGCATCAGGCTTTTGGTTGCGATATGTTGTTTCTGGTTATCTTCATATGGGTTCTGTCCTGGCATAGGATAGGGGAGCAAAGGATCAGACAGGTTTGGAGAAGAGGAGTACTGAATAGTGAGAAAGAGGGAGGGGAGTTAAGTATTGAATTGTGAGGATCATAGGGTAGTGAGAAGACAAAGAGAAGTGGTGAATACAGGGGATTGGGTTAGGGGTCAGAGTAGAGATTAACATAGAGTTATATAGTTTAGTTTATTGAATTTTGGTTTAACGGCCCTTTGTGCAATCAAGTTAACTAAAAACACAACAATATCAGAATGAGAACAGGAAAGTTCTAGTGATTCTCTGCACCCCTTGTTGGGGAAGGTGGCAGGGATGAGTGACCAACGGACTGTGGATTGTCTCCCAGGCATTTCAATGTCTGAAATCTGGCAAATCCTGGAACAAGATGCGAGGTGTCCGCTTTTCCTCCTTTGCAGTTCATCACGAATGCAGCAGAGGGCGCTGGGGACTCTCGGTTCCAGAGGTGCAGCTGGGCCCCGCACATGACTGATAGAGGCTCATGATCCATGCTTACTGCCATATGATGGGGAATCAGAGGTCATAATCTGGGTATTAAGACCTCGTCATCCATGGCTGCTCACACATGTGCAAAGTCAGTGCAATGAAAAGGTCTCGCTCGTTGGCGTTTACTTCTGCATATCTGGCTGGGTTGAGCTGGTAAGTGCTTGGTTTCATTCAAAGGCCACACAGAAATAAAGGTTAACAAATAAAGTCAAAGAAAAATACGAGGGGATACCGGGGGTTGGTGGGGGATTTGATCAGAAGGCAACAGGTACAGTTTTATGGCTCATAATGTGTTAGAAATCCCAGACCTTTTCTGACCATGTAAACTTCAAAAATCTCATCTTCCCAGATTGGTTTTTAAAATGTCCTTTGAGTCTCCTGATTCTAAGGAGTCTGGAGTGGAGGAGTAGCCTAGAGAACCAGGTTCGATTCTCACTGCAACTCCCTGTGACTCTGGGCAAGCCACTTAACCCTCCATTGCTCCAGGTACAAAATAAGTACCTGCATGTAAGGTGTAGACCACTTTGTACCACAGAAAGATGGTATATCAAACCCTATCCCCATTCCCTGTATATAATATGTAAACCGCTTTGATTATAACCACAGAAAGGCGATATATCAAATCCCATCCCCTTTCCCTCTCTGAAAAAAGCCCCCTATGGAGATGTCGCATTCATTTGCTCTGTGATATGTAATTTCATGTAGAAAATAATATTTAACACTAGGAAAAAAGGCCCGTTTCTGACACAAATGAAACGGGCGCTAGCAAGGTTTTCTTTGGAGTGTGTATGTTTGAGAGAGTGTGTGTGAGAGTGACTGTGTGAGAGAGAGAGAGTGAATGTGCAAGTGTGTGTGTGTGACAGAGAGAGAGTGAGTGTGGGTGCGAGTGTGTCTTTGAGAGAGAGAGAGTGTGTGTGAGACAGATAGAGTGTGAGAGTATGTGTGCAATACACAGACTGTCTGTGAGTCTGAGAGAATGTATGAGATCGAGAGAGTGTTTGAGAGTGACTGTGACACATACAGAGTGAATGTGATATAGTGTGAGACACTGAGTGTGTGAGATACAGTGTTTGATAGTGAGAGAGAGGAAGACACTGACTGTGAGAGAGAGAGAGAGAGAGAGAGAGAGAGAGAGAGTGTGTGTGTGAGAGAGTGTGTGTGTGACAGAGATACCTCCCCCCCTCACTGTTCTCAGGACCCCTCCCCCCTTCCCTCTGTA
Source organism: Microcaecilia unicolor (assembly GCF_901765095.1). Taxonomy (NCBI): domain Eukaryota; kingdom Metazoa; phylum Chordata; class Amphibia; order Gymnophiona; family Siphonopidae; genus Microcaecilia; species Microcaecilia unicolor. The sequence continues at coordinate 196,153,057 of NC_044033.1, forward strand.
GTCTCAGAACCCCCTCCCCTCTCCCCTCTCCCCCTCTCAGGTCTGTGGACCCCCCTGTACTGTGGTCTCACAACCCCCCCTCCCCTCTGGTGTGAGGACCCCCTCCACCCCCCTCTCTGGTCTCAGGACACCACCCCCTCTCAGGACCCCCTCCCCCTGTCTGGTCTCAGCACCCCCTCCCAATGTGTCCCCTCTTTCTTAATGCAGCCTCTCACCGCAGGCAGCCATCAAGCATTGGCTGTCGGCTGTGCAGCCGGTCCTCTCGCCTCTCACGTCGCTGCAGTCCTCCGGGGTCTGCTCCAGGGGCAGTGACGTGAGAGGCGAGAGGAGCGGCTGCAGAGCCGACAGCCAATGCCTGATGGTGAGCGGCGGCAACCTGGGGGGGGTGGCGTTGCGGCAAGGGCGGCTTCACTTTGTCGACTTCAGAACGTTGGAGGTGTGGTGACCTAGGGGGGGGTGGAGGGGGGAATGGTGGGGAGCCTGGGGGGGTGGAGGGGGGGAGTGGTGGCGACCTTTGGGGGGTGGAGGGGTGAGCAGTGGCGGTGGCGACCTGGGGGGGCGTGGCGTTGCGGCGAGGGCGGCTTAACTTTCTGGGCTTCAGAACTTTGGAGGTGCGGGGACTTCAGGGGGGGGGAATGATGGCAACCCTGGGGGGGTGGAGGGGTGAGCGGTGGCGACCTTGGGGGGGGGTGGAGGGTGAGTGGTGGCGGTGGTGACCGGGGGGGCGTGGCAGGTTATTTGTTGCTGACTTTCATTCAGTGCTGGTGGGTTGTCTGGAGTGAGAGGGGTGCTGTGAGTGGCTGTGTGGCGTGAAGCAGGGCTGTGCAGCGAGTGACATACTGTGTGGGGGGGCGGGGCTGAGGGTGGCTCTAAGACTGGTGCTGAGAGGCTACGAACACGTCAGGGCTTCACTGGGACAGAGGCAGCTTCAGAACATTGGAGGTGCGAATTATGTGTGTGGGGGGGGGGGGGGCTGAGGGCGGCTCTATGACTGCTGCTGAGAGCCTATGAACACTACAGGGCTTCAGGGCTTCACACAGAGTCAGCTTCAGAACGTTGGAGGTGCAATTTATTTATATAGATTTGGCCATCTTACCAGTGTAACATCCTTCTGCATTGAATACCATGTGTATCTTAATAATATAATTACAACCCCCCCTCCCCTTCCCTTCCCTTCACACTGTCACTGAAATGCTTTCAGTAGTCTACGTTTTCTGGTCATGTCATCTTTTCCTCATTCTGGTCTGAGCAAAGAAGACAGTGGAACCCCCCAAATCATAGGAGCTAGAAAGTGCATGAGGGGCGGGGACACCAGGAAACCCGTGGAAATCCACGGAAATAGTGGAGGAGTGGCCTAGTGGTTAGGGTGGTGGACTTTGGTCCTGGGGAACTGAGGAACTGAGTTCGATTCCCACTTCAGGCACAGGCAGCTCCTTGTGACTCTGGGCAAGTCACTTAACCCTCCATTGCCCCATGTAAGCCGCATTGAGCCTGCCATGAGTGGGAAAGCGCGGGGTACAAATGTAACAAAAAAAACAAAAAAGCCATTACTACTGCAGGGAAGAGAAGGAACAGATCAAAAGTGAATGGGGGTGGGAGCAGTGGCATTCCTAGGGGGGCTGACACCCGGGGCAGATTGCTGATGTGCTCCGCCCCCTGGGTGCAGTGCCCCCCCCCGGATGCAGCGCGACCCCCCGATGAAAGGACCCCCCCCACGAAGGAACCCCCCCGGGTGCAACGCCGCTGGGGGGGGGGGGGGGGGTGCCGCGCGCGCCTGTCCTTGTTCGTTCCATGCTCCCTCTGCCCCGGAACAGGAAGTAACCTGGGACAGGCGCGTGCGGCACCCCCCCCAGCGGTGTGCACCCGGGGCGGACCACACCCACCGCCCCCCCTAGGAACGCCACTGGGTGGGAGGGGATGGATTGGAAACAGATGGGGACAGATTATGTCCCTGTGCACACCTTGACTCAGAAATCTTGACACCAACACCTCATCTTAAAAAAAAAAACCATGGAAAGAGGAGCTCACCTTGATGAAAACTGATGCATGTGTTCAGTAATTTTGGCAACGAGAGAGACCAGTAATAAACTGGTGAATATTCATTGGTTTGTTTCAAGCATTTTGGCAGAGAACAATTTCCACCGAGCTAGTCTCAACTATGTGACTTATAATGCAGCTAATATGAAAGCAGTTTATCGAGATATGGTCTGGATAGGTTGCGCAGGTTATAATCTCAGTCTCGTACTCTCATGGACTCCAGCCATCAAAAACTGAAGTTGATTCTTAGCAATATCGCTTACAAAATTGTTAAAAAGAGGGGTGGAACAGTGCCATAAACAGACTGTGAACACTAAGAACGTAAGAATAACCATATTGGGTCAGACCAATGGTCCATTTAGCCCAGTATCCTGTTTCCAACAGTGGCCAAGCCAGGTCACAAGTACCTGACAGAAACCCAAATAGTGGCAACACTCCATGCTACAAATCCCAGGGCAAGCAGTGACTTCCCCATGTCTGTCTCACTAGCAGACTATGGACTTTTCCTCCAGGAACTTGTCCAAAACTTTTTAAAACCCAGATACACTAACCGCTGTTATTACATCCTTGAGCAACGAGTTCCAGAGCTGAACTATTCGTTGAGTGAAAAAGTATTTCCTCCTATTTATTTTAAAAGTATTTTCATGTAACTTCCTTGAGTGTCCTCTTGGTCTTTGTACTTTTTAAAAGAGTGAACATTTGATTTCACTTCTACTCGCTCTACACCACTTAGGATTTTGTAGACCTCAATCATATCTCCCTTCCTCTGTCTCTTTTCCAAGCTGAACAGCCCTAACCTCTTTAGCCTTTCCTTGTACGAGACGAGTTCCATCCCTTTTATCATTTTGGTCGCTCTTCTTTGAACCTTTTCTAATTCCACCATATCTTTTTTGAGATACGGTGACCAGAACTGAACGTAATACTCAAGGTGACAGCAGATCAAGGTATAGTTGAGATGCAGCCAATTGCTGAACCAACAAAATGTCCAAAACAAGAAGCCTCAGAGGCAGATTTATTTTTTTGAGACTTATTCAAGAGCCAGGAAAAAGCTTCTGTGGTCAACGTGGGTACATATATATCAAGCTCGGCCCGAGGGTTGCCCCAACCGCGCAGCTTGGCGTAGAAGGCGAAGCCGGTGATGTTCGAGGCGATCGCTGTGCTGGAGGAACCCGCTTCGAATGCCTCCGTGATGTACCGGGCCATGAGTTGATCTGGGACTGGTCCTCCTGTCCATCCCTGGCCCTGCAGGTGCTCACAGACTTGGTGAAAAGCTCGCCGGTATGCGTACAGAGTAGTCCTGGCTAACGAGCTGGTGATGAGTAGGTGCATGGAGTTGTTGCTAGCTGCCATAGGTGCTCTGGTACTGGAGTGGGCTGCTTGCTTGCTGATGGTGCCAACTGCTGGAAGAGAGAAAAGTGAAAGCGTGAAAGAGCATCAGCTATGCTGTTATCAACACCGGGTATGTGCTTTGCTCGCACCGTCAGGTTAAGCTGCAAGCAACATAGCACGAAGTGGCGGAGGAGAGCTGCAGTGTGGGGACAACGTGCCGTTTGCTTGTTTATGATTTCCACTACAGCTGCATTGTCTGACCAAAGGATAACACATTTATTAGCCAGGGCAGGGCCCCAGACGTTGACCGCTGCAACAATGGGGAATAGCTCAAGGAAGGTGATGTTCTTGGTGAGGCCACTGTGTATCCACTGCAACGGCCAAGGGGCAGCGAACCAGTCTCCGTTGAAGTAAGCTCCGCACCCCACAGTCCCGGCGGCATCTGTATAGAGGTTAAGGTCTATGCTGGAAGTTGGGGCTGATTGGATTAGGGCTCTCCCGTTGAAGTCTTGTAGAAAGCGCATCCAGACGATGAGGTCCTGCTTCATGGGAAGGGTTATGCGCAGATGATGGTGCTTGCGTGAAATGCCTGCAGTGGCTGCCGCAAGTCTGCCGCCCGCTTCAAAAAGACCGCTCAGACCCGCTAGGCAGCCTTTTCTCCTGTGTCTGCAGCCCACCCGCTGTGACCCCGCCCCCTTCCGGCCTCTCCACCAATGACGCAGCGGGTCACCCGCTACGTCACCTGGGATGGCGGGGAAGCCGGAAGCAGGGGGCAATTCGGACCAGGGGGCAAGCATGCGGCAGCCGCCATGTTATGTCCGGCTGCTCTGCATTCGCTTTGCTTGCCTCCTTCTATATCACAGCTTGACCCAAAAGGACATATGTCGTCTTCAACTCATACAAAATACTACCATTAAACTAATTACCAACTGAAAAAAATTTGATCATGTTACACCACTTGTCAAGACAGCACACTGGTTACCTTTTCCTAATGTACGTTTCCTTAATTGTTCTGTCTGTCTGCCTGTCTTACTCTAGATTGTAAGCTCTTGAGCAGGGACTGTCTTTTTGTGTATGGTGTACAGCGCTGCGTATGCCTTGTAGCGCTATAGAAATGATAAGTAGAAGTAGTAGTAGTAGCAGCTGTTAAGGGCAAATATTTTAGGGGAGTTAGTCAATGAGGTGAATTTAGACAACATCAGAAGTAAAAGTTCACCTTCCGAACTGACTTCTTTTCCTCAGTGAGTTCACTTTAACTGTCTCTCTCCAGGTTTAGGAACCTTTCTCTGAACTGCCTAAGTGCGAACTTGGTGGGTGACCTTGCAGTTAGTTTTCCATAGGGAGGATTCATGCACTTTGGGGCAAACTGTTCCACAGACCTCTGGGAGTGCACCTCACATGTTCCTCAGGGGCCTCCTAATCCCTCTTCCCCACCCCATTAGCACAACAAAGCAGCACTTTGCACTAGGATCCACAATCTCAGAGCAGTGCCAGCCTGCCGAAGTCTGAATAATGCTGGGAGGGAGAGGGCTGGCGAGGTAAGAGGGAAATTACAAGGAACAGGTCCTCTACTGCACTGATGTCACAGTGTTTTTGTTTCCCAACCCCCCCCCCCCCTTTTCCCTGGTGTGTTCTTCTCACCTCTTTCCCCAGAGAAGTACACCTCTCTACCCAGAGAAGTATAATTAGAAGGTTATTTTCTGCATAAAATGACACAGGACCTATATTGAGCACCTCCTCTGCCCTGTAATCTCTCTCTATAATTACCAGCCCCTGCCTGCTCTGTATCGGTGGGTCCCCACGTGAGGCTCCTGCACGTGTGGAACTGTTGCAGAGTGTTACAGTAACACCGTGACTCAGTCACTCTTCCACCATTATGTAAATAACACAGGCATTAGGCCTCTTCAGTTCTAGCTGCAGGCTACCAGGGAGGAAGTAGGCCAGGGCTGTAGGCCTGGAAGGAGCAGTCCTGCCTGCCTGTAAAGAAACTGGGCCAGGATTGCTCAGAGCAAGAGAAAGAGAGGGACTGAAAGAAACACACACGAGACTGGCTGCTCACGTGCACTCAGGTGCTAGCTGGGAAGGTGCAGCCACCCTGAGGATATAGGGCAGTGGAGGCAGCCATTATCCTTTTCCAATTTTATCATAACCTTGAATATGGAAGTGTAATTAAACCCGGCTTGCAGTGCATAGCCTAATGAGAGGTTCAAGGCTGTGGAGCAGCGTTCCTACAAAATGTTGTGGCATATAAGGCTCTGAGTGGCAAAGTAAGTGGGCCAAGGCCTCGAGATGCATCTGCTGGAACTGTTCCAGGAGAGCCGTCATTCTGCTACCTGCCTTGACCTTGGCTAAGGAAATCTGGGGGATTTGAAGATATAATTGAAAGAGTTGTGGCTTGTGGTGAGGTTAGAAGGTGCAGTAGGATGGAGCCACAGTTGGGGAGAAGATGACTTATACATCCAGATATTGAGGTGCCAGGCCTCCCCTAGGATTGGTATCTTGGAATATTATCATATTTGGGTTTCTGCCAGGAACTTGTGACCTGGCTTGGCCTCTTTTGGAAATGGGATACCAGGCTAGATGGACCATTGGTCTGACCCAGTGTGGCTGTTCTTATGTTCTTCTTATGACCAACTTTGCCCGTGATACGTCCGCTTAACTTTAACTGGATATTTGAACATCTGGTGAAGTCAATACCACATATTATACTGATGCAAAATTAGTTGGTTACGTATGGGAGGAGTCAGAAACACACTGGGGCACAGATAAACGTTTACTGCATAATGCCAACATTCAGTGCCATCCAGTTAAAGTCTATTTAATGGCACCAGATAGCACTTAACATAATGAGTGCTATCATCTTATTTTATTGTGTGGTGCATCTATGTATGTATGTATTTGGATTATTTTATGATGTATGTATTTGGATTTTATTTATATATTTATTTGGATTTGGCTTGTGCATTTTTCAGTAGTAGCTCAAGGTACATTCAGGTACACTAGGTATTCCCCTGTCCTTGATGGGCTTACAATCACGGTTTGCACCTGAGGTTAAGCGACTTGCCCAAGGTCACAAGGAGCCACAGTGGGAATTTGCCCCTGACTTCCCTGGCTCTCAGTCCACATCTTATTAAAGTTTGACAGTGCCCTGGCATACATCTGTATTTAAATGGTTAACTTTTGGAACGACATCATGTTATCAGATGCGAGTACAGAAATTCAAAATTAGGGACCAAGGGGTGGAGGATATGAATTGAGGTTGCAGGATTCTAGACTTCAAAGTTCACAGAGAGGGTAGTGAATACTTGGATCGGCCACTCTTGGAAACAAAATACTGGGCTTGACAGACGACTGATTTTCTCTCCTCCCAGGCCGTCCTCGATCCGCTTCAATCCGGCTTTCGCTCACTTCACTTGACAGAAACTGCACTCTCTAAAGTCTGCAATGACCTGTTCCTTGCCAAATCCAAAGGTCACTATTCCATCCTCATCCTCCTCGACCTATCTGCTGCCTTTGACACCGTCAATCATAATTTACTTCTTGACACACTGTCCTCATTGGGGTTCCAGGGCTCCGTCCTCTCCTGGTCTCTTCGTTTCTTTCCCAACGCACCTTCAGAGTATTTTCTAATGCTCTTCTTCCACCCCCATCCCACTCTCTGTTGGGGTTCCTCAAGGATCTGTCCATGGACCGCTTCTTTTCTCGATCTACACCTCTTCCCTGGGCTCGCTGATCTCATCACATGGTTTCCAGTACCATCTCTATGCTGATGACACTCAGCTTTATCTCTCCACTCCTGACTCACGGTCGAAACCCAGGCCAAAGTTTCGGCCTGCCTTTCAGACATCGCTGCCTGGATGTCCAACCGGCATCTGAAACTGAACATGGCAAAGACTGAGCTCCTTGTCTTTCCACCCAAACCCTCTTCTCCTCTTCCCCCACTTTCGTCTCTGTTGACAACGCCCTCATCCTCCCCGTCTCTTCGGCCTGCAATCTCGGAGTCATCTTCGACTCCTCCCTCTCCTTCTCTGCCCATATTCAGCAGACAGCTAAGACCTGTCGCTTCTTCCTCTATAATATTAGCAAAATCCGCCATTCCTCTCTGATCAGACCCACCGAACCCTCGTGCACTCGCTCGTCACCTCTCAACTATGCAAACCTTCTTCTCGCTGGCCTCCCGCTTAGCCTTCTATCCCCCCTTCAATCTGTCCAAAATTCCGCCGCACGTCTCATCTACTGCGTGACCGTTACTCTCACATCACCCCCCTCCTCAAGTCGCTTCACTGGCTCCCAGTCCGCTACCGTATACAGTTCAAGCTCCTCCTATTGACCTTCAAGTGCACTCAATCTGCAGCCCCCCATTACCTCTCTACCCTCCTCTCCCCGTATGTTCCCACCCGTAACCTCCGCTCTCAGGACAAATCACTCCTATCTGTACCCTTCTCCACCACCGCTAACTCCAGACTCCCGCCCCTTCTGCCTCGCATCACCTTATGCCTGGAACAGACTTCCCGAGTCCATACGCCATGCGCCCTCCCTACCCATTTTCAAGTCCTTACTCAAAGCCCATCTCCCTTGCTTTTGGCACCTAACCACCTTCCCAGTCATGATACCTACACTGACTACATAGTTTGTAACCTTTAGATTGTAAGCTCTTTCGAGCAGGGACTGCTGTCCTTCCCCATGTTAAACTTGTACAGCGCTGCGTAACCCTGGCAGCGCTATAGAAATGCTAAGTAGTAGTAGTAGTAATGTGGAATAAGGTGGGATAGGGGAGATATGATACAGACATTTAAATACATCCATGGTATAAATGGGAAAGGGGAGATATGATAAACACACAATGCAGTTGTTTCAGTTGAAAGGAAGCTCTGAATGAGGGGGCATAGGATGAAGGTGAAAGGGGATAGAATCAGGAGGAATCTAAAGAAATAGTTCTTTACAGAACAGGTGGTGCAGGTGGAGGAGATGATGATTGTATCTGACTTTAAAAAGCATGGGATAAGCACAGAGGATCTCTGAGGAAGAGGAAGGATTGTAGAGATTTGTGTTGGTGTGGATGGACAGACTGGATAGGCCGTATGGTCTTTATCTGTGTCATTTTCTATGTTTTTATGTATAGAAGATCTCTGAGGGAGAGAAAAGGATTGTAGATGGACAGACTGGATAGGTCGTATGGTCTTTATCGGCATCATTTCTGTTTCTATGTACAGAGGATCTCTGAGGGAGAGGAAGGGATTGTAGAGATTAGTAGTTGGTGTAGATGGACAGACTGGATAGGCTGTATGGTCTTTGTGTTATTTTCTGTTTCCATACACTGGGATTTCTGAGAGAGAGGAAGGGATTGTAGAGATTAGTAGTTGATGTGGATAGGCCGTATGGTCTTTATTTGCCATAATTTTCTCTGTAACTATATTTATCTTCCCTTTCAGTTCTGGTGCAATGAACAGCCCCAGGACTCTTGGTGTCTCTCCTGTTTTCATCTCTACCACCTCCATGCAGAATGATTATTAAATGAAGGGAGGAGCCTTGGTTGTCCTGAATCTCACAGAGCACAATATAGTTCTCAGCTATCTCACTGGCTGTAACCTGGAGTGTGTGACCCTGTGCTGAAAATACTAGACTGATTTGCAGATGTTAGCAACAGAAAATACAAATCTAATACAGGAACCTCTGGTCAGGGTAGGAATTTGGAAGCGTGTCCTGTGCTTGGGGGAGGGAATCCACTCTGCAGGCATTAGATGGATGAAAGAGATTTTTAGAAAGACCAGGACTCCAGTGAGCTCAGTGATGTGCTGCCGCCTCTGGGCTGTTCTCATTCTGACTTGCAGATTTCAAAGAGGATAAATATTATTCTGCTAAACTCCGTGGATGACCTTACACATAGGGAAATGAAAGGACTCCCCCCCCCCCCCCCGAGTCACATGTGGGGCCGATGCAGTCAGCTGCGTTATCTGTTCGCACAGCAGTTTCCGCTCGATTTTGCTATGCTAATGTACTCCCGATGCGGAAAGAAAAATGATGTGCGGGTAAGTCAGCCCAAAACCACTATGCTAAATAAAGGCAGGGGGCATGTAAAATGCATGCAAATGCTGAAACATAGAAACAAGATGGCAGATAAAGGCCCAATGGCCCATCCAGTCTGCCCATCCTCTGTAACCCCTAGCTCTTCCTTTTCCTAAGCGATCCCACATGCTTATCCCATGCTTTTTTCAATTCTGACATAGTCCTGATTCCACAATATTACATATCTTCCGATAAACTAAGTTGCACTAAATTCTAGTGCAGTGTTTTACTCATTTTATGACACTGAATTATTGCACCAGCTCAAGGCTGGTGTAAAGATGCAATGCAGCAATGGAAGATTCCACATCCTCCACTCCCCTGACACCAAAATCATCCGTCCTGGCTCAAGTGGTTCTCCAGACCCCTGACCCCAAAATGTCCCTTTAACTCCCACCCCAACCCCACAAATGAACCTGATGAATTCTTTGGACCCCTCATCTGTGCATCTTTAAGTGGAAGGCAGGATCAACACCCATTCACTCCGTTCCATGCTGCCATCTTGAAAAATGGCAGGGCCTGACCCTGCACAATTGCATCCTACGATGCACAACGTGGAGTCAGTCTGCCAAATAAGGCAAATACATCTGTGACCAAGCTGGGGATTAGAACTGATACAGGAGAGATAAAGTGACTCACTCAGTGGACACACACACCTAAACCAATGAAAGATCCGGGATTAGAGATGAAGCACGGTGGATGCATAGAGATGTCAAATTACTAGTTCCAGGTGGGAGATATTATGCCATTCCTGGATTTCTGACAGCACATCCTCCTTCATTATAGGACTGGACCGCCGCCAGTAGCCGGACTTCTCGGCTCTGGATGAAACGGCTTACCCGAGCTCACATACAGACTTATCCACTTTGCAGTGGCACGAATGAACTTTGGTGAACTGCTTTTTCAAAGGCGAGATCCGCTTTCATAATCTCATTCTGTACCAAACAGAGGCGTGCCAGGATGGAGGAAACTGGTGGTGCAGAGGAAGTGCTGGAAAATCAAATGCCAAACCTCAAACTATGGAAACTCTCTGCTCTGTATCGGTGGGTCTCCACGTGAGAGCCTTGCACGTGGGGAAGAGTGGCACTTGTGATACAGTAACACCTCCATTTAGTCACTGCCCTGCCATTATGTAAATTCACAGTCCCTAGGCCTCTTCAGTTCTAGCTGTGGGGAGGAAGCAGACTGGGCTGTAGGCATGGGAGGCGCAGCTTGCCTGGCTGTGATGAAACCGGCCAGGTTCCCTCACAGAAAGTCAGAGAGGGATTTGAAGAGATGCACGAGAGCAGCTGCTCACATGCACTTGGGTCACCAGCTGGAGTATGAAAAATGAGATTGTTTCAGATGAAACCCAATTCTTTCTTAGTCACCATGAATGCAGGGAACTCTCAACCTCTCTGGGATACACTTTGGCCCCAGTGTAGAAAATGAGGTTTCAGGAACATTGTGCAGGACGCCCATAAATAGTGAAGTTTCTGAAACCTGTTATTCATTCAGAGAAGGTGGGTAACAGTGACGTTATGTGGGGGGGTGGGAAGTGACTCCCTGAAGTCTATGGAAGTGAATGATGTACATGAAGGGATACAATACAAATATACCCCCAATATTCAGCGTTATTTAACTGGTCAGAGTGGCTGCTAACCAGTTAAATAGCGCTTAACCGGCTACCCATGGTTAACGACTAGCCGGCTATATTGCCTGGTATAACCAGCTATCTGCTGATTTTTAAACCAGGTTTGGTGGCCAAATTTGGCCGCATGAAAAACTGGCATATCTTTACCAGTTTAAAGATAGTTGGCTAAATCTGAATATCAACCTAGCTGGTTATCTTAAATGGCCCAAAAATCTGGATAGCGAATTCGGTCACCGGAAAGGGCCCAGCATTGAATTACCTCTCCTCAGGTCACTTCACTGGCCTCCAATCAGATACCGCATTCAATTCAAGTTCTCCTTCTTACCTACAAATGCATTCAGTCTGCTTGCCCTCACTACCTCTCCTCCCTCATTCTCCCCTATGTTCCGCACGTAACCTCCGTTCACAGGACAAATCCCCTCCTCTCTATACCCTTCTCCAACACCGCCAACTCCAGGCTCCACTCATTCTGGCCTCGCCTCACCCTATGCTTGGAACAACCTTCCTGAGCCCTTACGCCAAGCCCCCTCCCTGCCCATCTTCAAGTCTTTGCCTTAAAACCCACCTCTTCAATGCTGCATCAGCACCTAACTCTTACCATTCCCTAAATCCAGACTGCCCCAATTTGACCGCCCCTATCGGACTGTCCGTTCACTTGTCTCTTAGATTGTAAGCTCATTGAGCAGGGACTGTCCCTCTATGTTAAATTGTACAGCGCTGCGTAACCCTAGTAGCGCTTTAGAAATGTTAAGTAGTAGTAGTAGTACCCGGGCTTAGTACCAAACGCAAGCACAATTCTGGTCACCGCATCTCAAAAAAGATATAATGGAATTAGAAAAGGTACAGAGAAGGGCGACGGAAATGATAAAGGGGATGGGACGACTTTCCTATGACAGAGAAGAGAAGAGACAGCTGAGGGGAGATATGATAGAGGTATATAAAATACTGAGTGGAGTTGAACGGGTAGACGTGAATCGCTTGTTTACTCTTTCCAAAAATACTAGTACTAGTGGGCATTCAATGAAGCTACAAAGTAGTAAATTTAAAATGAATCAGAGAAAATATTTCTTCGCTCAATGTGTAATTAAACTCTGTAATTCGTTGCCAGAGAATGTGGTAAAAGTCTATAAGCCCATTACTAAGATGGACTTGAGAAAATCTGCTGCTTATTTCTAGGATAAGCAGCATAAAGTCTGATTTGGGATCTTGCCAGGTACTTGTGACTTGGATTGGCTACTGTTGGAAACAGGATATTGGGCTTGATGGACCTTCAGTCTCTCCTACTATAGCCATGCTTATGATTTTGATAATTCTCTTGCCAGAATACATGATCAAAAGACTTCAATCCATTCAAAACTTAGAGTTAGCACAGGTGCTAAGCACCTTGATAGGATTTCTCCACTTTTGTAAGAAGCCCATCGGCCGCCACGTAGGTTTAGAATGCAATTTAAGCTGTGTGGTGTTGACTCACAATGTTTTTTTTATTCTGGAGAGCCTCGGTATTTGGCAAATTTACTTATCCCATATTGTCCCTCACGGCTGCACTAACTTTTTAAACTCGCGGTAAAAATCAGCTGGCAGTGAACGCTGAGATGCCCGTTACATTCCTATGGGCATCTCAGCGTTTACCGCCAGCTGATTTTTTCTGCAAGCTAAAAGCACTAGCACAGCTTTGTTAAAGGCTCCCTAAGATCCCAAAATCAAAACCCGCTTAGTTACTCCTCCATTATCTAGAGTGAGATTAGATTCTATACGCGAGTCTGCATTTTTGTTAACTCCCAGCTGATTTTTGGTTTAAGACAAATCTTCAAAAATTCAAGAAGAACTTAAAAAAACATTATTGTACAGTAGCTTTTTAGGTTTTCAGGTAATGGACATGGAGAGGCAATTTTCAATATGACGTCGAATCGGACGTTGGACATTTTGTGCTAAACATCTCACATCTGAGTAGGAAATATGGCCATTTTCAAACACCGCATAACATCTGTCTTTTGTTTTTTCAAGAATACCTTTTGTAACAAGGTTTTGTGCTCTGTGCATTTAATTTTCCAGGCCATTTTTGGAAAAAAAAACCCCCATACAAGTGAAAAACATAGAAAATCAAGCCATTGGGATGTAGGAGAGGCACTGGTCCCCCAGACATCCCAGGAGAACAATGGGGAACCCTGTGGGGCCACTGCTGTGGACTTCATATAATATTCCCATGTACACATCTCATCATTGCTCTCTTATTATGTGCTGAGCCCTCTAAAACCCACCACCCTGAACTGTACACCACTACAATAGCCCTAACAGGTGAAGGGGACACCTATATGTGGGTACAGTGGGTTTCTTGTGAGTTTTGGAAGTGTCACAGTTTCCACCACAAGTGTAATAGGTAGGGGGAGGCTTGGGCCTGGGTCCACTTGTCTACAGTGCACTTCACCCACCACTGGACTATTCCAGGGACCTGCATACTGCTCTGATGCACCTGAGTATAACATCTGAGGCTGTCAGTAGAGGCAGGTAAGTATTGTTTATAATCACATTTTTGGGGGTGGGTGGGAGGGAGTTAGTGACCACTGGAGTTGTAAGGGGGTCATTCCTGGATCCCTCCAGTGGTCATCTGGTGATTTAGGGCACCTTTTTGTGTCTTATTCATTATAAAAACAGGTCTAGACCAAAACATTGAAGTTTTCGCCCTAGACATTTTCATTTTGTACCATTATAAAATGTCCGTGTTAGGCACATCCTAAGCCCACCCTAATCCCACCTTTGAAATGCCCCCGACATGCTCCCTTATCATTTGGATACATTGCAGATGAAATGCATAGATAAATGTGTCTGCAAGATAGGTTTTGAAAATACCAATTTGGACTTTTGAGAAAAAATTTGTACAAATGGTGGTTTATGACACTTTTTGGATGTTTTTCTCTTTCGAAAATGAGCCCCTTAGCCTCCTTACCCTCTACTCGGCTGGACCTGGAATTGTAAACCGTTTTGATGCTCGTGTTCCAAGACATGGTATATCAAATGTAATAAATAAATAAATCTTCTGATGTATGGCTTTGTTCCTTGTGGTCACATTCCTGTGACCGATGTTTCATTGTCTCTTCTGATTTTTCTGGAGTTTGTATTTCAGTGTTTATCTTTAATCTTAATAATAAATATTTACCAGCTCCAGTAAAGTAAAGACAGGTACAGTTTCTATAGAAAAGGAACTTCAGAGACAGGAGGCCAAGATTATGAAGTTTGAGGAAAATAGAATGGCATAATATGTCTTTCCCAAGGGGGAGATGGATGCCTGGAATTGGAACCATATATACAGAAGAGAGAGAGAGATGAAGAGTAGCCTCAGCAGGAATTGAGTCATTTTGGCGATTTTCCGAAGTACAAGTGGTGCTCAGAGAACTCTCTGTATGCAGCCGTCAGAATACTAAGTGATTTCCGTAAAGGTTTGATCCATGTCCTCGAAGCTTTCTTAATTTGTTTCGGCAGGTATTACATGTGCTGAAACACATCGGACGTGTGAACAATTTGATCTTCATCACTGTTTAAAGGATGCTCTCTGAAGACTGGTTCCTTTCATCTGTGGCCAACTGGTTGGCACTGTGCTGCTCTTGTATACTGGGAATGTCAATGGACCAGAGTGGTCACAATCAAAGGCAAGCATGCTGAGGACCGGTACAGAGGACGGAGGGGGAGAGGCTGCTTCTCATAGACCGAGGTAAGGGGAGAAGTGGAAGAAACAGTAGATGAAGGAAGCGCAATTAAGCATGGCTGATGCAAATGCTGTGCAACATAGAAGGTCTTTCACTGAGGTGTGTTAAGCACTTAACACGCAAATTAGTGTATGTTAACCGCTACTGCACAAGCACACAGCATGGTGGTTTAGCAGTCAGCAAGCACTAATTCGCAGGTAAACCCAAGATTCTATATGGTGGTTCTACAGTTGTTGTTCGACCATGAATGTAGGATCAATGGCGTCTGTATTCTTGTTTGTGTTGTGCATTGTGAGTGTTCATACATCAATAAAAACCATTGAACTATAACCCCAGATTCTATAAAGGGTGCAGATCCCATATCAAAATAATTAGTTAATGGGCTCCACTGATTTACTTATTGGCACTAACAAGCCCTTAATTGTCATGAATTATTTTATTTATTTATTTATTGCATTTGTATCCCACATTATCCCACCTATTTGCAGGCTCAATGTGGCTTACATAGTTTTGTTAACATTGTCATTGCAAGGTGACATATACATTTAATGTTGTGCAGAGGTTAAATGAGGGTAAAAGAAGAAGGAGAGGAGTGATTTAGGTAGCTATAGTAGATGAGTTATCTTAATTGAGTGGATTGTTGGGTGGATTATTGTGGCTACTAGTTCTCATTGTATGCCTTGCTGAAGAGGTATGTCTTAAGAGATTTGCGAAAGATAGTTGTTTCGCCGATTGTTCTCAGGTCTGTAGGCAGTGCATTCCACACTTGCGTGCCCAAGTACGAGAATGTGGTCGCATGCATCTGCTTTTACTTTAGTCCTTTACAACTGGGAAGTGCAGGTCGAGAAATTTGCGGGAT
Organism: Microcaecilia unicolor; assembly: GCF_901765095.1. Lineage (NCBI taxonomy): Eukaryota > Metazoa > Chordata > Amphibia > Gymnophiona > Siphonopidae > Microcaecilia > Microcaecilia unicolor. The sequence goes on from NC_044033.1 coordinate 196,168,679, forward strand.
GATCTTGTGGCGTTTCGGGGAGGCAAGTCTACAAGGTTTAGCATGTAGATTGGGGCATCTGTGTGAATGATTTTGTGTATAATCGTGCAGATCTTGAACGTAATGCGTTCTTTAAGTGGGAGCCAGTGAAGCTACTCTCTCAAGGGTTTTGCACTTTCATGTTTGGTTTTTCCAAATATGAGTCTGGCGGCTGTATTCTGGGCAGTTTGTAGTTTTTTGATAGTCTGATCTTTGCAGCACGCGTATAGTGCGTTGCAGTAGTCCAGATGACTTATTACCATTGACTGTACCAGGGTCCAGAAGATGTATCTCGGGAAGAAAGGTTTTACTCTTTTAAGTTTCCACATGGAGTAGAACATCTTTTTCGTTGTGTTTTTCATGTAGTCATCGAGAGTGAGGTTTCGATCAATGGTGACTCCAAGAATTTTCAGGTTTTTTGAGACCGGGAGAGAACAGTATGGTGTTCTTATGGTAGAGAAGTGCTTTGTGTTATGTTGTGATGTGAGTACAAGGCATTGTGTTTTTTCTGCATTTAGTTTTAGTTGGAATGCATCTGCCCAGGTGTGCATTATTTGGAGGCTTTGGTTGATCTCGTTGGTGATTTCACTTAGATCATGTTTGAACGGGATGTAGATTGTGACGTCATCTGCATATATGTGGGGGTGTAGGTTTTGATTGGCTAGAAGTTTGGCTAAAGGTATCATCATCAGAGGAATAAGGTTGGCGAGAGGGGGGATCCTTGGGGAACTCCACATTCAGGTGTCCATGGGGGTGATCTATCCGCATTCGTTGTTACTTGGTATGATCTTGTGGTCAGTAATCCTTTGACCCATCTGAGAACTGTGCCTCCTATTCCGAAGTATTCTATGATTTGGGATGCTGATCTGGCTACATACTGTTCTTTAATAATGGAGGCCAGGGGCCAGGGGCGTTCACGAAAGATGTACGCAGTGCAGTGGTGTTCCTAGACTCGATGACACCCGGGGCGGATCGCCAATGCGCCCCCCCCTGCGAAATGACACCTCTCCCCCGGCAAAATGACACCCCCCCGGGTGGAAGCCGCTGGGGGGGGGTGCTGCGGCGCGCGCCTGTGGGCTCCAAGTTCGCTAAGCTAACTTCGCTGGTTAGCGTAGCGAACTCGGAGCCCACAGGCGCGTGCCGCGGCACCCCCCAGCGGCGTGCACCTGGGGCGGACCGCCCCCACCGCCCCCCCTTGGTACGCCACTGACGCAGTGTTACAGAATAGTGGGGTTCTACGCCCAATTTATGTGCCAGGATTTACACCAGGTTTCAGCTGGCACCCGATTCAGTACTCATCCCGAAGCGTCCTTTATAGAGCAGCGTTCTGAGCTGAATTTTATTGGCACCATCTATAGAATTGGGCCCGATGCACTTCTTGTGTTAGGGGTGGGAAGTAGACGGGGGCTGGATAGCATATGGCAGTTGATATGGAAAACATACAACACACTGTTGATTATGCTGTTAGCACGGGGTCACTTAGCCTCTCCTCGCTAGATGAATATCTGCGCTAACTGCAAGCAGTGTAAAGATGTGGTGATGAACATTTCAACATGGTAATTGCAGAGGACGTGTTAAGATGGCCTTTGCACTTAGGTACTTTGATTTTTGGTGCTAAGACGCAATAAGCGCAAAATCTTACTGCGCTGTACAAACAGGGACCCATAGAGGGAGACGAGGAGCAGGAACCTGGGTGGCCATAGCTCCTTGTTGACGGCACTGAAGGAAATTAACACTAATCTCAGCTATGCACTTTACAGAGGACACTGGACAAGGGAGCCTGTTTAATATCGACAACACCATAGATGGGGGAGAGAGAGAGGAAAAGGAAGCGGGGCGGCACTGGTGTGGCGGGGAGAAAAGCACAGATGTACCAGAGGGTACAATTTCCTCACAATGGACCAGATTCCCAATATCTGCATTATATACACACTTCACTGGCTCCCTATCCGTTTCCACATCCAATTCAAACTTCTCTTACTGACCTATAAGTGCATTCACTCTACTGCTCCCCAGTACCTCTCCACTCTTGTCTCTCCCTAGGCCCCCCCTCGGTTACTCCGTTCTGTGGATAAATTTCTTTTGTCTGTCCCCTTCTCCTCCACTGCTAATTCCAGACTCCGTTCCTTTTATCTTGCTGCGCCTCACGCCTGGAATAGACTTCCCGAACCTGTCCGTCTATCCCTGTCTTTGGCCGTTTTCAAGTCCAGATTGAAAGCCCACCTCTTTAACGCTGTTTTTGACTCCTAACCACTACTCACTTGTCCTATACCCTTTTACCCTTCTAGTTGTTCTGTCTGTTTGCCTGTCCTATTTAGATTGTAAGCTCTTTGAGCAGGGACTGCCTTTCCATGTATGGTGTACAGCGTTGCGTATGCCTTGTAGTGCTATAGAAGTGATAAGTAGTAGTAGTAGTAGTAGTAGAGGATAAGAGGCATTGTTTTATTGTGAATTAGGAATTGGTGGCACAAGAAGAAGAGAAGAAAAAAGGCAGTGCAAGGACCAGATATCTGTTGAAGACCTTGTATCCATCAAGGAGGAGAATGAAACTCCCTCCTCTTCCAGTGGACGACATCGCAAAATGGCGGTGCCCAGCCCCGCCCATTGCATCCTGGGATGCAAACTCCAGTGCTAGTATGGCATTAACAGCCTCTAGCCACAGGAGCCAACTTTTCAAAATTATTGAGGGTGCTAAGCCCAATGGAAATAACCCCTCCCTGGACACATACAAGGAATTTTCTATATATTGGGGGTGCTCAAGCACCCACAGCACCCACAGAGTTGGCTCCTATGTCTAGCGCTGGAGTTTGCTTTTGACCATGAGGGCCATATTTATTAATTTATTAATGATCTGATAATATCTGATAATGGAAACGAGGAGTGAGGTGATTAAACTTGCAGATGACACAAAAGTATTCAAAGTTGTTAAAATGCATGCAGATTGTGAAAAATTGCAGGAAGACCTTAGGAAATTGGAAGACTGGGCATCCAAATGGCAGATGAGATTTAATATGGATAAGTGCAAAGTGATGCACATAGGGAAGAATAATCCGAATTGTATTTATTTGATGCTAGGTTCCACCCTAGGAGTCAGCACCCAAGAAAAAAATCTAGGTGTCATTGTAGATAATACGCTGAAATCTTCTGCCCAGTGTGTGGCAGTGGCCAAAAAAGCAAACAGAATGCTAGGAATTATTAGGACCGGGATAGAATATTATAATGCCTCTGTATCGCTCCATGGTGTGACCACATGTTGAGTATTGTGTGCAACTCTGGTCACTGTATCTTAAAAAAGATACAGCAAAATTGGAAAAAGTTCAAAGAAGGGTGATCAAAATGATTAAGGGGATGGAATTCCTTTCATATGAGGAAAAGCTTAAGAGGGTAAGACTCTTCAGCTTGGAAAAGACACCGCTAAGAGGGGATATGATAGAGGTCTACAAAATACTGAGGCCCTCATGATCAAAAGCCCCGCGCTGTTCCAAACAGCGCCCTAAAAATAGCGTCCGGACAGCGCAGGGCTTTTCTGCATCGATGATCAAAGATAATGCATGCAAATCTAAGCAGCACTATTATCTATGATTATCATGTTTGAGTGCGGGAGAATTGCGCCTGAGCATGCGCTCAGCACAATCCTCCCGCACTTGTTTGACAGGTCTGGGCTGTCAAAAGCCCAAACCTGTCAAACAGCCTGCCGAGGCCCGAACAACGAGGGCTGGAGCTCCGGTGTGTCTCCAGCCCCCCCCCCCCAAACCCCCAGAAAATGTCGTGGCCAAACCCTCTCCCACCCTCCCACCCAGCGATGGGGAGGGGCTGGAGGTCCAGTGGACCTCCGTTCCCCCCAACGATCCCACCCCCTCCATGTTCAGGGAAGGCTGGAGATCCGGTGGGTCTCCAGCCCCCCCAAACCCCCAGAAATCGAGGTGGCCGCCTCCGGCCAAAGGCTCTCCCACCCAGCGACGGGGGGGGGGGGGGACTGGAGATCTGGTGGGTCTACAGCCCCCCAAGCCCCCAGAAACCATTGAGTGGCCACCTCCGGCCAAAGGTTCTCCCACTCTCCCATCCATCGACTGGGGGGTGGGGGCTGGAGGTCCGGTGGACCTCCAGCCCACTCCAACTCCTCCCCACCAGCGTTCTACTTCGAATACCTGGTGGTCCGACAACCCCCCCTCCCGGCCCCCCTACCTTTCGTTGGAGGAGGGACGCAGCATGCCTGCCTCCCTCCTCTTCTAGTCGACGCCGATGCAAAATGGCGGCGCCCAGCACCGCCCATTGCATCCTGGGATGTGCTGGGCGGGGCTACAGACCATGTAAGGGAACGAACATGGAGGGGGTGGGATTGTCGGGGGGGGGGGCGGAGGTCCACCGGACCTCCAGCCCCCTGATCGCATTTGCTTGGGAGGGGAATGGGGGCCTGCCAGCATGCAACTGCATGCTGGACAGGGCTCAGCATTCCTCCCCAATGATCCGCAAAATCTAACGCCAGCTCGGAGTTGGTGTTGATTTTGCCGCATCCAGCGACCCTATCTTTGGCGCGCTGGATGCTGATCATTGGGGATGAATGCGTTAAGCGCTGATTAGCATGCATTTGCAAGCTAATTGCGCTAGAAGCCCTGTTTAGCATGCATTTGCATGCTACTTGTGCTAAGAGCCCTCGAGTGCGTTGTTTCAGGCGCTCAAGGGCTCTGATCATGGGTCGGCAGCAAACTTCGGCGCTAGTATGGAGTTTGCTTTTGATCATGAGGGCCTGAGTGGTGTAGAATGGGTAAATGTGTATCAATTTTTTACTCTTTCAAAAGTACAAAGACTAGGGGACACTCAAGGAAATTACATGGTACTACTCTTAAACAAACAGGAGGGAATATTTTTTTCACTCAACAAATAGTTAAACTCTGGAACTCGTTGCCAGAGGATGTGGTATCAGCGACCACATCTTGGTTTTAAAAAGGTTTGGACAAGTTCCTGGAGGAAAATCCATAGTCTGCTATTGGGACCTGTTTCTCTGCGGCCCACTTCGCAGGCTTTTCCTACGGTGAGCTTTCTTTATCTGCTGTCTTCTGGCATCGGTGGAATGGTTTCCGCACCAGTGCTTCAGTTTGGCCTCAAGTAGAGAGCTCCGGAGGTAGATTTGATGATGTCCCGGCTGGACGCTGAGATGCCTCCTTCTGTCATTGGAGAGGGGGGTGATTTGGTAAAGCTGGTTGTTCAGCTGCTTCTTTCGCCAGAGGATGTTGTTCGATAATGTTTCCTCTGTGGCCTTTCTGTGGCTGAGTTCTTTTCAGATCGCTCGCCACCGGGGTTAAATTATTCTGGTAGCTCCAGATTGGCCACAGCACAGTATGATGTGGCTCCTGGTGGCGCCTCCATTTCGAATTCTGCTCGATTGTGGGCTCTTCCTTCAGGGTCCATTACAGAGCAGAGGATCCCTCTTGCTTTGGTCTTACGGCCTGTTTTTTTTTTGAGAGGTTGACTGTGAGGAACAGAGATCTTCGGAGACGGTGATTACTGCTCTATTGCAAGCTTGTATGCGGTCCACTTTGACCACGTATTCTCGGGTGTAGAGGATTTTTTGAGGCATGGTTGCAGCCCATGCTTGCGGGCGTCTGTTCCTCAGCGATTTCTTTCTACAGGACGGGTTGCAGAAGGGCCTGGTCTCTAATTCAGTTTGGGTGCAGGTGACGGTAGCCTTCTTCTGGGAGAGTGTGTTGGGCTGTTCTCTGGCTTCGCACCCGGATGTAGTGCATTTCTTGCAGAGTGCTTTGCTCCTCTGCTGCCTTAACCTTGTTCACCCTGAAACCTCTTTCTTGTTCTCAGAGCCTAGCTTAGGGCTCCTTATCTACTGAGCATTGCTTCGGACTCCTTTTGATCCTTTACAGAAGGCTTTGCTTAGGAACGTATTAGCAAGTGATGTTCTTGTTTGCCAATTCTTTGGCACGCAGTGTGTCTGAATTTTTAGCGCTGCCATGCCGAACTGCTTTTCTGCAGTTTGCTGACTCTGGAATGAACTTGCATACGGTTCCTCCTTTTCTTTCACATACTGAAGTGAAAGAGGAGCTGACCCTCTGGCGTCGTTGCCTTCGGCTGTGTGGTCTCTGTTTCCGCCTGCTGGTGGATGGGCACGGCCCACCAGTTCCTGGATTCATCTGCTTCTACTAAAGGAAAGAAAATTATCAGCAGGTAAGACATAATTTTATCTTTTTATACCCCTCATAGCTAGAAGAACTCAAACTCAGCCAGGACTGTGGAACTATGATTCTTATTGCCCTTGTATTGGCTGTGGCAAGAGTGGTTCCCTGTTCTGGAATTATCCATAAAACCGCCTATGAAACTGGGGAAGTCCATCATACAATTTCAAGGGACTCTCTTGCATACCAGAAGCTTAGCAGGTGGTGGGAGGCAGGGCTGGTGGTTGGGAGGTGGGGATAGTGCTGGGCAGACTTACACAGTCTGTGCCAGAGCCGGTGGTGGGAGGTGGGGCTGGTGGTTGGGAGGCGGGGATAGTGCTGGGCAGACTTACACGGTCTGTGCCCTGAAAAAGACAGGTACAAATCAAAGTAAGGTATACACAAAAAATGGCACATGTGAGTTTATCTTAATGGGCAGACTGAGTGGACCGTGCAGGTCTTTTTCTGCCGTCATCTACTATGTTATATGTTACTTAGGGAAAGCCATTGCTTGTCCTTTGGATCAGTAGCATGAAATGAATATTGCTACTATTTGAGAATCTGTCAGGTACTTGTGACCTGAATAGCCACTGTTGGAAGCAAGATTCTGAGCTAAATGGACCATTGGTCTGACCCAATTTGGCTATTCTTATGTTCTTCTGTGGCTTCCCACAGGAGCTCCATGATACAACTATTAGAGAGACTGCAGAACAGTGTCTGTTCTGCTGCGAGATCCCACTGAAACCCCCAGAAATCTGCATTAGAGAGAGAGAGGGCAGGTCAGTGTCTGCTGCACTGTGAAATCCTGCAGGAATCCTAGATATCTGCATTAGGAGAGTGCAAGACGGTTATTCCTGCGCAGTGAAATCCTGCAGGAACTCCCAGATTTCTGCATTCGAGAGAGTTCTGGACAGTGTCTACTGCACTGGACAGTGTCTACTGTGCTGTGAGATCCTGCAGGACCCCCCCCCCCCCCCCCCAGATATCTGCATTAGAGAAAGTGCTGGACGGTGTCTGCAGTGCTGTCAGATCTTTCAGGAACCCTCAGATATTTCCATTAGTGCTGGGCAGTGTGTGCTGTGTTGTGAGATGCTCCAAGAACCCCTGGATTATCTGCATTACAGAGAGTACAGGACAATGTCTGCTTTGCTGTGGGATATTGCAGGACCCCTGCCCCCCCCTAGATATCTGCATTAGAGAGGGTACAGGAGTTTGTCTCCTGGGAAGTGAGATCCCGCAGGAATCCCCCAGATATCTGCATTGGAATGCATCTAATATGGTCGCTGGATCACACAATGTTTCAAGTTATTTGTGGCATTTTTTTTAGTGATTAAAAAAAAGTATTTTTCCAAAAATAGCGATTTAAGGTCGGTAGGGCATGCTGCCTCTGTTCCCACCCTTGTTTTTATATTTTGCCTTTTTGCAAAAGATTTTCTTTCTTAAAGATACCTTTTTTTCTTTTTTGCCCAGTTTGGAAATAATCACCTTTCATTTTAAGTTTTAAGGCAGAAATATTAGTTTGACAAGGCCTTTTTGTCAGAAAATAATAGGGGAGAGTTTGCTAGTATTCCCTAGGAAGTACATGTCCTTTTTGGTACCTTCATTTCTGGTCCATAAGGACTTTAAATAAGTTATTCTGTCGGCATCAACACAATCCTGTTTACCTTTTTTATGACTGATGTACTTCTCTCACTTTGTATATTTGATCTGATTGGAGCTCACTATACACTTATGTGTGTAGACAATCAGTGCTTGTTGTTTGCTTGTTTGTATCTTGTATGATTACACACTTTCATACCCGGAAACTGTTTTCTAGTTTTATGTTTGCCACATAATCTACTCTGACTGCGTGTTTGTATGTCACAATTTGTATTGTGTTTTAGGTTTCCGATTGTTGTACTATGTTTTTATTAGGAATTTGATTCATATTTATTGGTCTTTATATTTTTAGTTGGTTTAAATGTTTGCATTGAAGCTTTACCCCTGATGCAGCCTTTGGACGAAATGTAGCCACGTTGGGTATATGTTTCAATAAACCACATTTCTCTTTGCTATTGCTGGTTATGCTTCAGTGTGTTGCTGCTTTTCCTGTTTGCATGTCACAGTCTCCCACTGCCAGTTTAGAGAGAGTGCAGGACAGTTCTCCTGTGCTTTGAGATCTTGCAGGAACCCCCCCAGATATCTGCATTAGAGAGAGGGCAGGACAATGTGTGCTGCACTGTGAAATCCTGAGGAATCCCCAGATATCTGCATAGAGAGACTGCAGGTCAGTGTGTGCTCTGCTTTGAGATCCTGCAGGAATCTCCAGATATCTGCATTAGAGAGACTGCAGGTCAGTGTATCCTGTGCTTTGAGATCCTGCAGGAACCTCCAGATATCTGCAACAGAGATTGTGTAGGACAGTACATCCTGTGCTGTGAGATGTTTCAGGAATGGGTGTTTCCTAAGCCATGTTATTCTGGGGCAGAAAGAATGGCAGAGGGAGGTGGCATCTTACAGAGTAATGAATTCACCGAGGCCTGAGCTGTCAAGTATGAGTCCACTTCATTCCATCTTTTGCAGAACCTGGAGGCCAGGGAACTGGGAGATTCAAGTTCAGGAGGAGGAGGGGGGGGGGGGGGGGGAATCACTGTACCAGGAGTCCTGTCCCTTCTGCCCCACCTCCCTGACCTACATTCCTGACCTACTTTCCCAGAAGAGAGATTGTACAGTCAGCTAATTAGCATAAATAGTTCTTGAGGCTTCTGAGTCTGGCTATGTACCAGCTTCACCTGTTCCCACCCCCACATGGCACACATGAAAGAAAACAGTGTCTGGGAGTTCATTCGGTACATCCGCCCTTTCCTCTTTGCCTGTCCGCCTCTCTGCTGTTAAATTAGGAATGTTAATGGCTCCTGGAAATGGGAGTATTACAAAGGGTCTGTGGATGGAACAAAGACTTACAATATGTACAAACGTGGACAGCAAGGATCACTGCATACATGTTATATGCAACATGCACACACTCAAATCCGGATACACACCAAGGCAGTGACAGAGAAATGGGATATTGAGGGGTTTACCGCTGTTCCAAGTGCAGCACAGACAAGCCTGTAGAATAAAGCAGTTCAAAAACAAGATTCTTAAGGCCACTTGTGCCTCTGCTTCTGAGTAGAAATTCCATTAAGCCATCACACATCACAGCTACTGCAGGGCTAACTTGTCTGCAGAAGGTAAAGCTGCATCCTTTCCCCACCCACCCCATTTCCAACCATCTTTTTTTTGCCCCGCCCTCTCCCCTTTGGTAGCCCTTCTTTCTGCATATTTCTTCTCTCCCTCAGCAGAGTATCAAGCTCCGAGCATGCTTAACCCAGCCTGCCAGCTTCCTGCACTCCACAGCAAACCTTCTCTCTGGCCCAGAGCCCTAATGAAACAGAGCAAGCCCACTTAGTTTATTCACACTTTTATTACATTTATGTACAGATGATTCAAGTTCAGTGTTCATTTGTTCTACATCAGAGTCAAGAGCAGAGAAAGAAAGACAGCAGGACCCAACAGACTAAAAAATATGAGTCCCTCTGACTTGCCTCTTTCTTGAAGTGTCCAAAGCAATGCTAAGAAACAGAGATGCACAAACGTTTCTGTCTTAGCACCTCTCCCCGACAGCTCTCCCTAGGCCAGCACAGTCTTGTTCCCGGAATCCATACACCAGGCGAAGTTGGGCAGCTGCCTCCGAGGGTGCTGGGCAGCCCAAGCCTGTCGCTTCTGACCAGCCACTGGTGATTGATGCCTGGTACAACTGTTCCCTTCCACGGCACAGCTGCTCGCTCACCAACAGACGCCGCTGCAGCAACTGGCTCTCTTCATCAGAGCTGTCCCTTGCCTGCTGCATGGAGTGGTGGACTTGGTCCACAATCACCACACTGGGCTGGGAAACACCAAAGGCTCCATGTTCTTGGCAGCCGCTGCTGTGTTCCCGGCATTTCAGACGCAGCTTGTGAGGTAGGGCAGACACTCTGACGTCCTGCTGTGAATCTGAGGGCATGGGGAGAGTGCGGACTGGTGATGCCAGAGCCCCCTCCTGTTCACAGTCACTGTCCTTGCTCTGATACACATCATAAGGGGACCCAGATCTGGGGGTTGCTCCTGCCCCCTTGCAAAGGGAGTCTGGAGGCACAGCTGGTTGGTGCAAGTCCTCTTGGTGAGGCTTGAGGTTGCCTGCCAAGGTGCTCTCGTGGGGTCCTGTTGCTGTTGAGTTCCCATAGGCATCTGGAAGGGTCATTGTCTCTGTCCCAGACTGCTGGCAAACTGAGGACTCGCTGGTTTTGTCGGCGCTGAAGATCTTGTGCAAGTTCTCAGCAGGTGCAACGGTACTTTCAGAACTGTAGAGGTTCAGCTTCCCAGTACTAATGTCCATGGGGCTGTCTTTGTCCACCTGTCCGTGCAAGGGATTCCTCCCCCACATCTCTTGGCTCTGCTGAGGATCCAGCGTGTAGCCGTTGGCATGGAAGAGAATGACCGCTCCTCTTGGGCTCAGCACTGGTGTCACTTGCTTGTGGGACTCTTCGGATTGGGGGGTCGTTGGGGCTTTGAGACGCTCACTGTTTATCCTGCAGTGGTCTGTGTCTATGCTGTAAGCAGAGTGTAGTTCTTGATCTAACCTCTGACCCTCGGAGAACATAGACGGGACGGGGCTATCTCTGGAGGAGCCATCAGACATGTCAGAGAGGGATCCGCGGGGGGAGTACTTTGTCAAAGAAAGGCTGGCAGTGTCTCGGCTGGACTGCTCCGTCTCCGAGCAGTCAGAGTTGAGGGTGGCAGGTGACCCATTGGAGTAGCCGCCGTAGAAGTGGCCAGTGCGGTTTCCGCTGCCCAGCTGTTGACTCTCCTCCATGAAGCAGGAGGCGCTAATTAGTCCAAAGCGCAGTTTCAGCTGCAGCAGCTCTGTCTTGAGCCGCACATTCTCCTCGTTCAGCGCCATGACCCGGCCCTCCAGCACTAGGTCATTCAGGCGGCGCTTCTCTCGTGAGCGTTTGGCCGCTTCGTTGTTCTTTCGCCTTTTTTCCCAGTAGCAGGCGTCCTTCTTTTCCTCCGAGATGAACTCCCGCTTCCGCCGGCAGCTGAGACTGGGCTTGGTTTTTGGGGCTCGCACCCTCAGCACTGCTCTGTCCTGGTGAATGGGGAAACAGGGAGAGAAGGGGGTGAGCTCCTCCATGGTTGCAAGAGCTGATAGACAGGATGCTTTGCTTCTCAGCTGGTGAGAACGAATAGTGAACGGTCCCAGATCTGGGGCTGGTTCAGTCTTTAATAGAAATCCTTTGTAGCCCCAGATGGGGTCAGCATGGAACAGATAGGTAGGGTTGCTGCAGACTGGTTAGGTTCTCCTTCCTGAAGGAGGATGAACGCCAATCTCCCGGTTTCACTGGGTCGTCTTCAAGACCTGCAAGCATTGCACTGGACCCGTGGTGGATGTTGAAGGCTGTGCTGCAGAACAAGCCTGCCGCCCCGGGAACGTGTCCTGGAAACTTGGTTTGGCAATACCTGTTGGTGACAGTGGGGAAGGAGGGAGATGCCTCTGCTCTCTCCGGTCCACTCGCTCTCCTGACTCCAACTGACAGGTCTCAGCTTGGGCTGCTGCTACTTCCACTCTGTTCTACGTCAGATCTTGCTGTGTTGACACACCTACACAGGAAAAACACAAGCAAGGGAAATAACTGGAAGCGTTGCTCAAGTAATGCTCACACCTACTACACCTGCTTACATAACTCCAGAGGCCAGAGTGTGCTAGTATGAAATGCAAAGCTCCTAGCCTAGTTCATACTGTACCCTGAAAATTCCTCACTCCAGGGGATATTAGGGACTTGGGCACAAACCCATACCTTGGCTCTCACTGTGCCCCGAAAAGTCTTCATTCCAGGGGGAGCCAGGGACCCAGCCTTGAATCCCTTTCCTGGCTCTCACGGACCCCTGATAATTCCTCATTCCAGGGGTGTCAGGGACCCGGGCACAACCCACCCTGCCTCTCTCTGGAAGATGCTCGCTGTCCTGGGATGAAACAGCTAACCTGACTATCTCCATACTTTGGAAAATCCCCGTTCCAGAAGCCTCTTCCATTGCTCTTTTTGAGCTTTAGCTCAGCTCATTGCAGGGGGAACTTCCAGCTGTCCGGACAAGCTCGGACTTTAAAGGGTCCTGGGAACTGACACTCAAACACTAGGCTGATCCCCACATCAGAGAGACTCCGAAGCCTCAATCAGGAGCCCCCTGAGGAGGACTCGTGTCCTAGATCCCTGACCTGCCTACTGATACCTGTGTCCACCACAGGGGAGACAATGGACGGGAGAAAGTTTTGTGCCAAGTCTCCCTTGCACCCTGTGTGTCCGCACCACTCGTGCAGCACTCGGGAGGGTCCTGGAAGTGATCATTCAGGTGCCCGGCTCTCTCCCATTTCTCCCTGTCCCTTTAGGACCATGTTACCTCTCCCCCCCCCCCCCCCATCCTCTTTCTACTCCTTTTCTCTAATTCAGTGGGGAGTAACTTTGAGTTCTAATCCCTGTTATCACTATTCCACATGTGGTGTTTCTCTCCATTCTTCTTCCTGTTTCATGCAACTTTCTATCTCCCTCCCCACAAAAAAAGGCAGAGTTTGTTACTCTCCATCCCTCTTCCCCTTCCCCCTCCCCCTAAGAAATAATGCCTTAATCTTTCTCTGTCCTTGCTGGATGGAAAGTGAGAAACATGCTAAGGAGGCAGGGCTGTGGATTAGCAGGTGTGTATTTTAAGGGTCTCGGTACTGGAAGAGCAGGGGGTGCTGCGGGGCAGGAGTGAGGTGCATTGGCAGAGCTGTCTGTGTGTGTATGAAGGTCTCGCTACTGGAATAGCAGGAGGTGTTGCAGGGCAGGAGTAAGAGGCATTGGCACAGCTCTGTGTGTGTGTGTGTGTGAGGGTCTCAGTGCTGGACTAGCAAGGTGTGCTGCAGGCAGGAATGAGGTGCATTGGAAGAGCTCTGTGTGTGTGGGGAGAGTCATGGGTTCCTGAATCGAGATCCCCTAAAGGAAGGGAAGCAGTTTAGGTACAAGACCTGAGGGCCTGTACTAACGAGGATCCTACCTTTTCCTCGTATTCCTAAGAGTTGCCATTGTGGTGCACCTGTCCTTTGAGGGCCATGTGCCACGAAGGTCACATTCTCTATAGGCAGCACGTGAATCCCTGCCAGACGTGAGGAGCCTGAAATGTAGGTCAGAAGAAGGCTTTGGCTTTGTTTACCTGAGCTGCTGCCAACCAGGGTGGCTTGGGCACAGTGCCAAGATACTACTGGCCTACAATAACTGGAAAATAGTAACTTCATATGAGTCACTGGGCTAGGACAGACAGAGAGCGACACAGTCAGTGTGGGGGTCAGGCTGAAGAGGTGGGATGCAGGGTACCCACAGTACCCCCATTAGCTCAGCGAAGCTCACCCTCTCCTCTTCTTCCTGAGGACCCAGGCTTCCAGGTCTACCCCCAGCCCTTTACACCATCTTAGCCTTTCTCCTTCTGCCTGCAAAGCAGAACTTGCTTCATCCAGAGGTCTTCTTGCCAACAAGTGGAGTAAAAAAGAAATAAACCCCTGATATAGGCCCAAGGTACAGACTGTAAGTTCCTTGAGGAAGGGACTCTGTGTCGCAGCTGCCTGCTCTCATAGCTTTCTTTACCACTGCCAGCAGTGGTGGCATTAACTGCACAACGGAAAGGCCTGTTCAGCAGGCAGCGCTGTAGTCCTGTATTCGCTCCCACAAATGACAAGACGGATTTGGATAGGCTGGAGTGGGCTTTGACGGCAACTCCAGTAGTTGGAACATAAGGACAGAACTGGGCGGACTTCTGCGGTCTACGTCCCAGAAACACCAAAGAAAGACCATGATCGAGCATATAATATTACGTTCATTCTTGATTTAATCTAGAATTGATAATGAATGTGACTGTTGGGCAGACTGAATGGACCGTTCAGGTCTTTATCTGCCATCACTTACTATGTTACTATATATCCCTGAGAGACGGCATCTGATTGGGTTACATAATGTGTACATGGGAGCTTCAGTTCAGGGATTCTTGGTATTGGTTCTGGACAGGCTGTCTGGTACCAGAAGTGTCTGTTCTCAGTGATCTGTTCCACAGGACCTTGCTTCTCAGAGGTGGCTGCACGCAAAGGTTTCCCTCTCACAGGGTGTCAGGAATGTGCCTGAAGGTGTCTGTACCCCAGAGGTGGCTGCACGCAGAGGTTTCCCTCACACAGGGTGTCAGGAATGTGCTGCAGGTCTCTGTACCCCAGAGGTGGCTGCACGCAGAGGTTTCCCTCACACAGGGTGTCAGGAATGTGCTGCAAGTCTCTGTACCCCAGAGGTGACTGCATGCGGGTTCTACAGTGCAGTCCAGTCCTCTGTGGTTATTCCTGTTACAGTTCGTAAGAGTTAGAGGCCAATGTGAAGGGATAATTGTCATAGAAAATAATGATGTCGTGCTATTCCTAACACCAGGCCTCCTGGGCACTCTGCCAGCACTACTGACCTAATTCTCCTCTAGTCCAGGCTGGTTTATTCCTCTGCTCCCGGCCTCTCCCTCATCTTGTGCTAATCCCTGACCAACAAGCTCTTGCTTATCCCTATGCCACAGGCTCAGGAAAGAGCCAAAAGCAGAGAAAACTGACACTCCTTCAGTGCAGAACTGCATTAAGGTGTATTGGCATAACGCCACTGTTGCCTGTGCTGTGGAGGGGCAGAATGTGTGAGTCCTTTCTTACTAAGTCAGACCAATATCTAGACTGTTCAATTTGCCAAGGGCATATGTTCGTGACATTCCCTATCCTATGTCTGAGCTGCCCGGTTGCCCAGTTCCAGGAGGGAGGCTTTAGGCCAGTCTGGGATTTCTGACAGCCCCGTGATGGTACATTATGGGACCTGCAGCACTTATTGGAATCGGGGACTACAAATCCCACAATGCAATGAGAAGTTCAAAACCAGGACTGGCCAAAAATCCTGGAAGTGGGCCGCTCTGCCATCCCTCCCCAACATGTGGAAGCATCCAGCAGTTTTACCTGCTCTAAGTTGAAGGAAGCATCCCATTTTTTTTTGAGATTTCCCAGATTATGTCTCAGGTCCTATGAGCAGGAGCATTGTAGTGAGGACACCTTAGCAAACAGAGTCTCCGAGCTCACTAATGTCCACCCAATTTCAAGCTGTGTGTGAGGGTCTCAGTACTGGAATAGCAGGGGGCGCTGCAGAGCAGGATTGAGGGACATTGACAGAGCTGTGTGGGGGTCTCAGTACTGTAATAGCAGGGGGCACTGCAGGGCAGGAGTGAGGTGCATTGGCAGAGCTCTGTGTATGAGGGTCTCAGTACTGGAATAGAAGGGGGCACTGCAGAGCAGGAGTGAGGTGCATTAGCAGAGCTGTGTGTGTGTTTCTAGCTCTAGAAGGTGCACCACATGTACAATGATGCAGTGAATGTATGAAAGTAGTGTGTTTGGTGTATGTGTGGTATATGTTTGATGTATCTGCAGTTCTCATGCAGTTCAGAGCCAGGCACTGCTGTTCCACTGCCTAATTCCCCACCATAGTTGACAACTCCCCCCACCCATTTCAGTGGTGATCCTATACCCTCCAAACAACAAACAAGATCCCCCACCTCAGGACTCACTCAATTGCCCTGAGTTAGGACTTGCCTGGCACCCATCCCCCTGGTGCAGAAACCATTTCTCTATGTAAAGCACTAATTTAGTAGTGCAAACAGGCAAACTGAATCTGAAAGCTTTATCCGAACTGCAGGTGGGGTTGAGAGAGGGTTTGTGTTTATGTACAGTGGAACCCTGATATAATGCACCCCGCAAAAGCATGAATGCATATATAACACAATCATGTTTAGCTCCTTTTGCAACAGATCAATTTTTTGGTTGTGTCCATGTTCTATTGACCCCATTATAACGCATGATGATATTTTATGGATCCCAATCATAGTGGCTGTGCTGTATATAAATTGGAAAATATGTGTGTTAATTAACCAGAGCATAATCTCCCTGGGGTAATTTTCAAAACATTAGTATGCTCATATAATTATTTTGAAAATTTGCTGCTAGCTGCACAGGGAGAAGTAAGCTTGTACTAAAATTACCCCCTCGGTGAGCAAGAGGTGCTGCAGAAACTCAAATATACATCCACTTCACCCCCGAAAATACCGACTACATCTGTCCCATCGATGTGATAATACAGGGCACTCATCTAAGAACTTGTTCTGGCCATGCGATATACAAGATAGCTCTGTAAAACCTCCAGGTACATAAACCAGTAATCTTTCTGTAAATTAAATCATTTTGTTGATTAAAATGAAGCAAGCTGTCCTCCTGCCCCCCACTCTCCTATGGAACTCTAGCATCCCAGGCTCATCCCTCCTTCCCATTATCTCTGAGACCCAAACTCCGCCCAAGCATCTCCCCAGGGTTCCAGTATACCAGGTCCAGTGTTTCCCTCCTTCACCTCCTGTATCCTAGCCCCCTCGCCCTACGTTCCAGTTCCAACCCAGACATTTCAGTAACTGAGGCTCAGCCTTTCCCTGAGCTGGGATTTGGAAAAAGTGAGTAGTAAGTCTACAATCCAAATCCAAAACAGGGACTCCACCATCTCAGGTTCACCTGTCCCCATCTGCCGATCCCAGGTCTACCTTCACCCTCCCACCATCACAGCATCCCAGGCTCCTCCTCCTTCACCTGCCCTATGCTACCTCAATGTGCTTCCAGATCCAAGGCCCATGCTCAAATTCTCACCACATCTCAGCTTCCAAGGCCTTTCTCCCTCATCTGTTGCTTCTGATGATGCTCCAGGATTCCAGGTCCACTGCCAGCATCCTGTCAAGTCTCAGCCTCCCAGTCCATCCTGTCTCTTCCCCTCACCTCAAGGAGCTTCAGTATCCCAGACCCTCCCACTCTACTCTGCAAGTCCCAATCCCAGATACTAGGTCAGGCCGCACAGCTGCAGAGATGCTCAGTGTCCCTGTTCTGTCTAGTCCTTCCCTGACAGTCCAGCTCACAGAACCGCATTCTCCAGCAGATAGAGTACGGAAAGAAAAGGGAAGGTACAGGACCCCCTGTACACTGTATGGCCTTGGGTCCATCCCATGGCAATGCACTGGGTGTGGGGAAGGAGGGTTACAGAAGATCAGGAAAGCAAAGGTGGTACCTGGAAGAGAGCTGAGCAGTGAGTGGCTTGCTGTGCAGAGAAGGGGGCACGCATGCTGGCTTTGCTGGTGGACTCTGCTGTTTTGCAGCCTGTTCTGCATCATGCTCTCTCCCTGCTCCACTTTCCAGGCCATCTAGTGCCAAATGTGTGTTAGTGGGTCACAGGTTGTGTAACACTCTGTAAAGTGCCTTGTCAGGTTTGCTGGAGGAGAGGGAGGGAGGGAGGGAGGGAGGAGGCTGGGCTGAGAAAGAGAAGCACAGAATAACATGCAAGACAAAACAGTTCCATACACATATATATCCAGGTACAGATGTCATAGTCCAAACACACAAACACATGCTCTCCCTCTCTTACATTTCTCAGTTCCCCTCACCAGTGATAGACAGAGAAATGTTTCTTTGGCTAAGGCTTCTCCATGCCTGAGGCTTGAAGCCGAGAGTTGGCATGCCGGTCTCACACTGATGAAAGTGGCTTCTACCATCTCCTATTTAGTGGCCTGTTTACAGGATTTCACATCCATTGACAGGTACAGGAATACACGAATTACCAGTTTAATTTAGAAATCAATAATCTCCTATTACAATACATGCGTGCCTTCTGCCTCCATTGAATGTGGAGTGCTGTCTTTTGCCTATAAAGTTATTTTTTTAGCCACTTGTTTGAAGCTTATATGGTTCTCCAAACAAGTGGCTGAAAAAATAAGGGCAAAAGAGGCTGCGTTTCAGAAATACAGAGGATCACGGAAAAGATTAGTGGGTTAAACTCAAAGAAGCAAAGAGGGAAACATGGCTAATGAAAGCGTAGGCAGAAGAAAAGATGGCTAAAGATGCAAAGAGAAGTGACAAGAGGGGAAAGGAGAAAAGCTAGGAATGGCATTGTAAGACTAAAAGAGGTGCAAAATCCAAACATGATGTACCAGAAAGCAGGGGAGAGATTGGTAAGCGCGGCTCAGGAGAGGGACCTTGGGGCGATGGTGTCTGAGGATCTCAAGGTAGTGAAACAATGCGACAAGGCAGTGGCTGTGGCCAGAAGGATGCTAGGCTGCATAGAGAGGAGTATAACTAGCAGAAGAAAAGAGGTGTTGATGCCCCTGTACAAGTCGTTGTTAAGGCCCCACTTGGAGTATTGTGTTCAGTTTTGGAGGCCATATCTTGCTAAGGATGTAAAAAGACTTGAAGTGCTTCAGAGAAAAGCAACAAAAATGGTATGGGGTTTGCATGACAAATCATATGAGGAGAGACTTGAGGACCTGAACATGTATATACCCTGGAGGAAAGGAGAGACAGGGGTGATATGATATAGACAAATATTTGAAAGGTATTCATCTACAATCAAACCTTTTCCAGAGACAGGAAGATGGTAGAACTAGAGGACATGAATTGAGGTTGCAGGGGGTCGACTCAGGAATAACATCTGGAAGTACTTTTTCACGGAGAGGGTGGTAGATGCCTGGAATGCCCTCCCGCGGGAGGAGGCGGAGATGAAAACGGTAACAGAATTTAAAATATGTGGGATAAACACAAAGGAATCATGTTTGGGAGGCATGGAACCAAATAAGCTTAGCGGTGATTAGATGCAACACCAGTAATTGGGAAGCAAAGCCAGTGCCAGGCAGGCTTCTATGGTCTGAGCCCTGATCACGGATGTACAGATTCAGCTTCAGTAGTTGGAGAACAAGGTCAGTGCCAGGCAGACTTCTACAGTCTGTGCCCTGAAAATGGCAAGGACAAATCAAGATGAAGTATTATCACTTCATATCTTATGAGTTTATCCTGTTGGCAGACTGGATGGACAATACAGGTCTTTATCTGCCGTCATCTACTATGTTACTATGCTTCCCACTAGTCCCAGTTCTTTTTCTGTTTAGGTCCTGAATTTCAGGGATTTGGAATTGTTTGCTGATGCAGTTCTTGTGTTGAAACACGGCCATGTTGGATATATTTTACCACATGTCTTTCACAGTCTGTTCCAAAATGTAAATTTCGCAATAAATGTACATCATTTTACCTGTAACTTGTTTTCCTCTGAACTTATTATCTGTTCAAGATGAATTTATTACATTTTTCATATTTTCTTCTTATCCAGTCAGCGCAGTTGGCTCTCAGTTTAGCTGTGTGTGTATTGCTGGAAGATGTGCACTGTGTATTTTTATGTGTGTGTGTGATATGATGTATGTGTTCCCGGAAGGTGTGGAGTCTGCTGGTAGGGACCAGCTCCAATGACCACTGAGTGTGACTGATCTATGCAGAAATCTTCTACAAAGCAGGACATTAATTTATTCTTGGTTCTCTTCCCTCCCCCCCCCCCCCCCCCCTTTGTCTTCAGATCATGAATCTCTGCTCCCTTGTTCTGGTTTACTGCAATTAAGCATGGGGCAATGTTGCTGCAACTCGCTGTCTCCAGGTTATGGACATTTCATTTCTTTTCTGAACGTTCCCTTATTTTAGCTCATTACTTCACTCCATTCATTACTGTTGTTCTTGGCCCAAGAACTGTGCCTGTTGGATAACACCACCCGCCCCGCTGCTGCACAATCCTTGTTGACCTACATTTGAGAGGAATTCAGGTCAGGGAGTGGCCTCAACACAAACAAAGGATTGTGTGGATGTGAATTCATGTCTCTGCCCCTCTGGATGGGGTGTGTATAGGTTTTCATGTTTGTAGGTCTCTGGATGTGGTCTCTGTGTGCATAGGAGCCGACTCTGTGGGTGCTGTGGGTGCTTGAGCACCCCCAATATTGAGAAAATTCCTTGTATGTGTCCAGGGAGGGGTTATTTCCACTGGGCTTAGCACCCCCAATAATTTTGAAAAGTTGGCTCCTATGTCTGTGTGTGTGTTCATGTCTCTGCTCTTCTGGATGGGGTGTGTATGGTTTCTCATGCTTATGGGTCTCTGAATGCGGTCTGTGTGTGTGTGTGTATGTGTGTGTTCATGTCTCTGCCCCTCTAGGTGGGGTGTGTGTAGTTTTTCATGTTTGTGGGTCTCTGGATGTATTCTCTGTGTGTGTTCATGTCGCTGCTCTTCTGGATGGGGTGTGTATGATTTCTCATGTTTGTGGGTCTCTGGATGTGGTCTCTATGCGAGTGTACCCAGGGAAAGGACATGGAGACCGGCTGTGTGTGATGGCTCCCTGATAAGAGCTGGGTAGGAAGGAAAAAGACACTGTAAAGAACTCAGGCAGTTTGAATTTAGCTCATGCTCTTTTCACTTGCAGCTCAAGGCAGGTTCATTCAGCTATATTAAGCATTTCTGATTGGTCTCCAGGTTCTAAGTTAGGAGGAAACTCAGAAAAGCAAAGACCACAGGGAAGAGACTGCAGGGACTGAAAATACCAGAGGAGACTCAGCAATGTGCAGAAACTACAGGATGCTCAAAATACCAGAGGAAATTCCAGCAAGATGCAGAGAGTGTAGCGGCTGAAAATACCAAAAGAGATGCCAGCAAAAGGCAGAGAGCACAGAGGCTGAAAATAGCAGAGGAGACTTGCTCAGAACTCTACAAGTCTGGCCTCAGATAGTGCCCCCTTTCTCTCTATGCACTCTTCAAAACACAGATTTCATTACACACTGCTTGGAAATAAAAGTCTCTGATGACAGGTTAAGCTCTTGGTATTCTCTCTTCCAGTAATTTATTGCTTTACAGCTCGCCAATTGGGATTGACCCCTTGTGCTGCTGACCTTGGCCTCTGTCCTGGTAGATGGATTTCCTTCCACCAACCCATAAGGGACCTGGCAGAGAGGCAGTGTCCAGGGCTCAGGAAACAGTCTTCCCACCTAATGTCTCTCTAATGAACTCATGTTGCTAACTCTGGGCATCTTGCCCCTTGGGTTACTCATGGATCTTCTGGCATCAGCCTATCTGCCAGGCTGTGGGGTAAAGCCCAATACACACAGTGCCAGAGTGGGTTTTCCACCCACTGCATGCAGAAACTTGTTTGTGTCCCTGGAACCCAGGCCTGGCTCTGTTATGGAGCTGGATTGTAACTGGAGTCCCCAGATAGTCTGAAACTCCTGTAAAATGACACATGGTTCTGCACTGACTGGAAAACTCAAGTCATATTCTCTCCCTGATGCAGTTCACGGCTGGCTAAACCCTCATGACTGGGATTCTTAACATTATTTATTTATTTTAAAGCATTTATATCCCACATTTTCCCACCCATGGGCAGGCCCAATGTGGCTAACAGTAATCTACAGAAATCATACAACAGTTCTACAACAAACAATCAACAACATGGAAGTGAAAGAGACAAGGGAGTAATAGCAAAGGTGGGGAAATGTGGAAAGAGTAAGCTAATTCAATAGGTAGAGATGCGGGGCGGGTCTGGAGCATAAGCTTTTCCAAATAAGAAGGTCTTAAGATATTTTTTGAAGGTCGGATGATCAGGGGTAATTTTTACAAATTTTGGTTCTAACTGATCAGTGAAACCTTGGCACCTCCTTCCTAAACCATGCGTCCACTGGTGACTACTGACAGCTATGTATGTCGCTGATAGCTGCTAACGGCGCTAATATGGCTAAAATTTCATCAGTACACAGTTAAACTATCCCACTGACCTAATAAATGCCTGTCTAGGAAGATTCAGTAAATTACCTGATTAAGGACCCCTTCCTTAGCCAAACTAGCTGGTAGCATCTTCTTGAGGGAACAGCACAGAGAGTAGCAGCAGTCAAAGGTAAAATCCACCCAGACAGTTGCAGAAATTCAGAGACCCCTGCTTTCACCTGAACAATATTTAAAAGTAGTCAAAGCAATGTAACTGGCCAGAAACAGCTCCTGGCTAGTTAGATCACTGTTGGACAGTCCGGTTTTTATGGTGGTTCAGGATAAGAATTGTTTAGTCTGTTTTATGTACTGTTGTTTATTGTTTTCTGATATTACTTGTGTTTTTAGGGAAACCACCTAGGTTTTAGGTGGTATACAAACTTCTAAAATAAATAAATACACAGGACCATGTAAAAGTCAGTCCTGTCTTTATGTGGTACCCCATAACGGATTAAGTGCTGAACATCAAAATGGCTCCAGAAGCCCGGAAATTCAGTGCTCTGACTAGAATTTGCAAGATAGTGCAGATTATAAATATTGAAATAAATAAATGCTGAAGCCCGGACATTGCCCTGTTCAAGGTGAGTTAAATTTAGGTACACTAAGTATTTTCCCTGTCCCCAGAGGGCACAGGGAAACTCAGGAAGTTTGTTCCTGAGGCAATGGAAGGTCACAAGGCAGCACAGCGGGATTTGCACCCTGGCTTTCCTGGTTTCCAGCCTGCTGCTTTAACCATTAGGCATCCCTCCATTCTGGGAAGGATGATATTGGAGGAATCATGATTGTTGAGTTGGGGTTGGCCCAGCCTGACAGGTAATGGAGTGGAGTGGGGGAGGGCAGAAGGGTTAAAAAAGGTTCGTATAATTTCCTAGATGAAAAGTCCATAAGCCATTATTAAGATGGACTTCAGAAAATCCACTGCTTATTTCAAGGATAAGCAGTATAAAATGTACTGTTTTTGGATCTTGCCAGGTATTTGTGACCTGGATTGGCCACTGTTGGAAACAGGATTCTGAGCTTGATGGACCTTCCGTCTGTCCCAGTATGGCAACGCTTATCTTCTTATGTTCTAAGGTTCAAGTTCACCTAATTCAGGGATTGGGAACCACAGTCCTTGAGGGCCACAGCTCTGTCAGGTTTTGACAGAAGAAATGCACAATGAATATACATGAGATCTATTGCATACAATGGAAGATCAATCTCATGCATATTCGTTGTGGCAATCTTGAAAACTGGACTGGATCGTGACCCTTGAGGACCGTGGTTGCCCACCCCTGATGTAGGGTTTCTAATGTCCTTACACTGCTGCTGGGTGTATCACAGCCAATTCATGCAGAAATGGAAGCAAAATAGAGGCGACAGTCTCCGGTTACATAAATCCTGGTGACTCAGACGGTGTTTATACTGCACTGTTTGGGCTTCTGAGAAAAGTCACTCAATTCTGTCCCAGCTTCCTGAGCTCTGCAGGCAGTGCTGGGCCCTGGCCAGTGAAAGTCTCAGGACACCAAAGTGTTATCTACCTCGGATCAGCGAGACCCCTTTACCCCAGCCCTTAGTATCAAAGCCTTAGTCTTTCGCCTGAAACTAGGTTATTGAGGGCCCATGAATTATCCTCCCTGCCTGCATCTGGGCCAAGTCAGATTCTGTAATTAATATTCTTTGTACAACTGGGTCACTCAGGGCCCTAAGGTTAATACTCTTTGGCTCTTCCACCCCCATCCTTCACCGTGTCTGGGCCAAGGCGAGTTCTGGGAGCACAGTCACCTGATAACTTCCTTCCATAGTATGGCAAAGCTCTGTCACTGGGCCCAGATTCATCCAACAGGCTTCATCTAATCTTGGGTTTACCCCACTGCATGCAGGGACGTAGTTCTGATTCCCTCACTGCATTCCCTAAGAAATGCAAGACTATAGATCCCTGAACGCAATGGGAGAAACCCAGGGCTGAATCAAATCTGGATCCAGTTGGCCACCTTAGGTTGGCAGGAGAGGGGAGGATGTTTTTGTTATGCTGCATTTTTGGTATAGTTTGCTACACATGATTTCTTCTGTGTAAATATGTTTCTTCTTGGTCCCTGCGTGCTGATAATGTAACTTCATGTAGAGTTTTCAATGGTATTTCCTTGGCGTGAGCAGTCTTTTTTTGGATTGAACACACAGGGTATAAGTCACAATGAAGCAGAATAAAACACAAAGACTTAGTATTTACCCTTCTCTCTTCAGGTATCTCTTACTGCATAACATTGCACCCCCCATCCCCACACACACACACACCAGCCTCTCTCTCTCTGCCCTTCTCCTGCCAGACGAGTGAGATTTGCCAGAAAGCATCGCCCTCTGCTGGCGAAGCCTGATTATAGGTCTCACTCTAAATGTGTTTAGCTTATGAAGAGCCCTAGACTTCAAGATCATCTACCCAGGCATCATTTTATTGGGAAGCACAGAGCTACCAAGTTACCCAGATCCAGGCTGAAGATTTTACATCCCTTGATTTATCTTGTATGACCCAAGGAAGAAGAAAGAGCCTTATGGCTTTAAAACCAAGGGTTCTGGCTCTGCCAGGGATGTTGGTATTGAAATTTCCTCGCTGTTGTTTTTATTACTTGTGGTGGTAATTCCTTTCTTTTCCTCCAGCCAGATCAGCTCATGGACTTTTTGAATGCACGAGAGAATCCAACTGTTCCTGTATAACTCACTATATTGCTGTCTTAACCATTTGTTCTATGTCCACTGCATATCTCTTCTATTGACTTGATTAATTTCCTCATTTTGTCTCCCATTTGGTCTGCTAAAGTGTAAATTCCTATTGTGGAGAATTGTTTCCTTTATTTTTTTCCCCCATTCATTTGGTGACTGTAAATATTGAACAAGATAAATGGAGCTTGGGGCCTGACGTGAACAGATGCATGGAGTGAGAGCTCCTCAGCCTGATCATCAAGTTGGATTATTGTAGCTAAAATATGTCTCTTTATGCCTTGCCACTCTCACTCACTATTTTCTGGATATAGCAGAGAACAAAACTCCAAAATCCGATCAACAATTCTCGGTTTGAAAAGACTGAAAACTAATACTCTGACTCCAGACAATATGGTGAATAGAGACAAATGGAAACTGCTGGACCCTAGACTTGCAGAAATTCACACACTAAAAGACATGCTTACTGGAAGTGACCAAAAATCTTCAAAAAGAACTAGAGAATTTAAATTCTAAATGTAATCTATCTCAACAACAACAAAATCAATTGGAATAGAGAACATCGACTTTGGAACTAACAGCGCAGAAAACTAAGCACAATGAAACCAACATCCAGAAGCTTTAGCTCGACCTGGAGGGCTTATATAACCGCAATCGTAGAACCAACATCAGATTTTTGGGATTGACAGAAACTTCAGAGGGCTCTGATATGGTTTTTCCTCTTGGCTTTCGAAAATTGGAGATCCTTTGAGGCCTTCCTCTACTGCTAAACATCCAAGGCCTATCGTAGTGAAAACCCTTCATTACTAACATACTCTGAAAATTCTCATTACTGCAAAGTCTAAACAACATATCCTCTTTCAAGGTAGCCGTGTTAGTCCACTCTTAAAGTTATCAATAGAAATCAAACAAAATAAAACATGTAAAAGAAAATAAGATGATACCTTTTTTATTGGACATAACAATACATTTCTTGATTAGCTTTCGAAAGTTGCCCTTCTTCGTCAGATTTGCTTATTTCCGATCTGACGAAGAAGGGCAACTTTCGAAAGCTAATCAAGAAATGTATTAAGTTATGTCCAATAAAAAAGGTATCATCTTATTTTCTTTTCCATGTTTTATTTTGTTTGATTTCTATTGATAAAGGTAAGAAAATACTTTCTATTCCGGATCTAGAAAAAACAACTGTGCTTAAAAGAAAAACATTCCTGAATATGAGACAAGACCTTAAATATCTAGGAGCTAAATTTGGCCTGCTGTACCCCGCACGGATGATCATGACATATGCTAATAAAACAACTACCTCTATTGATCCTGCTTTTCTACAAGATTTTATTGATAGACATATAATGCAGTGAATATAATGTCATGTCTTTAAACTGAATTAATCTACCTTGGATTGCTGGTATTGAATCTTTTGATTTGCTGTGACAAATTTCACTGCGATTCACCTTAAGATGCCTGAAATACATATAAGATTATTCCAGTTTAATTTGATATATTGTTTTATACTTGATTGATTCTATTCCAGATCTACTGATTTATTTTCTTGAAGACATCAGGAAATACTACCTTAGGCTTGATTATCTGATCCATGAGTTACTTCATATCTATCCTGTTCTCAATGAATAATAAATATGTATTTATTTTATTTTGGCATAGGTTATAAATATTACAGGTGGCTTTTTAAATTTCACAGTTTAAAATGCATAATTTTTTTCTAATGTGGTAACCTGTTTTGATGATTTATCTTTAATTTGATGTATGAATCTACCTAATTGTCTTTAAATATTTTATTATGTCTCTTTAACTTTGCCAGATATATCCAGATTTGCTCTTTATTCTACAATTCATGTTTGATACATATTTTGATTTTGCTTGTTTTTAGCACTCGGGTCCATTTAATGGTTGAGGCTTCCCTCTGGGCCTCTTCATATTCTATCTGTCTCACCCATTGTGCGTTCCACATCTGACGGTGTAGGTTTACAATTTCTTTTATTGTTCCTACGATCTACCTTTCTCTTACCTTCCTGGAGACTTTTTCAAGATTATTTTATACCCTATGATGGAATTAATTTTTCATTTTTATTTTAGATTCCTTTGCATATGGCTAAAGGTCAATGGTTTAAACTACCCAGTGAAAAGGAAGAAAATCTTTACTTATATCAAAAAACAAAACCCTGATCTTGTAAAGTTACAAGAAACTCATTTACCTGCATCAGAATGTCTTAAAATACAATTGCCTTGGGTCTCTACTCATGCTTACTCTCCTGCACTTCATAAGGAAGCAGGTGTTTCTATTCTATTTAGCAAAACATGTCCTTTTTTACTTGAATCTCAAAAAGCACCAATAGATGGAGAGCTGTAATACCTATTTTTGAGTGTTTTTGCTCCTCATCTAGACAACCCTGATTTTTTTCTGTCCCAAATTTTGCTTGAAAATAATGACTGCTGTTTTATTGTAGCTGGTGAATTCAACCTCCCTTTAGATTTAAATTTTAGATAGGCAGGTTTCTTCAAAATGTGAAAAATCTTGTTCATGGAGAGAGCGACATCACCTCGTTTCTAAGCTAATGCCTATGTTTACTAAGGTGCGTATAGGCGCGTTAGCGTATTTAACATGTGTAAATGGTTTATGCGCGTTAAATGCTAATGCCCCCATAGAAATGTATAGGCGCATTAATGTTTAACGCACCTTAACTTTAAACGCACGTTAGAAATGCTAACGCACCATAGTAAACATATCGATAAATCTTGCTGACCCATGGAGGATACTTAATCCCACTGGTAGAGATTATATACATTTTACTGTGCTCTTCATGAAACATATACCAGAATAGATTTCTTTTTAATATCCCAAACTTTGATATTGGATGTTGGCTACCTGTACAATTTTCCCAATCCTAATCTCTGATCATGCTGCTATGTCTTTGCCATTACATCCAGGAAATCTCAATGAAGATTTAATAATGACCTATTTGACGCTGATTTTCTTCAACACTTTTAGAATCTTACTAAAGATTTCTTCCTGTACAATTCTCCTAGTGACTATGATGCTGTATTACTCTGGGAAACATTTAAAACCACTCTTAGAGGAGAAATAATCAGTTATACTTCTAAGAAAAGAAAACTTGATAATCTTGAATTTAAAATACTTGAAGATAAAATTAAACTTCTAGAAGCCAAACATCAACCATCCTCTTCATCAACAACCCTTAAAGAACTATTTACAATCAAATATCAATATTGTATAATAGCTGCTCGAGAACTTTTTATTCAAAAATCTGGTAAATACATTGGAGATAACTTTCCTGACTTTTATACCTACCACCGAGCCACAATGGCATGTTATGGCCTGTTTTGGTTATCTGATGCTAATGTAGAGTGTGATGCAATTTGGTTACAACTGGAATGAGACATACTGTTCCTTATCCCTATACAGCTTATTACTTCTTGTATTATTCCATCACATATTACTGCTTTTTATATTATATTGAGAAACTCATTCTACCTTGATGTCTATTGATGATTATATAGGTATAAATAGATGGCAGGTCATCTCATATGTCACTATGGTACAACCCCAAATTTCTCACTGACCATAATACTATTTATTGGTCTCTTTAGGACTCTTTTGGAATTTATTCATTAGCAAAGGCTGGGTGATTGGGACAGGCACTGGCAGTGGAGAGGGGACTAGGAAGGGGTAAGGGGAACTGAAAGGGGTTAGTGGTTGAGAGTGAGAATAATGCCATAAAGAGCTGGAAGTGTGAAAGCTATATCAGGTTTGTGAATAAAGAATTTAAAAAAAGGTTCAGCTGGGGTGTCTCATCCCTTTACACTGTCTCTGTTTCCTCTCCCATCTTTCCTGGAAGTCACAGGATGGTAATATAATCCATCTCTCTAGTACTCCCAGCGCCTGGCCTGCAGCTGAAATCTCCTATCTGCTCAGAGGGTCTGAATCTCCAGCACAGTCAGTGCTGCAACAATCTCATCACTGGATCAGTCCTGGAGAAAAAGAGAACCTCTCTAGGCTGTGATTCCTTTTGATGTACAAGGACCCCACACGCCCCTTTCTCTGAATTCATCAAACAGAAATCAGACACTGTCTCTGTACAGGGTGGACAGACACTGAGGAAGAGCAGGGGCTTGTGGTAAGGCTACACCTTAGTCAATATCACCTGTCAGGATTAAAATAGAGTTATGGACTACTGAAACCCTGGTCACAGAAAACGTTTTATTATTTATAAGGAAGTATTGGCTCTTGAATGTTAATAATTGTAATGTCTTTAAACTAGAGTAACAAGTGGGGATTTGAACCCCTAAGTATCTATACATTATTAGGAGGGTTTTACTTCTGAGCCACAAGCACCTCTTGGAAGTTACCCTCTATCCAGATAGTCTTCTCTATCCTGCAGAACTCTGAACCCAGACAAGGAGAAGTAGAAGTTCCGAAAAGTTACTAGTGTGAAAGCTTGGCTGACCTAAAGGTAAGCTGCTGGGTTAGTAACAGTCAGGTTGTGTGTTCAAGCCCCACAGTCTTGATGACAAGCAGGTAGTTTTACTTATAGTTTGGCCTATTTTCAAAGGAAAAATAAGCATAAATCTGGCTGCTGAAGGCCCATCTGCAGTTACTGAGTTTTCACCAAATATGCTCAGTACACAGGTCTATCTGTGCTGTTACCTCCTCCACCCACCTGCTCTGGCCCCACCTAGCTCTGACTAAGCTAGACTAGAACCCATGACCTCCTATATTTGATCAAAGGCTCTTTAGCTGCCAGGCCACCAGTCATGCAATGCTGAGTTTTTCAGCCCCTTATACCTGTCATTCCTGAACTCTGCTGTAAAAGCACTGGAAATGCAGGACTTGAACCCACAAACTCTATAATAGAAAACACTGCAGGGACCTGCTGAGCCACCAGATCTTGCTTGTATACCTTTTCCTTTGGGTTATATGATTTTCTCTTTTCCTGGGCCTGTTTAAAGAGACAAAAGCCATAACTAAAGTTTAATACGTGCAGAGGGTTGGCTACTCTCACACCACCCTTAAACAGCCCAACCTCAACGACCTAAACCTGGTGCATTAAATGTGTAAACGTTGGTTTGTAAGTGACTGAAACAGGACACATACTGAGAAAATAAAAGAACCTGCACCACAACCAAAGCATCAGACTGAGCCAGGAAAACACTTCAGGTCATAGTAAAGGGCGTGAAGGGACTGTCCTTAACCTCCTGAGGTTAGAGAGTAAAAGGGAGACTGTCTTGTGAGAGCAGTGGTTCTCAACCTTTTTTCCAATGTGATGCACCTGACAGACAATATTTATATCTGTGACACACTAAACACTACAGTTCATGGCTGAACAACAACAAAAACCCCTTCTATCATTCATTATTGCTGAAAATGATGCAAAGAAAAGTGATGACTGCTGGGTGGGTCATAGCAGATTTGCAACATGTCCAGTTGGGGCTGGTGGCAGTAGTGAGCATTGTGGCTAATGGTGAAGCATAAAGTCTTCATAGGCCAAGCAGAATGCATCAGCCACATATAGGTGACGTCCTCTGACACTCCCATTTTGTGGGTAATGGTGAAGCATAAAGGACTACTATCCTGATCTCTAGTCCATTCCTAAACCCACTCTTCAGAGCTGTCCAGTCAAACTCATTAGCTGGAGTCCCAGTCACTTACCAGATGGGAGATTTCAGCTGCAGGCAGATGGAGGAGCTGGAAGTTTAGTCTCAGGATAGGAGAGGAAATACATTTCCCACTTCCTGCCTTGAGGAGAGAGCTAAGTTACCCAGTTTCAGGAAGAAGACTTACTGGCAAGACGTGGTTTTGAACTTATGTTCCAAAGCAGTGTGGGATTGGTAGTTCCTGATGCTATCCATTGAAATCAGTGCTGCAGGTCCCATAATGCACCATGATAGGGTTAGAAATCCAGGACTGACCCATAATTTCCCTCAAGGAACTGGATATCTTGGAAGCTCTGTTATGAGGAGCTTGGTTCCAAGGGTGTCAAACTGCAATGCCAGAGGGCTGTAAACCAGTCAGGTTTTCAGGATACCATTAGTGAATATATTTGCATAAAAAATAGATCTCCTGCATAATCATTAGGGCTATCCTGAAAACCTGGCTAGTTTGCAGCCTTCCAAGACTGCAATTTGACACCCCTACAAATCTAACCTTGTATTCCATGGCCTGGTTAACTGTTAACACTGGGTAATCACTTAGGGCAGGACTTCTCAAACCTCCCCTGGGGCATGGAGGTTGGAGAAAGGAGATGGTATGACATCACAAAGTTGAAGCCAGTCCACCCAAGGAGGTTTTCATTCTCCCTAATACAGCAGCAGCATCTGCTGCCATTTTGGTACACCCAAACCAATGTACTTGCTAGGGCAACAAGCTTTGCCTACTGGCTTCAGCTCAGATAATGGGCGAAACACACTCCTGCAGTCTCCTGTTCTTTCTCCAATCTCCTTGCCCTCGAGGCACACTTATCAGGGCAGCTAAGCAAGGCAGGAAGGAAGTGTTTCTGTATCCCAGTTACTGCTCCCACCTCCCTCTGTAGGCTGTAGCCTATTGGCTAGAATATCTGACCAATGGGCTAAAGGAGGGAGAACTTAAGAATAACCATGCTGGATCAGACCAATGATGCATCCAGCCCAGTATCCTGCTTCCAATAGTGGCCAATCCAGGTCACAAGTACCTGACAGAAACCCAAATAGTGGCAACATTCCATGCCTTTGTGTGAAGTGATGTCCCTGCCTCCGTACCATTATTTTATTGTGCCTTTTTCTCCCCACAAAGTACCATCTTTGCTATACTCTATGTCCACAGCAATCACCTGTGTAAAACCTGAACAGACTAGTTTATAATGGTCTGCAAGCAACAGGTTTCAGAGAGAGCAGAGCTGTTCATTGTACTGCTCTGAGCCCAGCCCAGGTTCTTTCACATCACACAGAGTCACTGCTGATTCTCTGGTGCTGAAAGCCAACACAATACCAACCCAACTCAGCCCACAGCAAGTAGATAACTTTCTCATCATCTTCCACACATACAAAAAAAATGCATCAACTTTTACACCTTTGTCCTTCAAAAAATCCCACATTTTAATAGCTAAAGTTACGTTTATAGAAAAGGGCAAAGAACAAACGTTTTAAAGGATGCACATTCAATTCATGAGTGAGTTTCTGAAAATGTGGTATTTGCAAAGTTGGCTTAACACATGTACAATTGATTTGCCTGAATTAAAAAGTTCTAAGGTGTTAACCTTTTTGTTCATTAAAACAAATGTCTGAAACAAACTGAAAAAGTCTGAAAATTGGGATAAAAAGATCCATAAAATCTAAAAGTGAATAAACATAAGTTTTTCAAAACAAATCTATGCACATCCCTATTTTCATACATGCACAGAATATATGGGGCCTTTTTACTAACGTGTGGATTACATGTTGAAACAGACTTACACACCAGCACATTAAGGGGCTCTGCGGTAGTTTGCATGTTTCTATGTGTTAACCCATGCATTCCTGAATTTTTCCATTTATTAACTTTCTACAACACCTTTGCTGACTTGCAGACCAAAGCGGTTTCTGGCAGAGGACATGTCACTGGTGAGGGTGGGCGTGAAAGCATTAACCAACTAGCACGTTACACTTACTGTGTGCTAAGTGGCTAATGCAGAGTTAACGTGGAATCACTTAGGAGGTGCTAAATGTTTAACCAGGAGCAGGTACTATGCTTTAATCTGAACGTTAATGCATGACCTGCCCCTTCTTGATGCAGCGTTGGTTTTGAGCTCGCTGTGCATTAAAATTCAGTGTTACAGCATGTCAAGTCCAAGAACTGATGCATTTTAGTAGAAGGGCTCCATAGTTCACAGTAGCACCTCCATTTCTCAGTTTGTTTTCATCACAATTTGTTCAGAGAAGAGTCTCTTCAGCTGGGCTACTTCAGCAGAGAGAGTGGCTAGCTGATTTCTCAGCACCATGTTCTCCGACTGGTACACAGTGTCCTGGTGGGCTGGCACAGATGTGGTGTTGGGGGGGAACTGCGAGAGGCTTCTCTGGTCTTCGGCTGATCTCCAGGTTGGTGAGATCATCCTGTTGCTTGTGCCCTGCTCCACCTGCTGAGAGAGTGGGGCAGCAACACTGGCATAGGAACCCTTTGCGTGGCAGTTATCTACAGGCAGCACGCCTTCTCTTGGTGACTCGGCTCCTGCTTCTGTCGACAATTTGAAGCGTAGCTTGTAAGGCAGGCTTTTGACAGGATCTGGGGATTCATAACGCTGGCAACGGGCTCCTTCACCGAGCAGGGATCCCCCGGCGTCACGGTCTAGGTCCATACCCAAGCAGAGATGCCCATCGAAGCAGGGCTCTTCCTGAGGTGGGGAGAACTTCTCCTGGTCAGTGACCCGGTCCTCAAAGAAAACAGGGCTGCCCATGCTGGAGCTGCCGGGTGTTGAAAAGCCAGAGTCCTCAGAGAAGCCAGCTGGCTCCTGGGGCTGCAAAGGGCGGCCATAGGGCTGCTGGGGGACAGATGTATCCCTGTTCTCTCCTGGCGATACTGGAAAGGTGCCCTCGGTCCTTGCATGGAATCCGTTTTGAACTGGGCCCAGGAAACGGACGGCCTGTGGGGAAGTGGTGGCAGCTGCGGGGAGAAGAACTGGGGGCTCAGACGGGTCCTTAATGAGCCCAAACCGGAACTTGAGGGCCAGTAGTTCAGCCTTCAGGCGGGCGTTCTCCTCTAGGAGAGCAATGACCCTGTTCTCCAACACCAAGTCATTGACACGGCGCTTCTCCCGCGAGCGCTTGGCTGCCTCATTGTTTTTCCGTCTTTTATCCCAGTAACCGTCGTCCTTCTTCTCATCTGGCATGAACTCTCGCTTGCGACGCATGTTGCTTGCGTCTTTGTGCTTGGCGGTGCTGTGGCCCAGCAGGGAGCGAGCCAGCAGGCTGTTAGTGGTCAGCAGGGACACTGCCTCTTCCGTGAAGGAGCTTGCTGCTGGGGGGCAGAGATCATGGGGTGTCTGTGCTGGGGGAGGTATGTCCTGCTGCATCTCTTGGATGGGGTCTGGCACGGAGATACTCATACTGTCAGACAGGGTGCTCTGGTCAGAGTGAAGATGGCACTCAGCTTCTGTATCACAATTCCACCTGCCGAGGACAAAGAAGAGAGGGTAAATCAACTGATACAGCACAGTCTGATCCTGTGGTACCTGGGTTCCCTCTCTGACAAGGCTCCGTTCTTTACACATCCCAGGACATTACTCTTGGACAGACTGAGTGTGGGAAGAGTTAATGGAGCAGCACGCAGAAACGTTGATGGATACACACACACATAAGCTCTCAGCACAGGGTGAGGCAGCCCGCTCTCGGAGCAGATTCATTTCAATACAGAGAGGCATATTTCCCAAATTCCTGGACAGCAGAAGTTAGCTGGGGCACCATTTGGCACTTGCCTTATCCCCTTCCCATTTCCAGTATTGCTACTCCACATCTATAAATCTTCCACCTTCCTACAACCATGTCACTGCCCTCTTCCACTCTCTTTGCAGCTGTTTCCCTGCAGACACTGCTAGGGTCATTACCTTCCCCAGGTCAGCTATTCAGCTATTCAGTGCACACCGTAGGGAAAGCCAGGACTGGATCAGCCTCTCTTCGTCCTGGCTTTCCCTACGGTGTGCACTGAATAGTATGTCTGATTTACCAAAAAACAAACAGGAACTACAACTCCCAGCATGCAACAATGTACAGCAGGAATGAATCATACTGGGTGATGTAGGAGCCCCTGGTTGTTGAAAGCTCTCTCCCTTCCTGCACTATGATTTTGTTTATTGAGATTTCCTGAACCACCTTTTGAAATACAACAACAAAGCAGTTTACAGTAAAAATAGATAGATTAAAACAGAGAGAGAAAGAATTGTAATCATTAGGAAAGGAGAGGACAGAGGTAGTCAGAAAGAGAGAGGGGGACATGATGCGAGCTGTCCACGGAAGGCCAGGTTGAAGAAATATGTTCCAGGAGCAACACTGAACTTCTTGTAAGAGAATTGGACAGAGAGGGAGGTAGTGGCCAGGTAATAAAATGCAGAATGTTGTCTAGTGGAGTTTAGACCTGAGTAAGCCACCAAAGGGACTATTGGTTCCCTTATTAATGCCCCTCTGTCGAAACCTACCAAGTTACTCCAGTGGAGAGAAGTAATATTGGCCCTCTGCCATTCCGAGCATGAACTGGAGGAAGCAGGAGGACTCCCTTGGCCTGTCCCCAATTCATCAGAGCCACTCAGTGACTCTAGGAAGTCATTCTGAGCAGTCCCACTGCCGGGTGTGTGTGCTCCTGCAGGTGGCTGGCACCGAGTGCTGGTCCATGCTGACAGCTACAGCCAGAGCTGGCGCAGTGAAGTGTGTGACATCAGAGCTGGGATTTCCCACACACAGGACACCAAATCGTGACGTAGAGCAACATCAGCTTCTAGGAGGAGGCTGAATGGGAGCAGTACTACCGTTCTGGGCTCTTTTACAACTCTGGGTCATTTGAAGAATAGCAGCCAGTCTGCAGGCTCCTCACCAAACCTCACACACTCTGCTCTGCATGCTCAGGTCCTAGCTGCTGGGCGCGCTCTGATTCAGTCGGTCTAAAGCCTGGGCACAATCCCACTGCACCTCTTGCTATGCAGGTACTGAGACCCTCTCTCTCTCACATACACTGCTAATGCACCTCATTCCTGCTCTGCAGCACCCCCTGCTATTCCAGTACTGAGATCTCACACACAGCTCTGCCAATGCCCCTCACTCCTGCCCTGCAGCACCCCCTGTTCCAGTGCCGAGACCCTTACATACAGCTCTACCAATGCCTCTCACTCCTTCCCTGCAGGAACCTCTTCTATCCCAGTACTGAGACCCTCACACACAGCTCTGCCAATGCACCTCACTCCAGCCCAGCAGCACCTCTGCTACTCCAGTATGAATCCCTCACACATACACAGC
Organism: Microcaecilia unicolor; assembly: GCF_901765095.1. Taxonomy (NCBI): domain Eukaryota; kingdom Metazoa; phylum Chordata; class Amphibia; order Gymnophiona; family Siphonopidae; genus Microcaecilia; species Microcaecilia unicolor. The sequence goes on from NC_044033.1 coordinate 196,204,272, forward strand.
TCTGCCAATGCACTTCACTCCTTCCCTGCAGGACCCCCTGCTATTCCAGTATGAATCCCTCACACACACTCAGCTCTGCAGCACCCCCTGTTCCAGTACCAAGACCCTCACACACAACTCTGCCAATGCACCTCACTCCTGCCCTGCAGCAACCCTGTGCATCTTCTGCTAGTCCAGACTGCCCCAATTTGACTGCCCCTATCGGACCGACCATTCACTTGTCTATTAGATTGTAAGCTCTTTGAGCAGGGACTGTCTCTCTTTGTTAAATTGTACAGCGCTGCGTAACCCTAGTAGCGCTCTAGAAATGTTAAGTAGTAGTAGTAGTATTCCAGTACCAAGACCCTCACACACAGCTCTGCCAATGCACCTCACTCCTTCCCTGCAGGACCCCCTGCTATTCCAGTATGAATCCCTCACACACACTCAGCTCTGCAGCACCCCCTGTTCCAGTACCAAGACCCTCACACACAACTCTGCCAATGCACCTCACTCCTGCCCTGCAGCAACCCTGTGCATCTTCTGCTAGTCCAGTAAGAAGACCTCACCAATACAACTCCCTCCTGACCCCCCATTTCTGTCCAAGTACACGGTTATGTGACTGTCAGCTGCTAGGAACAACAGTATGTAGGAAGGCAGCTTATTTTTCAAAGGCCTTCCGAGCTCTCTATACCAGTCTTTGGTCTGGGCAGGGGATTCAAACGAAAGTGGGTATCATGCCCTCCAGCTTCTCCCTCTATCCTCTGGCTTCTATTCGACTTAGGACGGAGACAAAACAAGCTAAAGATTCAAAGAAGAGAAATGCCACAAACACACCAGAGTGGGACAAAGAGCGAGGCAAGGCGTGTGCTTTCAGCTCCGGCATTTTGTTTCTCTCCACTGGCACAGGAGAAGGGGCTCCTGGCTCCCGGCTCCCTCCCCGCTCTTACCGCTATCCAGCTTGCTCTGTGCATCGCAAGCGCACAGCCTCACGCGTACATACAACATTGCACGTCTTTGGGGAGCCGTGTCCCTTGCAGCACAGACGACCCAAACCCAACGGGACGGAGCCAGCTGTTGCTTACCTTGGACTGGAAAGCTTTCCACGTTGCAGCTGCAGGGAAGCCTTTGCTCCGTGTGTGTGCAGGGCACGTCCTGTACTGTACTGTCTGTCAGCTCTGCTGTCCTCTCCTCCCTCCCACCCAGCAGTCTCTCCCAGCCCCAGACCCCGTCAGTCTGTCTCTGCCAGCAGCAGAGTTCAGCTCAGGCTCTGCCTTTACCTAAGGTAACCCCGAGCCAGCCGGTGTCTCACGCACGGAGCTGCTGCTGGGGGCCCGGGGAATGCGCCCTCTCCTGGCACAGAAGATGGCGTCAGGAGGGCAGCAGGAGCCCCAGTGCTGGCTGGGAATTGTAGTTCTCATTTCTCTAAGACAAGCAGGTCTGGGGAGGGGGTGGGGAAGGCACAAACTTCCCTGAATTCATTGCAGTCGGTATTAGTGACTGCAATTTGTTTTCCCAGGCAAGTGGGCTGCAGTAGAGGAAGAAACGCCAGGGAAGAGTATCAGGGAGGACCAATAAGGACAGTAAATGTCAGAAGATGAAGACCAAAATGGGCCATCTAGTCTAGGGTGTATGCCTCTACATATCCTCAGATGGGACCCTCATCTATGCAGGTTACCTCCCAATGCTTTCGCCTAGATCTGAGGATTTTAGGGTTATAACTAATGTCCCATGCAGGATACCCGGCACTCCCTGCTTTCATGTAGACCTAAAGATCCTAACTGTGGCAATTACCTCAGTGCTTTCACATAGATCTGATGGATTTAGGGTTGTAAATGCTGCACTGTGCAGGTTACCCCAATGATTTATGTAGATTTCTTGGATTTAGGGTTGTAATATTATAATGACTAAGTATCACTCCTTGATGCCACCGTACCTCAAATATTGTGTGCAATTCTGGTTGCTGCATCTAAAAAAAAGATATAGTGGAATTAGAAAAGGTGCAGAGAAGGGCGACAAAAATGATCAAGGAGATGGGACGACTTCCCTATGAGGAAAGGTTAAAGCGGCTAGGGCTATTCAGCTTGGAGAAAAGGCGGCTGAGGGGAGATATGATAGAGGTCTATAAAATAATGAGTGGAGTTGAACAGGTAGATGTGAAGTGTCTGTTTACGCTTTCCAAAAATACTAGGACTAGGGGGCATTCGACGAAGCTACAAAGTAGTAAATTTAAAACATATCAGAGAAAATCCATAGACCATTATTAAGATGGACTTGGGAAAATCCACTGTTTGTTTCTAGAATAAGCAGCATAAAATGTATTGTACTGTTTTGGGATCTTGCCAGGTATTTGTGACCTGGATTGACCACTGTTGGAAACAGGATGCTGGGCTTGATGGACCTTCAGCCTGTCCCAGTATGGCAACACTTATATATTTATGTATTGTACAGGTTATCTCAACACTTTATGTACATCCACTGGTTTTAGGGTTGTAACTGCTGCACTGTGCAGGATACCTCGGATCTTTATTTCTATCATATCTGCCAACGAAACTGCTTATATGATATCTTGGATTATTCAACAAGTTTTGTTTTCTTCGGGTGTTGTCCTACGAAATCACTCCTATGCCTCTTTCAGGAAATGAAAGTTTGTGGCCATCCTGCATGGCTGCTGGTACTACTGCCTGCTTTCTTGCTCCTTGGCAGCTCTGAAAATTAATTTAAGTATTATATTCCATTTTCTGCTAGGATAAGTAAGGATAACAATAAATTATCAGATAATATACAGTGCCCTAACCAATTTCCACCCTCATATGGATGGCCTGACTCCCATCAAAAACATCAAGGTTCCACAACTGTCCCCACCCTTCAATAAGGCGGTACGTTTATCCCTCCTCTTTCCCAAAGAAAAACTAAGTTCAGCATTACAAATGGTTTTCAGGCCACTGTAGGCTATTTCTCCAGAGTGAATAAAGGCATCCTGATTACTCTCCTGAAGTATTTTACTTGGTTTTCCTGCTATAACCAGGTTTTATGGGTTCTTTCTTTTTTTCTGGCCCTCTGATGGAAAACTCTTTTCTCATCTCTTTTGCTCACTTATTCCGAAGGACAGGTGCCTTCTCTCCTCTGCCCACAGTGTCCTCTCACATGCAGCCACCAGCCTATAATCTTGAAGTGTAAGGAGTTTCAGTAAATATTCTCCCCCTGATCTTAAAGTTCATCTAGGAGAAGAAATTTCATTCAGCCCTTGTAGCTATGATGGCACAATCCCATGCATTATTTTAAAACCTATTGTTAAAAGCTTTCGTACCCCACCTTGTACTGGCTGCCAGTGGAGAATGTCTCATATAGGACTTCCCGAGCTCGTCCTGGGGATCCCACAGCCAGTTGGGTTTTCGATATCCATGGTGAATATGCATGAGATCGGTTTGCATATATGGATTCTACAATGCATGCAGATTAATCTCAGACATATTCATTGTGGATATCCTGAAAGCCCGACTAGAATTGAGTACGACCATACTGAACTGCAGCTGTGCCCTGTGCGATTCACCCAATGGACCCACGTCACCACTGCCAATAAGAGGAGATAGTAGGCTGGGAGCCATTTTTGCAGTCCTCCATATTGGTACCCAGTGTGGCTGCATCACTCACACAGCTGTTGGAATAGTGCTGGTGTAGGGTCCCCAAGACAGGTTTGGGAAGCCTGTTCTTGTATCTCCTAGATAATATTCATGTTTGCAGCAGTATTTCACAGTGTTTGCATCCTTCCAAATAGGTAAAACCAAACAGAGTTGCAAAAGTAGTGGTTGTGGGGGGGGGGGGGGGGTAGGTCTGGGGGTGGAAAATGGGTGTGTTCTGTGCTAATCAGTTAGCGCAGCTCCAGTGCCACATACTAACCGATTTAAGTGACGGTAAGGGCTCATGCATTATTCTGTTTTAATGACTTTATTGAAGATACCGTGTATGAGACAAATGCCCGACACAGGCTGTGTTTCGCCCAACAATAGGGCTGCGTCAGGGGCTAGTCTGTATCTTTATCGACTATCTGGCGTCACGCAGGATATGCTATTTTGAGCTGCTCATGCTGATTTTTTATGAAGAGAATTTCTTATATTCATGTCCTGATAGATTATTTGATACTGCTCTTATTCAAGAAAGATACAGACTAGCCCCTGACACAGCCCTATTGTTGGGCGAAACACGGCCTGTGTCGGGCATTTGTCTCATACACGGTATCTTCAATAAAGTCTTTTGGATATTATACTGATCTGCTAGTTTGTTTTCCACGTTGGATTTTGCAGATCGGTTGCCTTGTTGTTTTTTGGGACCGTTATTCTATTTTAATGACCATCTGCTATTGGCAAAATTAGCACATGGCCATTAATACAAAAAGATAGGATATTCAGCCATTTTACCCCAGTGATAAAAATGGTCTCAGCACATGGGAAAGACCTGCATAACTTTTTTACCACTTAGTCTTTCTGCTATGGCTTCATCCTCCCTTAGTGCCTCGTTTGCCCCTTGGTCATCTAGTGGTCCAGCCAACTCCTTTACAAGCTTTGAATGCGTTTGAATTTTTAAAGTATTATTATGAGCTTTGTCTTCTGTGGCACATTTCATTTCAAATTCTCTTTCGGCCTTCCCAATTAAAGCATTACACCTAACTTGCCAGTGTTAATATTCTTTCCTTCATTTGAATCTGCTTTCCATTTTCTGAAAACATGAGCCTCTTTCCCCTTATTGTGTCATCAGACTTGTGTAATAGAAACCCCTGAGCTGGCCTGCACAGGCATGTGAGGGTAATCTGGTGCTGTTGCTACTCCCCTGACAGGGCAGACAAGGAGGGGGTCTTTGTCCCACCTTCTCCCCCATCTGGGCCTAGTGAGAGAAAAGATGGCAACCATTGGGATCAGACAGTTGGCTGGTGAAGGTCAGGGGCAGATCTTGGAGGTGAGGGTTAAAAGGGGGCAAGCTAGGTGGCTCACCCTGTTTCTGTTCCTGCTCCCACCCTCCAACCCTCAACTTGCAGGTGGTTGGGAAAGTTAGAGAATGGCTTGGAACCAGGGGGCTTCCTGAGCCAGTTAGAGCAAAGCCCAGGTGGGCAACCAAGAGTTTGCAGGTCAGGCTGCTTGAAAGGCTAGGCTGAAGCCCAAACCTTGGGGCTGTGGGCTAGTGGGAATGGTCACGCCAACTATGGCATCAGCCTGGCTGGCTAGGATGGCAGGCTGAGGGCTGGAAATGGGACAGAGGAAATGTTTGGTAGCTGGTTCAAGAATGCATTCACTGTGTACATGTAATAAAACTGCAACCTTGTATGCCTCAGTCTGTTGGTGTATTTATTGGGTGTGTTACAGGCAGGGAGGGAGCTAACAGCTAAGCAGGTTATAAGGTACAGTGCCTTGTGTCGGATATAAGGTAGAGCAGAGTGTACTAGGACTGGCACAGATAGAAGCACATTAGGTACAGTTCTCCCTGTTGGCTTTGCTTGTACAGAAGCTGTATTATTCTCTCTCTGGGTCGCTGCACGGGAGTAAACAGGACTGTGTAATCAAGGAATAGAACAGAATGTTCTCAGCTGGGTTATTTTTAGTCTTCTCTGTGACTGGCATATGCACGATTGCCTGATAGAGGTACAGACTCAGCCACTTTCCTAAGGAAGGCAGGAGAGTGGGGGCAGGCCACAGCAGGGCCTGTAACTCACAGATCACAGGCGTGCAAGCTCTCTCCTATTATTATTTAAAACACATTAGGGGACTCCGTTTTGGACTGAGTTGATCTTCGGTGACCCCCTGCATGATCCAGTCCACCTCCAGACATCTGTAGTGAAAGTGTCAGTGCTCTGCATTACACCAGGATACTGTCGCCTGGTCCTTCATTCTCTCCGGACCTTTGTCTTCTCACAGAAACCTCCACCTAGAAACATTTTGGGACAGGATCTTCCTAGTCCTAAAGAGACAGCTGAACTGGTGCACTCCTGCTCAGAGGGATGAAATGTCCCAGGTTCTGAGGTCCCCACTCCTCCTGCTGGACATGGTGTGCTAAGAACAAAGGACATTTCAGTAACTGAAAACACCTGGGTGGGGCCGTCATATTTAATACCAGACTTACAGTAAGAATTCAAAGGAGGAGCAAAGTCAATTAGAACAGGAAGAGGCACAGAGAGTCCAGACGAGAACTCGCGTACATTTCATAAACATAAACATTACATATGCTGCAGTGATTAGTAACACCAGATCTGACTTGGCTTTAATCCCACTAAACTGCTTTAGGCATTCACCCCGGATTCTATATATGGTGCCCACATTTGAGTGTGCTCCAATTACTGATGGTATTTGGCACCCATTAAAATTTGCACACACATCTGGCTGCATGCTAGTCTTTAAGGCTTGTGATAAAATCTGATTTTTCAATGCCGGTGCCAGGATACAGTCGGCTCATCGTAAAACATTAAAACCAGTTTTCTCCTAAGTAGGTCAGAGTTAACAGGAGAAAAAGAAAAAAAATCATAGGAAATCAGTAAATACTGGCAGCAGGCAAAACCCGAAACTAAATTTACGTTTTTCTGTTGTCAGGTTATTTTGAGACATTCATACCAGGCTCTGCCCCCTCCCTATTCCTTCCAGGATACAACTATTCTCCTTGTGCATTTAGCAACTCTGCCCTCCCCCCCGAATTTCCTGAAATCAGAAGGCTCTGCTGGACCAGGACACGAATGTGGGAGCTTTAAGGCTGTAAGTACTGGGGGAGGGGGGAGCTCAGTTCAGGAGTCAGAGGGGTGTTCAAGAAGGTCATGAGAGGACAAGGTAGAGATTTTATTTTTCTTTGCAGTGGTGTCCTTAAAGGCCCTCCCTTGGCTTCTTGCCTGGAATGATTTAATGTACAACTGAAATCCAGCACGTAGCAGCTGGCTGGGACAAAAACACGCACAAAAAAAAAAAAGATGAAACTATCAAGTCATTCTCAGACAACAGCAGAAAATGAGAAAAGAACGACTTCAGTCAGGCACTAGGCATAAATGAAAACGCAGCACCCTGGCCACATTTACAGAGAAAGTTCTACAAATACAAATGAGAAGAAAGAAGGTAGATGCTGAATGCCCAAGGGGTCCTCTCTGCCAATGCACCCAACTCCTCTCCTGAAGGATCCAGGGAGCCCCAATTACATAGCAGAGGGGCCAACGTTTCAAGCTTAATAAGACTTGATAGACCACCTATCAATTACTTTCCTGGGTGGTTCACAAAAGTATAAAGGAAACGCATCAATAGATAGGAACGTTGTAAAGAGAGAACTATCCTCTACAGGCAAGATATTATAGGTTACATGCATCCTGAAAAAGAAAGCTTTTAAGGCCAGATTTACATTTTTAAAAGGATGAGGGACAGCGTTCCAATGTTACAAGCACAGCCACATCATTAGAGAAGAATCCTCTGCTGGCACTACTACTACTACTACTACTTAACATTTCTAGAGTGCTACTAGGGTTACGCAGCGCTGTACAAAATAAACAAAGAAGGACGGTCCCTGTTCAAATGAGCTTACAATCTAAAGAACGAAATGTCAAGTTGGGCAGTCTAGATTTCCTGAGTAGAGGTGTTGTGATTAGGTGCCGAAGGCGACATTGAAGAGGTGGGCTTTAAGCAGAGATTTGAAGATGGGGAGGGAGGGGGCCTGACGTATGGGCTCGGGGAGTTTGTTCCACGCGTGGGGTGAGGCGAGGCAGAAAGGGCGGAGCCTGGAGTTGGCGGTGGTGGAGAAGGGTACTGAAAGGAGGGATTTGTCTTGAGAGCGGAGGTTACGGGTAGGAACGTAAGGGGAGATGAGGGTTGAGAGGTAAGGAGGGGCTGCAGATCGAGTACATTTGTAGGTTAGTAGCAGAAGCTTGAATTGAATGCGGTACCTGATCGGAAGCCAATGAAGTGACTTGAGGAGAAGGGTGATGTGAGTGTGTCGGTTCAGGCGGAAGATAAGACGTGCAACAGAGTTCTGAACGGACTGAAGGGGGATAGGTGGCTAAGTGGGAGACCAGTGAGGAGTAGGTTGCAGTAGTCAAGGCGAGAGGTAACGAGAGAGTGGATGAGAGTTTGGGTGGTGTGCTCAGAGAGGAAAGGGCAGATTTTGCTAATGTTATAGAGGAAGAAGCGACAGGTCTTGGCTATCTGCTGGATGTGCGCAGAGAAGGAGAGGGAGGAGTCGAAGATGACACCGAGGTTGCGGGCAGATGAGACGGGGATGATGAGGGTGTTATCAACTGAGATAGAGAGTGGAGGTAGAGGAGAAGTGGGTTTGGGTGGGAAGACAAGAAGTTCGGTCTTGGCCATGTTCAGTTTCAGGTGGCGGTTGGACATCCAGGCAGCAATGTCGGATAAGCAGGCCAATACTTTGGCCTGGGTTTCCGCAGTGATGTCAGGTGTGGAGAGATAAAGCTGGGTGTCGTCAGCATAAAAATGATACTGGAAGCCATGAGACGAGATCAGGGAGCCCAGGGAAGAGGTGTAGATAGAGAAAAGAAGAGGTCCAAGGACAGAACCCTGAGGGACTCCAACAGAGAGCGGGATAGGGGTGGAGGACGATCCATGAGAGTGTACTCTGAAGGTACGATGGGAGAGATAAGAGGAGAACCAGGAGAGGACAGAGCCCTGGAACCCAAAAGAGGACAGTGTGTCAAGAAGTAAGTTGTGATTGACAGTGTCAAAAGTGGCAGATAGGTCGAGGAGAATGAGGATGGAGTAATGACCTTTGGATTTGGCGAGGAACTGGTCATTACAGACTTTGGATAATGCCGTTTCTGTTGAGTGAAGTGGGCGAAAGCCAGATTGAAGCGGATCGAGGATGGAATGAGAGGCGAGAAAATCAATGCAACGGCTGTGAACGGCGCGTTCAAGTATTTTGAAGAGGAAGGGTAGGAGGGAGATGGGGCGGTAGTTGGAGGGACAGGTAGGGTCAAGAGATGGTTTTTTGAGGAGAGGTGTGACAACAGCATGCTTGAAGGTGTCAGAGACAGTCGCGGTGGAGAGAGAGAGGTTGAGGATATGACAGATGGGAGGGGTGATAGTAGGAGAGATGGTGATAAGTAAGTTGGTGGGGATGGGGTCTGAGGAACAGGTGGTGCATTTCGAGGAGGAGGGAAGATGGGCGGTTTCCTCCTTGGTGATATCAGGAAAAGAGGAGAAGGAGGCCTGGGTTGATTGGTTGAGGGAGTGAGTGATAGGATGAAGAAGAGGAGAAGGTTTAGTGGTGAATTCGAGGTTGATCTTCTGGACCTTGTCACGGAAGTAGTCAGCCAGTGAATGAGGAGAGAGTGAGGGGGGGGGGGGGTGGGAGCAGAGGGCACTTTGAGGAGGGAGTTGAGGGTGGCGAAGAGACGACGAGGGTTAGAGCTGAGGGAGTTAGTCAAGTGAGTGTAGTAGTCCTGTTTGGCGAGGAATAGGGAGGACTGGAAGGAGGATAGCATGAATTTGTAGTGAATGAAGTCAGTATGGATGCGAGATTTCCTCCATAGGCGTTCAGCCGATCGGGAGCAGGAGCGAAGGTAACGGGTGCAAGGGTTAAGCCAGGGCTGGGGATTAGTGCGCCTTGTGGGATGGGAAACAGACGGTGCAAGGATGTCTAGGGTGGAGGAGAGAGTGGCATTGTACTTGGAAACAGCCTTGTCGACGGACTCGGAGGACGTGATGGACGGGAGGAGATTGGAGATACTATCGGAAAAGGTGGGGGGGGGGGGTCAACAGCCTGGAGATTCCTGGAGGTAGTGGTTAGTGTTGGGCGGGACTGAGGGGAGGGTGATGAAGTGTGAATGTGATCAGGTGATGGTCAGAAATGGGAAGAGCAGAGATGCAGAGATTAGAGGGCGAGCAGGTAGAGGAGAGGACGAGATCAAGACAGTGACCAGATTTGTGAGTAGGGGTGGTGGAGCTCAGTTGGAGGTTGAAGGAGGAAGTTAGGGTGAGGAATTGAGAAGCGTATGAGTCGGATGGGTTATCAGTGTGTATGTTGAAGTCACCAAGAATGAGGGATGGGGATGAGGGCTCAAGAAGGGCACTGAAGGAAGGGGCACGGCCTGGTTAAATAGCTCGTGCAGGGCTACCTGTTGATGTTCAGTGGCAACTGGTTAGGGCCACAGAATATCAACATTAACAGCTGAAACTATAGCCAGCTACTCATGGATGGTCCAAGGGTGGTTGGCACTTGTATGGTTACATGCCGATGTGAACCAAAAATATCAGTCCTAGATTTATCCAGTTTCACTTATCACACAACCAGATAAGGGATAGCTGGATGCACAAACTTGAATGCCCAGACAAGGCTCGATATTGAATATCTGAGCAGTCAAAAAACTACTGACTGCTACTGGTTGAATATTTATTTTATGGTAAATCATTTTTATTGCAACAGAAAGATATCACATTGTTACAGAAACGCAATAATCATAACTTGTTTTATACAAACTTCCCCCCCCAACCAACCCCTTTCCTTCCCCCCTTTCCCCCCTGCTCACCCTCCCCCTTCCTAACTCCCTTATGCATAATCCACAGAGTACCATTAGTAGTTCAATAGTCTACTCCTAGCTGACGGAGACAATGTGTTGAAAAAGGGGCTCCATACAACTTGAAACTGTAATCCAGCTTTGGAGTTAAAGTCCACTATCCCCACTCTCTCCAACCTCAATAATGTTATCATGCGCGTCCTCCACTGATTTTGTGTGGGGCATCGCCGAGACAGCCATCCAGCCATGATCACTTGTTTGGCAACTATAATTGTTTTCTGGACAAAGATTGTAAATCCTGGTGGGATTGGATAGATGAATTTTGGGTGTCCCAGCAATAACCCAGAGTCATACTTCCACTTTGCTGACCAAAGACTAGAGGAATATTGGATCAAAAGTGTCCAGAATCTCACCACCCCCCTGCAACTCCAGAGCATATGTCCCAGCGTGGCTCCAACTTCTCCGCATTTGGGGCATTCTCCCCATGTGGAGAGCCCCATGTGGAAGGCTCTTCTCGGGGATATGTATAAGCGGAGTGCTATTTTATATTGCAGTTCCCAATGGATAGTCATGTTGGATTGTTTCCGCATTTTTAACAGATGTTCTTTAAGCTGAGACACCGTCAAATCTAACTTTATGTCATTTTTCCACATGTCCAGTAGTTTATTGTAATCTAGTTCTTCTGCTGTATCTCTAATATGTCTGTGATGGAATTTAAGTGGAACCCTTTGCTGTGCCGTGAGCGAAAAGGCCGAGGTTAGCTCCTCTTGAACGTCCTCTGCTAAGTCCTCCCACGGCAAAGACTGCACATAGTGCCTCAGCTGGAGGTAATGAAATTCATCCGAGGGACGTAAAGAGTATTCTTTCTGTAGTTCTGGAAAAGATTTGAGTTTTCCTTCAGGGGTAAGGACGTGTAATAAATATCGCATCCCACTGCGTCCCCATCTCTGAAATGCTGGATATAGTAGGCCAGCCTCAAAGGCCGGGTTTCCACATATGGGTAGGTAAGGAGTGGTCCTTGCTGAAAAGTTGTGAAGTTTACAAATCCATTTCCACACCAGTCTCACTGTCTTCATTATTCCAGAAACCCTCAAGATATAAGGTATCTGGGGCCCCCTTACATGTAAGTAGGTGCTAAAATGTATTTCAGGGTGCAGCTGTAGCTCAATTGCTGTATTTGTAAAATCCTGAGATCCTCTGAACCAGTCGTTCACATGGCGCATGCCACTAGCCACTGTCATAAATTTGATGTTCAAGAGTCCCAGGCCGCCATATTCTGTCGGGGTACACAGCACTGAGTACGGGAGACGTGGCTTTTTCCCTCTCCATAGGAAGGCTTGCACTGTTTTTATCAGTAGTTGCTCGTCAGTCCTCTTTAAGAAGAGTGGGAGGGTCTGAAATGTATACAGCCATCAAGGAACTATGACCATATTAACCAGAGCGATTCGTCCCATTAGAGAGAGTGGCAACGCCTTCCAGGCCAACAACTGTTTTTTAGTATCTCGCAAAAGCCGTAGTACATTGAGGTCATAAAGTTTGGACAAGTCCATGGGGATATAGACTCCCAGATAAGTCAGCGAAGTCTGCGCCCATTGTAGTGGAAAAGTTCCAGGCCATGGAGTTTGTATCTCCGGGAACATCGGAAGTGCCATGGATTTGTGTAGGTTTAATTGGAAGCCAGAGAGGTTCCCATACTGTTCAATAATCTTTAGTAGTCGCCCTAGGGTTCTGGAGGGCTCCCCCAGCACCACCAGTAAATCATCTGCATAGGCCAGAATTTTTATAGTATGACCCGCTAAAGTAACCCCTTGAAGGTCTGGAGCTGCAAGGACCATTCGTATCAGGGGCTCCAGAGACAATAGAAACAGCAGGGGAGACAGGGGACAGCCCTGCCTGGTGCCTCTGTAAATCTGAAACTCTGGTTCCCTGATACCATTCACCAATACGCTCGCTCTGGGTTGACAGTAAAGAGTTCCTACTGCCTGTGTAAACCAGCCCTCCATACCCATCATTTCCAGCATTTGAAACATAAAGTCCCACCCAACTCGGTCGAAAGCTTTCTCAGCGTCAAGGCTCAGAATCAGGGTGGGTACTTCGTTCTGCCTACTTGCTGCCATCGCCAATAGGAGCTTCCTAACATTATGTACCGCCTGCCGGCCTCTCACAAATCCCACCTGCTCTGTGCCTATTAGTGAAGGCAAGCATTGCGCCAACCTGTCTGCCATCATTTTCGCCAGTAACTTTGTGTCTACATTTAATAGCGATATCGGTCTATATGATTCCACTTTATCTAAGGGCTTCCCTGGTTTAGGAATGAGCGTTATCAGCGCTGTGTTCGCATATCTTGGAAAACTCCCTTCCTCAATAACCTCTTGGAAATATTCCAGGAGTGCTGCCAAGGCTTTACCGGGCAGAATTTTATAATATTCCCCAGAAAAACCGTCTGGGCCCGGTGCAGACCGCAATTTTAACGCTTTGACCCCCTTCTGCAGCTCGGACATTGTCAATGGTTGGTTTAAAGTTTCCAGCTGCTCCTCCGTTAATTTGGGGAGGTCTATTTGCTGTAAATAATCTCGTATTGCATGCGCAGTTGGGGGTGATTGCTTTTGATATAAAGTGGTAAAATACTCTGTAAATGCCTGTCCTATCTTTCTATTGTCAGTTATGAGATCTCCCTTGTGATTTTTTAGAGAGGTCACTGTCCGTGGACCACCTACAGTTTTAATTAATCGTCCCATCATTCTGCCTACTTTATTCCCAAACCTCTGCAATTTGTATTTATAAAACTGAGTGGATTTCGCCTCCTTCTCATGTAGCAGACTATTTAATGCTACTTGAGTGGCTTTTAAATTTTCCAGGGTAACCAAAGAGGGATGATGTAAGTGTATCTTTTTCGCCCGCTGCAGCTGGCGTTCTAAGTGTAATATGCTAGCTGCTTTCCGTTTGTTCCTAACGCTACAGTAAGCTATGACAGCGCCCCGCAAAACTGCCTTTGAGGCTGACCAGAACAACTCAGGTTGAAGATCTGCATGTATGCCATTATGCTCTATGTATTGTTCCCAGTTCTTCTGCACGTGCGCTCGTAAGTGCGGGTCAGAGTACAAATGAGCCGGGTACCTCCATCCCGTCCCCCCCTTAAACTCAGACCTAAGCTTAAGGTCTACCCACACCAGGGCATGGTCGGATATTTCTTCGGGGCCTATAGTTGCTGCCTCTACCAAATGAAATAAGGGACGAGCCAACATAACATAGTCTATCCTGGTATGGGTGCCATGTGCCCTTGACCTATGTGTATAGTCACTCTCCCCGGGGTGGAGCACCCTCCACGCGTCTACTAAATCTAGTGTTTTGTTAAACATTTGAAACTCTCGCGCCCTCGTCCCTCGGTAATAGGAGGCCAGGGTGTTAGTGCAATCTTGACGAGGGTCTATAACCGCATTAAAGTCCCCTACTACTATCAAATCACCTCCCCCACTCTGCAAACATTTCCCGACCAGATCTTTAAAGAATGCAGCATCGAAATTATTGGGCCCATATAATACCAGCAGCAACAAGTTCCTCCCTTCTAGCCACACTTTTAACAGAATGAAATCCCCTCTATCCCCCTTATCCAAAACTGTGGCTTTATAGGGGAGTCCTTTTCGAAATAGTACAGCAACTCCCCCCTTCCTACCTCGAGACGGGGCAGCAAATACTTCACTAACCCATGATTTTTGCAGTTTTAAGTGTTCTTTCTCTGTGAGGCGGGTTTCCTGCAAGCATGCCACATCAGCTTTGTGCCTTTTCAGTGCAGTTAGGATCTTAGATCTTTTAATAGGGGAGCTTATACCTCCTACATTCCAAGTTACAATTCTAGTGGACATGTTTACTGGATTTACCAATTTTAGTGATCTCGCCTCTCATCTCTACGGTCTCTCGCTGTTCCTTAACTGTGAGGTCCCCCCAGCTCCCAGGCCACTCACCCCAACTACCGGATTTGCCTGCGTGTTCCGTGCAACTCCATTGGTCCCTTTCATCAATTTTAAACTTCTGGTACTCTTTGATTTTAAACTCAATAACATCCTAAATCCCAATCCCCCCCTTATCCCCCACCATTTCTTCCACCCTTTTGCCATTATCCAGGCTCAAACCTGCGCCTGGGTACGGCTAGAGTCCGCCTGAGTAGCGAGGAGCCCTCCCCCCCGTATGATTTATAATTTCTGTACTTACTGCTGCTGCTATATATATTATTCTCTGACTCACAGCAAGCATTATAAGTCTTTCAATCTCCCTCAGAGATGCCCTTCTCCTGCAATCCAGACTTGGCTTCCTCTGATGTTTTAAAGGTATGCCACTGTCCTTGTAACAGAACTTTCAGTGAGGCTGGTACTGGAGCCTAAAGCGAATTTGCTTCTGTGCTAATAGTGAACATATCTGATGGAATTTTTTCCGTTGCTCCTGTACGCCGAAGGAGTAGTCCTGGAACATCAAAATTGGGCGCCCCTCATGTGTTAGATCTCCCCTCCTGATCTTAAATCCATTCAGTATTTCCATTTTAGAGCGGTAGTTGAGCACTCGTGCCACTATAACACGAGGCCTCTTTTGACTGTCCGTTTTGCGTCCCACGCGATGTGCGCGCTCAAGTACTAAAGGCCCAAGGGAGTCTGATAAAGCCAATTCCTTAGATAACCAGTCTGTGAGCCAAGGCACTAAGTTTCTGTCCGAAATGTTTTCCGAGATGCCTACAATTCGCACATTGTTCCTCCTGGAACGATTTTCTAGGTCCTCTAGTTTATCGTAATGTTCCTGGAGCTGATGTTTGATTTCGCGGATATCAACATTATAGGCCTGCGAGTCGTCTTCAAGAGCCGAAATCCGCACTGAGAGATCCTCTGTGCGGGTCTCCAGTCCCTCCAACTTAGCGTGGAAAGCGTCGATTTTTTGTTCAATAGTGTCCCATTTAGGCTGCCAGGCTTTCACCACCGCGGCTGTTAGTTGCTCTAGCTGCGACGTCGAAAATGCTTGCTCGCATTGCTGTGGTTCGCCCACCATTTTAGAATCGGAGGTAGGTAACTTAACCTTTTCTTTCTCTTTTTTCCCGGTCCGAAGCGCCATTCCAATCGGGGTTTTGTTCAGGTATTTGTCCATGCAGTTATGCTGTATCCAGTGGATATTTTGTTAATGTTTTTTGAGCAGTATTTTTAGGAATACGGGGTTGGGGCCCACGAGCTGCAGCACTGCACGTCTGCTCAGCTCATCGCATCACGTGGACTCCTGAATATTTATTTTAATTATTGAGCACATTTGATATACGTACTGTTATGGCCTTAATTTCTATCTTTTTTCAAGTTTGAGCTGAAGGAAAATTACCTTCAGCTACACTAGTTATTTTTCTGTCCAAGGGGTCTTTTACAATCTATTTTTTTTCATAAGAAGCAATGGAGGATGAAATGTAAAGTGGCTTTGGTGGAAGAGAGATTTAAACCCTGGCTCTCAGCCTGCTGTGTTAGTTGCTACAGTAAGTTAATTTGCAGAGTTATGTGGTGCTTTAGGAGTCACCCATTCTGCAGTGAAAGGGTGGCTGTCATTGCCTGGGAGTGCCTTCAGCCCATCCCTCTTCTTCTGCACCTCCAGGCCCTGCACTGCTCTGTGGAGGAGAAGCTGGACTGCTCTTGTGATGGAGGTGATGTGGGGACACGTAAACTCATTCACTTTAGTGCAGTGTTGTTTACAGGAGTAAGGAGATACCATAGTTTAAACTTCATAAGGGGTTTGCAGAAGCAGAACCATCCTCGCCTCCTCTCCCCCCCTCCCAACCAGGGAGGAAAATGAACTCAGTTCCAGAAATGTCTAATCTGCATCACATTAACATCAAGTGAAACAGTCTCAGAGAGACAGAAAACATTGGACATAGAGAGCAACAGGCATACAAAGTGACAGAGAAGGAAAAAAGTTTATACAGAGAGAGAGAGAGAGAGAGAGAGAGAGAGAAGATAGAAGAATACAGAGTAAAAGTCAAAACACTGTAAAAAGAAAAGACAGGAGAAAACATAGGTCAGACAATAATGTAAAGCAAAGGTGGACTGGAAGAGATGAAGGGCACAGAGAAAGAAGAATGTGCAAAGAAGGTCCAGAGGAAAGAGAAGCAAATAATTATCTTGAAGCAGTTCTGAAGGCTAAAAATGGGGACTGGGTACAAAATGGACCTTCTGCTGCGGCTGCATCGGCTGGTTCTTATTCTGCCCCTGAACTTTGAATGCATTTATTTTATTTATTTTCAAAATTTATATACCGCCTACACCTAAGCAGTTTCCAAGCCAACAGACACAAATTAAAAACATCAAACAAATACATCACAATAACCAAGATAACAGTGCTACTCCAACCATCCCACCGTTGGCAGAAACATAATTACAAAAGGCCTCCGGATCCCGTCTGCCTCTAAACAGCTCCAGGCAGGTTGGGGCAGAACCTCCGGATCCAAACTTAATGTGTGAAGAAAAAAAATTCCAACGTTCTGGGGCAGAACATGGACTGGTCGAGGCAGCAGAAACAGAGGATTTGGGGATGTGGCTGGCTGGGTGCAAAGCCGAATTCTCCAGATTTAGACCAAGGAAGTGGTGGATCTGGGGACACGACTGAGTGGGTAAAAATCAGATACTCCAGATTTAAGGTGATAGACACAATCCGGCAAATCCATATTGTATGCAGTCCCCTAAAAAGGTTTTATTTTGCACATTCCATCTAGACTGCTGGAAATGAAATCAGAGAGGCTGTTGTCAGTGCGAGACCAGTTAGCAAAGTAAGTGGAAACAGTTCTACCTGATACTATGGGCCTGATATTCAAAGGATTTATACTCCTAACTTTGAGAGTTATGCTCCTGAAAATTTACTAGGACTGGGTGTCTAAATTTATACTCAAAATTTCACTAAACTCCTAAATTTAGGAGCAGAAAAAGTGGGTGGCAACGGGGGCTCATTTAATGCAGGGAAAATGTAGGAGCTTAGCACTAATTTTCAGCACTAGGCTCATAATTAGGCAAATGAATGGTAGGCCTACATTTAAAAGCATACCTTTAGGCTCCTAAATTTAGGAGTTCTAGTTTTTTTGAATATTGGGTCCTATATGGATAGGGTCGCCTCCCTTGGAAATTATTATAGTAACATAGTAAATGACGGCAGATAAAGACCTGTATGGTCTAT
Organism: Microcaecilia unicolor; assembly: GCF_901765095.1. Lineage (NCBI taxonomy): Eukaryota > Metazoa > Chordata > Amphibia > Gymnophiona > Siphonopidae > Microcaecilia > Microcaecilia unicolor. Next base: position 196,221,919 of record NC_044033.1, read on the forward strand.
CCAGTCTAAGGCATAAATGCACAGGAAGTAGTGAGTCTCTTTCAAGTGAAAGGAAACTCTGGAATGAAGGGTCATAGCAGTGGCGTAGCCAGACAGCCAATTTTGGGTGGGCCTGAACCCAAAGTGGGCGGGCACAAAATCTTCTCTCTAACCCCCTCCCCCAGCATTTCCCAACTCAAAAGATAAATACTTTAGCTGATGAAGATCCCGAAGCTCTGTCACCTGAAAACTTCCACCAAAGATGGCCAGAATTTACTTTTACCAAGCTTGGTCGGAAGCAACAACTCCTTGAGCCAACGATAGCGGCACCCCATGCATGCTTAGTTGTCAGTGGCTCAAGGATGCTGCCCCCATCTGCCAAGCTCAGCAGAAGGGATTTCTGGCCACTTTCAGTGGAGGTCCTCAGCTAGCAGGGCTTGGGGATCCCCACCAGCTACAGCAAGGGTCAGGGCTGCTGTTAGCCATGCTGGGGCCCAGGGCAGAAACTAAAGAAACCTTCTCCTCTTTAATCTCCCCATCTGCCCTTACAGTCTCACACTGACAGACCATCACCAAATACAGAACAAGGGATTACAAATTAGAAATAAAAATATGTAGACAAAAATTGAACTGAGAACCTCAACATTTAGTGCAACACTGGAGAAATAAAAACAAAAATGCATTTCCTTTTCTACTGAACACAATAAAACTGAACATATTTCATTTAAAACATTCAAAATAAAATTATTTTTCTACCTTTTGTTGTCTGGACATTTTATTTTTCTATCATGTTGGTTTCAGTTTTTCCTTCCCACTTTCCCGTCGTCTTCTGCTAATTCTTCAAGCAACTGTTGTCCATTTGTCTTTTCTCTCCTCTCGTTCCATTTCCTCACTACAACTGCTTCTGAAATATTGATCTTTCCATTTTAGCTCTTTCCTTTGTGTATTTTGTTCTTTTCTGCCTCTGTCCACTCAAATTTAACCCTCTTTTTAAACTTTTTCCTCCTTTTTACTTTTCAGATATCTATCAAATTTTCATCTCCTTTCACCCACTAGCTCACCCATATCCAAACTCATTCCTTCCCAGCCTTCCATTCCCTTCCATCTTCAATCTACGCACCATTACCATATTTCTACCACCTGTAATCACTATCCTCTCATTCATTTCATTAGCATCTCCCCTCTCTCTTTATTCTCTCTTCACTCTCATAGCCTGACATCTCCCTTTTACCCCCTCCCCCTCCCTCCATTGTCCTGCATTTCTCTCTCTTACCCATTGTCCAGCATATCTCCCTTCTGCCCCTGGATCCAATATCTCCCTCTTCCCCCTCTCTTGTGCAGCATCTCTCCTTCCCTTTGCTCCACCTCTATGTCCAACATCTCTCCCATATTGTCCACTATCTCTTTCTTTCTCTCTCTTTCCCTGCCTTGAGCCCCTGGTCTAACATCTTTTTCTCTCCCCTCCAGCCATGTTCAATATTTCCCTCTCTCATCTCTCACTCCCTTCCCTCCACTGTCATGTCCAACACTTTTTTCCTCTATCGTCCTTTGCCACTCCTCTGCAGCCTTTCCCTTCCTCTCCCCACCATAGCCATATCAAACAATTCTCCCTCTCTTTTCCTCCTGCATCTCTCCCTCCCCCATGTCAAACAATTATTTCTCCACCCCACCGTTTCACTCACTCACTCGCTCTCTCCACCCCACCCCCTCTCACGGGGCAGGCCCAGGGCAAGGACACTGATGCCCAACCACTAGTTTCTCCTCCTGGCCACTGCTGTAGTGTGGCGGCCTTGAGGAATTGCTGTAAGGCAGCTTTCATGCCCTTCCCTGCCTCTCTCTCCACCCCTGCGTCCCACCGCGCCTGCAACGAAAATGGTTGTCCTCTCCGCTGGCGCTGCCTTGGCCCCTGCACGCTACCCTGCCTCTGTCCCTGCCTGCATTCTTTTCTTCGATCGTCGCGTCGCCGGCAGCGCTGCCATTCACTCAGGCAGCTCCGCTCCCCTCTGCCGCGTCCATCCGGCTCTTTCTGATGCACTTCCTGTTTACATAGGGCCAGATGGACGCGGCAGAGGGGAGCGGAGCTGCCTGAGTGAATGGCAGAGCTGCCGGCGATGCGACGATCGAAGAAAAGAATGCAGGCAGGGACAGAGGCAGGGTAGCGTGCAGGGGCTGAGGCAGCGCCGGCGGGGAGGACAACCATTTTCGTTGCAGCATGTGACATGCGAGGGATGTTGGGTGGGCCTGGGCCCGTCCAGGCCCACCCGTGGCTACGCCCCTGGGTCATAGGATGAAGGTGAAAGGGAATAGGAGTAATATAAGGAAATACTTCTTCATGGAAAGGGTGGTGAATTTGTGCAGCGGCCTCCTGATGGAGGAAGCGGAGACAAAAACTGTATCTGAATTCAAGAAAGCTTGGGACAAGTACATAGGATCTCTAAGAGAGAGGAAGGGAGAGTAGATGGTGGGGATGGGCAGGCTGGATAGGCTGTATGCTCTTTATTTGAGGTCATTTTCTATGTTTCTATCATGTCTTTTGTGGTCTGAAAAACAGAGGAAATGATAAATGTATTTATTTATTTATTAGGATTGATTTACTGCCTTTTTGAAAGAATTCACTCAAGGCGGTGTACAGTAAGAATAGATCAAACATGAGCAATAGGCAATTACAGCAGTAAAAATATTCAACTAACAATACAAAGGATGGCATAGTATACTACTTGCAACATCAACACAATACGTAATGGAACACTATAATTGATAGTGAAGGGTAAGGTAAGGTTGTAACATATAGATGGGTAAGAAAGTAGGAAGAGTTAGAAAGTAAGGTGACTGATTTGAAATATGCAGGAAAGGCGAAGTAGTGGCTCAAAGCAAGTATCCTGCTACCCAAGTTGTGCAAGAAGGAAAGGCAGAAGGGCTGCTCTGGTGAATATATATTGGAGTGGGGGAAGGCCAATAAAATGTGGTGCTGGTATTTGTTAGTGACAGAAAGATTGTGGAGGTATAGCTTGGGGGAGAGGGCTCAGAACCAGGGAAGCCAGAGTTTAAATCCCACTGACAGCATAACTTGGGCGGGTCTCTTCTCTCTGTTGCCTCATTTATGAACCTACATTATGAACCCTCTGGGGACCAAAAAATGCTTAATGTAACTCACCTTGAACTAGTAGGAAAAAGGTATAGGCTAAATGCACAAAAATAAAAAGGATAATGAGAAAAAAAATTCAACAAGAGAGACTTGACTTTTCTCCCTATTTAGCACAGAGAATGTGTTGTTGTTGTTGGAGGTAATGTGTCTGCACACAAATCCCGTCTGTGGTTATGTCAAAACTAGTGTTTTACTGGAAATCAATCCAGTGCCCGTCTAGCTCTGCAGAACTAGGCCCAGGGCACCGTCCTTTGCGCTGTCAGAAGATGACTGAGATCCAAGCGCCCTCTGCTGGGCTTTGCCTCAATAGAACGACTCTGGGAACAGGTGAAAAAAATGTATTTTCCTCTATTTTATTTGCAGAGACTTGATATATACTGCCAATCACAATAGAATGCTGCTAAGCATTTTACACAAAAAAATTTAAAACATGTAGAGAAAGAAAAGGGAATAAAGTTTACTTATCAGCTCCATAATCAGTTTTTTGAATTTGGCGTAAGAGGATTCCATAAGCAGGGACCAGCATAACTAAAAGTAGTCACATGAGACATTGAGTCAAAGACGGGATGGGGGATGGAAGCCGACTAGAGCTCATTGCGATGAACAAGTGTCTGTGCTGGGGTGTAGGAGAGCAGGAGATTAGAGATAATCAGGAGCAGAGGAAGCAAAACCTTTGTAGATCATGAGGAGTTTAAATTTAATACATAAGGAGACAGGCAGCCAGTGCTCAGAAATCAGAAGTTGAGTGACATGATGTATTCTATGAAGGGACGCCAGGAGATGCCAGCCCCTACATCCTAAGGACCCCTACAAATCAGGGCTGAAAAAACTTTACTGGGGAGTTTCTCCATAGACACAGAAAATGAGGGAGAAAAAACCTTTTGCTCCTTACACCTCCTGCATGTCATTCTTTCCTCAGGGGCCTTCAGAATAATTAGTAAAATGAGAAGCCCCCAGAAATGCCAAGTTACCCCGTTCCAGGCTGAAGATATAGGGACAGTCCTGGAGCTACATGTCCCTGCATGCAATGGAGTGAACCCAAGACGGGAAATCGGGCGAATCTGGATCCAGTTGGCATCCCTAACCTGGGGTGATGTGGTGACCCTCCATGTATGCACTGAAACAGGAGTCAGGACCCCTTCCTACCCTTTGCAGAACAACAGGGACATTGGCATGTTAATGAAAGGACACAGATTTATTTATTTATTTGTTGCATTTGTATCCCACATTTTCCCACCTATTTGCAGGCTCAATGTGGCTTATAATATTACATCATGGCAAGCACCATTCAAGAGCAGACAAACAATTGGTTACATAAAGAACAAGTGTAACATAATGGATATAATCAATTCAGTAAATCAGAAAACAGTCAGAATACCAAGTAAGTAGTGATGTGTTAGAATTCCTATTATTGATTATTATGGTAAGTCTTGTTAAAAAGAAAAGTCTTTAGTGATTTTCAAAAGTTGGTTAGGTCGTGAATAGTTTTCAGATCAAGTGGCAATGCATTCCACAGCTGCGTGCCAATGTAGGAAAAGCTGGACGCATGTACTAGTTTGTATTTTAGACCTTTACAGCTTGGGAAGTGAAGTCCCAGGAATGTGCGTGCTGATCTTTTAGCGTTCCTGGGTGGCAAATCAATAAGGTCTGACATGTAGGCCGGAGCATTTCCATGAATGACTTTATGAACCAGAGTACCAACTTTGAACACACTACGCTCTTTAACTGGAAGCCAATGCAGCATCTCTCTTAGGGGTTTAGCACTTTCGTATTTTGTCTTTCCAAATATGAGTCTGGCTGCGGTGTTATGGGCTGTCTGAAGTTTCCTGATGATATGCTCTTTACAACCAGCATATAGCGCGTTGCAATAGTCTAGATGACTTAGCACCATTGACTGTACCAGGTTGCGAAAAATGCCTCTTGGGAAGAAAGGTTTAGTCTTTTGAGTTTCCACATTGACTGAAACATCTTCCTGGTTGTATTCTTCACATGGCTTTCAAGTGTGAGATTTCGATCAATGGTAACTCCAAGAATCTTCAGGGTGTCTGAGACAGGAAGGGAAAAGTTTGGTGTGGTTATGGAGGTGAATTTAGTTGTGTTATGTTGTGATGTAAGTATAAGACATTGTGTTTTTTTCAGTGTTAAGTTTTAATTGAAAAGCATTTGCCCATGAATGCATAATTTGGAAGCTGTGGTTGATGTTGTCCATAATTTCCATTAGATTATATTTGAACGGGATGTAGATCGTTAAATCATTTGCATATATGTACAGGTTAAGGCCTTGACTGGGTAACATCTTGGCCAGGGGTGTCATCATTAGGTTGAAGAGGGTCGGGGAGAGTGGAGATCCTTGGGGAACTCCGCATTCTGGTATCCATAGAGCTGACGTATTCGAGTTAGATTTCACTTGGTATGATCTTGTAGTTAGAAAGCCTCTAAACCAATTGAGAATGTTACCTCCAACTCCGAAGTATTCCAGAATGTTTAATAATATTTTATGGCTTACCATGTCGAATGCACTGGACATGTCAAATTGTAGGAGGAGTATGTTGTTGCCAGTTGCAATTGCTCGTTTGAATTTAGTAAGAAGAGTAGTTAAAACTGTTTCAGTGCTGTGGTTAGACCGAAATCCTGATTGAGAGTCGTGAAGAATTGAGAATTTATCCAAGTATTCAGTAAGCTGTTTGGTCACCATACCTTCCATTAATTTGGTTATCAGGGGGATAGACGCTACTGGACGATAATTGGTTAAGTCATTTGTGCTTTTTTTTTAAATTCATTAGAAATATTTATTTATTTATTAGGATTTTTTTATCGCCTTTTTGAAGAAATTCACTCAAGGCGGTGTACAGTAAAAATAAATCAAACATAAGCAAGACAATTACAGCAGTAAAAAAATATTAAAATAACAATACAAAGTATGGCATAGTATATTACTTACAATGTCAACACAATACGTAATAGAACATTTTAATTGCTAGTGAAGGGTAAAGCACAGATGGAACATATAGATAGGTAAGTGAGTAAGAAGAGTTAGAAAGTAAGGTGACTGATTTAAAGGAAGTTGCACATGAGGTCAGGGAGGTGATTAAATATTATCTCAGCTAGGGTAGGAGTGGATAATATGCAGTAGGGGAATCAATGCCTACTCCAGTGATAACATTTGCACAGCTAATTAAAAAAAAAGAGAGAGACCAATAAAACAAGAAAATGTCATCTTTTCTTTACATTGTCCCACCTTCTGTTTGCCGAGCTGGCAAGTTACCCAGTTCCTGAAGGGAGACTTTTTAGCCAGTCCTGGTTTTAAACTTCCATCCCAAGGCAGTGTGGGATTTGTAGTCCTTGATTCTACCCACTGAATTCAGTGCTACAGGTCCCATAATACAGGGCACACCCAGCCAGTCAAGTTTCCAGGATATCCGAAATGAATATGCATGAATAGGGTAAAGGGTAATGGATTTGATATACAACTTTTCTGTGGTACAACCAAAGTGCTTTACATTTATTATAAGAAGGTACTTGTAGGGGTAATGGATGGTTAAGTGACTTGCCCAGGGTCACAAGGAGCCACAGTAGAAATCAAACCCAGTTCCCAGGTTCTCAACACACTGCACTAACCATTAGACTACTCCACCATGAGCTGCCTCCTTGGTATGCAAATATATTGCATGCATGTTCATTGTGGATATTGTGACAAAGCTAGCACTCGGGGCCCCACAGAGAAGCAGCTAATCCCTGAACTACAGTTCCCAGAAACCCTTGGAAGCAGAAGAGAGGAGGGTAGCCCCAAAATGGTGGAACGGATTTCCAACCCCAGCAGGGGGAGCAGTGGCTCAGTGCTAGGGGAGCCAGTTACTCCCTTCCCCACTAGAGGGAGAAGGGGAGGTGGAGCTCAGTCCCTTAACTGTATATAATTCCCTCCAGCTGTGAGAGGGGGGGGGGGGGAAGATTTCTGGGTGGCTCCCAGCCACCAGGAGGGAGAGGAAACTGATTGAGAGAGAAGCTGCCATGGAGTAGGTGGAGGATGGAAAGGGCCTGCCACTGGAGCTTCCCTGGGGGGGGGGGGGGGGGAAGAGTAAGCTGCCATGGAGTGTGAGAATGTAAAGGTAGCCTTGTGCAGCACATGAAGGCAGTGTGAGAGGCCACATGGGTGTGGTGCTGTGAGGTAGGAGGAAAGCTGCCAGCCCTGTTTGGTACAGGGTCCTCCTGGGTGTTGTGAAGGGGACAAGGGCATTGAGTTGTGGTTTCCTTTGAAGAGACTGTTGGTGAAAGGGTTGAATTATTGGGATGTATAGAACAGCAGGCTGAATTTTGACTGAGCCCTTCTGAGGGAGAGGGGAGGTAATGCAAAGGAAGTGGGCCTGAACTGTTAAGGAACTGAATGTTGGCTGGAGTTTGGAACCCGGCCTGAACCCTGTTTGGAAACTGCATTTCAATTGTGAGAGAGGAACTGAATTGAGAATAAAGCACTTTGGTCTTGTCCGTATGGCAGTCTGGTTCTTTGCTGGAAACCTGTGAGCCTAACAGGGCTGCCAGCCCCAACCCAGAGCAGAGGAAGCGGGACCCCTTTACAATATCCTGACAGACAGGCTGAGTGTGCTCCGAGGACTGGGTTAAGAAGCACTGCCATAATGCATCGGGATGAAGCTGTCTGAAATCCAGGACTGGCCGCCTAAAATCTCGGCCCTGAAACTAGGTAATTTGGACGCTCTGCATGTGCCTGAGGTGGTCAGTTTTCAGTGCTACAAAGGCTGCAAGGCCTCGGTCCCATTCCATGCCTCTTAGCTAGAGAAATCTTTCGCAGCTTCTGATGCTCCTGTTCAGGTCAGGTCTCCAAGCCACAAGGAGCTTTGTCACCTCTATTTCCATTTATGGTGACTATCCTGTACCTTATGTTCCTTAATGTGGCCTCACTGGGAGCAGTCGCTGAACTGGAAAACCAGGGCATGAAAGGACTTCCAAACCTGGGGGTCACTGGTACAGACAGTGCCCCCTCCCCGCTGCTCCTCCTTCTTGTTGCGATTCATGTCCCCAATGCAGGTCCAGGGGCAGCTAGAGTTGGAAACGCCCCATTTAGAGTGATCGACAGTGGAGGAGAAGTTAACTTTCTGAGAGAAGGCAATTTGCTCCACATTGTAGACATGGTAGGAAAGGGTGCAGTTAGACTGCAAGATCCCCGGGGAGTTGTGCCAGAATTGCACCAGTAGATCAACCTTCAAGGCTTGGGAGACCCAGCCAGAGTACAGATCTGCAAGGCAAGAAGGAAGACTGAGCTGAGGCTTATAATGTGAAACAAGTTGTGGCAGCTATTGCTGACATCCTCTCTGCCTCTGTCGGTGAAAAACCAACCTCGTCCTCTAGAGAGAAACACTGATACAGACACCAGCACACAGGGTCTGGCCAAAGAGAGACAAACTCCCCTCCAAGTTCCCCAGTACACAACATTAGAGTATAGGCATCTCCCTGCCAGGACTGGTGTTGAACATGCTGGGGTGCAGGACAGGAATTTGAAAGGGAGCCCCCAAAGCCTACAAGAAGACTGTATCTCTCCCTTGCCCCAGGTACAAAATATATAATATGTAGACCGCTTTGATTGTAACTACACAAAGGCAGTATATCAAATCCCAGCCCCTTTCCCTTTCTCCTTCAGATTGAGGTAGGCCTGTCCGTAACACCAGCCCTGCTCTCTGGTTCTGCACACTGATCTGGCCACAGAGAGGCAAACTCCCCTCCAATCTCCCCCAGTGCACGACATTACAGCACGGAGTCCCCTGCCAGCTTACCATCACCAAACTGCCTGTATTTAGAAAAGCTGATGAATTTCTTCCCACCCAGTGAAGTGAGTGTCACTTGACGGTTCCACGGAGCTGTTTTCAAGTGCTCCCTCTTTGCTGCGCACACGAGGTCAGGGAAATCCTGGGCAAAGGACTGAGTTATGGAGAAGTCATAGGAAACAATGTCATTGTACCGGAGTTGCTGCCCTGCACAGAGGAAGAGATGAAGGAATATAGCAAGAAACCACACTGCCGGCTCCAAGAGCCAAGTGTAAGAACACAGTGAAGCGGAAAACATGTTCTTCCTGTACTGAGAAACCCTCCATACACAGCTCTACCCCCTATTTTCCCAGTATTAAGACCTGCATAAACAGCTCTATCAGTACACCTCATGCCTTTCCTGCAGCACACTGTTACTCCAGTACTGAGATCCTCCCATGCATCTCTGCCAATGCACCTCATTTGTACCCTAAAACATCTTCCGCAATATTGAAATTCCCACAAACAGCTATATCAACGTAGCACCCCCTGCTAGTCCAGTTCTAAGACCCCCCCCCCCACCCCACATACCTACAGTAACTTTGATAGCTGGAGGACACAACATAGTGCAAGCATGTCTGTTTTGGTGAGTTTTTTGTGATGTTTTCTTTTCTGTACACTGCTCTGGATAAGGGCGATATGTAAATATTAATAAATGAAATACATGGCTCTACTGGTGCACCTCACGCCTGCCCTGCAGCATCCCCCTAGCTCTTCTGATTACAGCTCAGTGCTCACTCACCGATCTCTTTGAACTGATCATAACCGTGGGTTATACACAAGAAGGACTGGCCATAATGCAGCCCGTTTTTTGGCCAGCTGTATTCTTCCTTTGCTATGGGAGGAAAATGAGGTGTGCTGTGGACCAACCAGAATCCTTGTGCTTTATCGAGCAGGACAATACCTAATATGCACACATACAGAAAGTGAGAAAAAAGACATGATTTTTAAATTCCCGGAGACTCGTGACTGTGCGTAGATTAATTCTAATCTATCAAAAGATGAACCCTCATGCCCCACAAGACTTTTTCCTCTCCTGAAAGTTGAGCTCTTGACTCTTGCAGAGTTTTAAACCCTAGTTGGAAATGTATTCTTTTTCTCTGGTGATCACAGCACTTTTATTGACCTGAGCAAGCTTTACCTTTTGTGTGTCCACCATTGGTGGGATTGAAGCCATTCGGTGGCTGGTCATTGTACAGTATGTAGGCAAAATTTCCACTCTGAAAGACAATAGAAAAGGCACTTCAGGGGCTTGTTGGGTGATGGGATGGACATAAAGAAAGGCGTCACAACTGTTGAGATATACAATAGCCATAAGTTAAAACTATTCTTTCAAGACTGCAACCTACAGTGAGGTCACCAGATGGCACTGTTCTGTTTTAGGGGTAGAAAGCTGCATGGGAACAGGCTAGCGGACTCCCATAGGGATGGACACACAGGTCTTGTGGGGATCCCGCGGGGGGTGGGGGGGGGGGGGGACGCAAGTCTTGTGAGGATCCTTTGAAAGTGTAGTGCCAGGCCAGCCTAGATCCTTTTCTAGTTCCATGGCAATTATAATAGCACTAAAAAAATTAATGGATATGGTTGATAGCATTGAAAACCCCATAAGAATTGAGAGGGGAAGTTATCAAGATGGGCTACTGTTGAGCTGTTTTACCACAAGTTGAGCGGATGATGGGCAGAGATGGAGGAGATTACTTGCAGGGATGGACAGGGATGGAGGAGATTTCAGATTTCATTCTGATGCCTTATGGGACCTGCAACTCACCTTCAGCACAGTAATTAAACTCAATATCAAAATCCTTCAGCAAAAAAGTCCACTGCCTGCACCTCCCCAGTCTAAAGGTATCACTCCTAGAGCCAGGAGCAGCAAAATACCTTTTTGGCTGGGGGATCAAAAAAAAAAATCTTCTGCTCCACCTCCGGGATCTCTAGTACCTGATGCTATGTTCAGCAAAATATTGGGAAGGCCATGGCCCCAGTTTGCCACCCTCTGCCTATGCCCACAGTTTACCTGGTTCCCTCTAGTCCTGTAGAGTTGCTGCAAGGTCCTTCCCACTGCCCCTTCTGTACTGTTCATGAGAGTCTTGCCACTCTTCCAGCCACCGGTCGTAGCATCCTGGTACATGTATCTCATCCCATCATTCAGTGAAAGGTTTTTATGCTTTGGCAGCTTGTAAACAATAAACCTACACAGGAAAAGGGCATCCAGATTCAGAGGCCAGGCAACAACAAGCAAACCAATCCTGCACTTCACCTACTGCGTTTTGGGGATGGAGGACTAGTTAGAAGATAGAGCAGCGGGCTTAGAAGAAAGAGCCAGGGTTCAAATTCCACTGGTGACGTTGGGCAAATCAATTCATTCTCTGCTGCCTCAGGTAGAAAGGGACAATGTAACTGACCGTACAAATGAAAAGGCATGGAAGGCAGTACAGTAAAACTATGAATAAACTAAATAAATAAAAAGCTCATATACTCATAAGAAAAGTAGGACTACAAGACTCTTGACTTCCTGTGTTTCTCCATGACTTAACCTGTCTTGGATGACTTGCACCGTTGAAAAAATAATGGCTCTAATCGAGAGATTTAGTCACTAGCACATAAAAAGAAATGCTATGGGGGGGGGGGGGGGGGGAGTGACAAAACAACAAAACCTTTCAAAATACTGGACAGGCTTCAATAAAGTATGAAAGGTAAAATCTGTCATAGAAGATGAAATTCAAGGACAGCATTTTAGGATGAGAGGCTGCAGGGAATAATTTACCTTTAACTATTAAAAGGATTAAGGTCAATGAGATTATGATAGAAGATCTCATTTGATAAGATTTATAGTTTTCCTTGACTGGAGGAATTAATATTGTTATCCACTTAGAATCTTTTCAGAAAGTTAGCGGAATATAAAACTATATATGTACAGGGAGGAAGGTGTTGAGGGAACCTGAGAAAATATTTTTTATTGAGAGGGTGACTGAAGTCTGAAGAGCCTGTTAGCAGAAGTGGTGACAACCGAAACCATGAGGGAATTTTTAAGTCTTGGGAAGACAGGCAGTATGGTGGTAAAAGGGCTTTTGGGTGGGTAACCAGTAGAAACAGGAAAGAGGGCTACATTTGAGGTGGCTGGAGAGGGTGATGGTGGAAGCTATAGGAAAGGAAGCTGCTGTTGATTTGAGCAATAGAAATTTACAGACTCATCTACAAGGAAGAAAGCATCACAATCTGGGTGGGCTGGATGGGCCAATCAATCTTTATCTGTTGTTCAATCTGCTATCTCAGTTTTATTTTTTTCTGTTACATAATCACTACCACAACCAAACAACTCACCAGTCCACAGGCTGCCCACTGTCACCATAACAGGAAATGCCAGCCCTGGCACACACGGCTAGGCTGACCAGGACAAGAAGATGGTACATGATGAAAGCACACCAGGTAATCACTGTGGATTCATTCTGTCAGTAAAGTTCCAAGAGAAAACAATTTACTAGAAGGAAAAGCACCCATTGCCAATTAGTTTCAGGAATTTGCTTAGGTGCTTAAATCATGGTCTAAACGCTTTTGGGATACAGGCATGCCTGACTGAACAAGCATAATGTGACCCGCTGAACGAAAAGGTACCAAAAGTGCAGTATGTGCATTATTTATACCACAAGATAGAGAGATATCAATTGCATAATCATCCATTATCCTTTCCTTAATGTTTTTAGTCTCATGCATTAATCCAACGGTCTCTAATGTTTACCACTATTTGCTTTTGTCTCCCCTAGAATGTAAACCGCACTGATATTAGGGGATATTAGCTGTATACAAGAATTGATTTGAATTTGAATAATCCTGCAAAATTCAAGCCTCGGGTATGGACTACTTACATCTTTAGAAAATGAGAAACATTTATCAATAAAAAAGTAACTAGCTCCAGAAATCCCACACCCCACTTTAGGTACCTGCAGTTTTTAAGGTGCAGAACATGAAAAGCATCAAAGTTGTGAAAAAAATGGCATCGTCCCATTCTACTGACCCTATAGTATATAAGACTTTCAAAACTGAAAGTTGCCCTCCCCCCCCCAATTTTATAGCCTTTAACTCTGTTATGTGTAACCCTAGTTTTGGTACCTTTTCGCTCAGCAGGTCACATATGCATTGGCTGTCTTTTGTCATGCATATCGAGTTCAAAGTATGGTGCTTGTCCTTTAAACTCACACATGGTATCTATCCTCATTATTTGTCTCAATTTTTGACTTTGCATTGTCATGTACATTCTTCTAGACACATTTATCAATATCAGTTCAAACCTTTTCCTTATTCAACAATTAGGAGATTACTTTATTCAAAATCATTGTTTATTGGTGTAGTTCTGAGTTTATGGAACTCATTACCTTTCGAATTACGTTCTAAAATAAGTTACCCTTTGTTCAGAAAGCACCTTAAACTTTGGCTTTTTACATAGTATTACTTTTAAAAATTGTTGTATTATTTAATGTGGTTTATATGTATTGTTATATTAAGATACAGTGTTTGTGAACTGCTCAGAGCCTAGTTAAGTAGTAGCAGTATATGATTATATCCACAGATTCATTCCTTATGGACTCTGCAATTAAGATACAACAGATAAGCATTTCCTAAATAACAATACAATTATCTAAGAGGGCGGGGTACAGTTAACAAAGCATGCAAGATATTATCTGCCCTTAAAGCAAGTTTTTTTTTCCAGGTTATAACTTTCATAGGGGTCCTTTTACAAAGCTGCCATAAGCACTAACATGTGCATACCTCAGCAGAAAATGGCATACCGCAGAGCACGCTGAGGCATCCTCCAATAATTTTGAGATATGTGTATGTGCTACCCACACACTACAAAAAAATAACATTTATTTTTTGGCGCGTGTCTGTGTTCTGCACTGATTGGTTGGCCAATTAGCGTGTGAGCCCCGTACTGTCTACATAATTATTTATGTTTATTCCACACTTTCTGTATATACAGTCAAAGTGTTTACGTAGACTATTTTTGCAGGTACTTTTCTGTCCCTAATGGGCTGACAATCTAAGGTTATTTGTACCTGGGGCAATGGAGGGTAAAGTGACTTGCCCGGGGTCACAAGGAGTTGTAGTGCAACATGAACGCAGCTCCCACTGCCCCAACTGATGGGTGTCTCTGGCGTTAGCGCGTGCTAAAAACGCTAACATGCCTACAGTGTGGTTTAGTAAACAGGGCCCTAATTGTGACAGTCTCTGGGAAAACATGACTAAGGTAGAGGATCCAAAGTGTTGAGAATAGACAATTTCTCATGTCATAGGTCAATAAACAGTCTGCCTTTTTTTCACATAAAAGGATGCAGTTTGGACTGTTGTATTACATTATTCTTTGCTCTTATAGAATTCATTAAAACCTTGATTTTTATTTTCGTTTCTAATGACTTTAGTCACCTTTTCCCAGCAACGATCACATTTCATGTCAGTTATTCAAGTTGTGTATATCCCTAAAGAGCAGAGGAAGGAGAGATGCCTTGAGGTTGAGAGAAGCACAGGCTGGCGGTTTGCTTACGGATCAGATGTCCTGTTGTGTGTCCTGCAGGTCCTGCTCCAGACTTGGCTTTGCTCGGTGACAGGGAGACTGGACCTTCTTGTGCAAACCCTCTGCATATGGTGTTCCACGCACTTCCTGTATTCTGTGTACAGATCATGTGCTCAGTTTATCACGTGAAACAAATTCTTCCCCTTCCTCGCCCAGATCCTAAATAGCTGACTCAGGGGTGAATGGCAGGATTCTGCATGTAGTGCAACTCCAATACAATGCGGGTACTTATTGTCCACATCGTGGATTAGAAAATGAACATAAGGAGAAAAAGACTTTCCCCAAAATACAATACAACAAAATTACAAACAACATTCAGAAATTTCTAAAATAAAAACGTTTTCAGTCATTTTTTAAATCTGAGGTAGGAAGACTCTAATCTAATTTCCAACGGTACAGAGTTCCAATATTTAACAGCCTGATATTGAAGGAGTGGAACGCCGGTACTACCTGAATACTACTGAGCAACAGGACAACCTCATGTTTTGTGCCTACTGATGGACTTTTACTTATGCACTCTACCTCTGCTTTTGGCTGTTTGGCCACACCTTATTACTGCACTGGACATTTGTGCCTTATCCAGTTTTACTGTTTACTAACAAGACAAGTTTGCTGTTTACTAATGTGCAGACAGAATGCAGGGCTATTAGATATATATCTTGTAACAGTAGTTTGCAGGGCCTATACAAGACCAGCTTGCGCGTAGCAACGCCATCTGAATGGGCGACCTTGGAGGGTGCTGACACCCCCCCTGCATTCCTGAGCCGCACCTTATCTCCTGTGCTAGAAAGGAGTATTGTGTGTACAGAATAAGCTGCTAAGTTTCGTTTTTCTTGCCAGTATCATTTCAGTGTTATGACGTGTGTACGTACTGGGACTACAATTTTGTACTGTAAGAACTACAAATGTTTACTGCGCATGATAGTTGTGACGTGTAAGGGGCCAAATGCGCAGGCCCAGAAGGGAAGTATAAATGTAAGTGTCAGATGATTTATGACACACAGTGTCCCGAGGCTACTCGGTGCTGTTCACTTGCTAGCAATAAAGTTGCCTTGTTTGGAACCAAAATTTGCCTTTCGTCTCCTGATTTCCCACCTGTTTCATTGGCGACCCAGATGGGACAGAAGTAGAAAGGGGAATCGGATTATATTCTTCCCCTCCCCCACTGCAGTCGGATCGGGTCATCGATTCCCACCCGAGGAGGTGGTGAGTGGCCACCGCTGATTTCAGCGTCCATCTCCCGGAGGAGGGCCGATCCACTCCGCCTGACTGTAGAGGGGGCTGTGTGGTTCCGACAAGGCACCTTTTTCCATTTCAGGGAGAAGCGCACGACGGCGCGGCCTGCGACCCCGGCGGACAGGCGAGTATACTCTACGTAGTGACCGGCCCAGTAAGGACCGAAGAAGAGGCGTGATCACCCTCTTTTAGCCAGTGACTAATACGGACTATTGGTATCCGACTAGGTCCCGAAACTCACTAGGCTCCGGCGACGAAACCGAGCGGCGAACGAACGAGGGGGGGTTTCTTGTGGCGTATGAAAGTGTGTGAGTGGGCTTGCAGTTCCAGGCCGGGCGACCGCGTCCTGGTCAGGCCGAGTGTTGACCCTTCTGTGTCTGGTGGAACGAGACCCCTTACTCCTCCACCTCCCTTTTCCCCCTTTGTCCGTCACCTGTCCTTTGGCACTCAGGTTAGGATGGGCGGGGGTGGGTCTTCACCGTTAGATTTAATGACGGAACACTTCAGCGAAGTGTTCGACCTAGATAAATGTAGCAGGGCCGGGATGATACAGAGATGTCAATTTATGTGGCCAGGGCTAGGAATTGCTGGATGGCCCCCGGAAGGGTCATTCGAGTATGAGAAAGTGGCGGCGGTCATGAATATTGTTATAATTGAGGGGAACCCAGGCTGTCCAGAGGACATTCCATACATAGAAGCGTGGTTGGATGTAGTCCGGGATCCGCCGGCCTGGGCCCAACGGAAGGTAGAAAAGGCCGCCCTCATGTTGGTAAAGCAGAGAAAAGGCCGGAAAACCAAACTTAGAACCCTGCCGACCCACGCCTTCGCTCTCCAAAGCTCGGCAACCGCTGCCGTCCCGAAGGCCGCAGGGACCGCCCCCATACGGCCTACCGCCCCTAGCACTGAAGCCACTGAGACCACGCCCCCTGCTACCAGGGTGAAAGCAGGAACTACGCCCAGTACTACCAACACACTTTCTAGGAAAAAACCCCCAAAGAAAACCGCAGGGAAAGTTCAGGGTTTGGCCGAGAAGAAGCTTCCAAAAGCCCCGATACTTGCTACGGCGAAAGCATACGAAGACGACATCGCGCCGCCGCCCTATGCTCCTATGTACCCTGACCTTACGGGCCTAGCAGAAGGCCCCGCTGATGCCGGGACTTCCGGGTCAGAGTCGGATGCCGGGGAGACGTCCCGCCCAGCCTCACCTGAGTCACCTGGCCCCGCAACCACACGGAAGAGTAAACGGGTTGTGAAGAACATTACTCGGTTCCCCCAATCGAGTCCGCAACAGGCCCTTCCGTCCAGCCGAAAAGAGGGAACCTCCCACTTATTCCCAGTTCGACAGTCCACCACCTATACCCCTAACCCGGCGGAAGGGGGGGGCCAGCCCATCGAATCAACCGTCTATAGCCACGTTCCCTTCTCAAGCGCCGATTTGTATAACTGGAAATTCCATGGGCCGTCCTACGACCAGAAACCCGAGCAGCTGATAGAGCTGGTGGAAGGTATTATATACAGTTATAATCCAACGTGGGCAGACCTTAGGCAGTTGAGCGCCCACATCCTGACCTCTGAAGAACGCCGCCTTTTACAACAAAATATGGAGCAAGCCATTCGGGATGCGAATCCGGCCCATGCCAATTTACAGAACCTACTAGAAACGGAGGCACCCATCGCTGCCCCCACGTGGGATTACCGAACCGCCGAAGGCCAAACCTTTATCCGCCGATACCAACAGGCGTACCTGGCCGCCTTAAAGAAGGGGAAGCAGAAGGTTACCAACATGGGAAAAATCCACAGTGTAGTCCAACAAAAGGAGGAGAGTCCAGGGGACTTCCTTGAACGACTTATGGAAGCATTTAGGAGGCACAGCCCGATAAATCCCGAGGACCCTAAGAACCTCCCAACCGTGGTTATGAGTTTTGTTAGCCAGTCAGCACCGGATATACGAAGAAAGCTACAGAGAACGGAGGGGTTCGAAGGGATGAGCCTAAGCCAACTGAAAGCTATAGCTGATCGTGTATTCGGATATCGAGACCAGGAGGAGAAGGTGGAGGCCCGGAAGGAATCGACCAGACGGATGCGGGAGAAGGCAGATGTGTTGGCCACGGTGCTGGAAGAACGAATGAGGTCTAGACCAAAGGGGAGGGGCAGGAGAACAAGAGGAACGCGGTCCCCCATAGGGCGTAACCAGTGTGCAAATTGCCGACAAGAAGGACACTGGTGGGCTGATTGTCCAGAGGAGATACGGGACAACCCGAGAGAAGAGGAATCATGGGACCGGCAGAGAGAGGAGGAGACCGGCGACCGCACGGGGGCCCCTAGGCGAGGCCGTGTAAGGGGCCGAAGAGAGAGAGGACGGGATGACCGGAGGGAATGGCAGATGGCTGTGGACGCTACCCGAGACGGCACAGCATGAAGAAACCGGGAGGGCAAAGTCCCCACTGACCCTCTGGTGGAAATTCGGGTGGGGACAGAATCTATGAAGGCC
Organism: Microcaecilia unicolor; assembly: GCF_901765095.1. Classification (NCBI taxonomy): domain Eukaryota; kingdom Metazoa; phylum Chordata; class Amphibia; order Gymnophiona; family Siphonopidae; genus Microcaecilia; species Microcaecilia unicolor. The sequence goes on from NC_044033.1 coordinate 196,240,149, forward strand.
TTACTAGACACAGGGGCCCAGCGATCTGTTATCACCACTGCCATAGCCCCAGCCACGAAAGAAACTATACCAATTGTGGGAGCCTCCGGGAAATCCCTTGCGGCCCCCCTCCTCAAAGAGCGCCAAGTCCAGATCGGAGGGACGATGGTGTCCCATCAGTTCATACACATCCCTGGATGCCCGGTCCCCTTGATTGGTCGAGACCTACTCTGTAAGCTCCAGGCCACCCTGAAGTTCAAGACTACGGGTGAAGTGGAAGCTCGCTTTGAAGATCGGCCAGTAACACTTATCTGTCCAGTAAGAGAAGAATGGAGACTACACGCTCCCCCAACTGTGGGACCCGGCGACTGCCGTTACGACCAGAATACCCCTTTCGCCCAGCAGAGGCGGGCCATAATGGATGAAGTGCCTGATGTATGGGCGGAATTGAACCCCGGCGGACTGGCCGTAAACGCTATCCCCATCTGGATTGAGCTCAAACCGAATGCTCAAGTTGTTAACCAAGGACAATACCACATCCCCTATGCAGCCCGGCATAGTATGCACATACATCTACAGAAACTCCTTCAACAGGGAGTCCTTAAGCCAATCAGATCCGCATGGAACACCCCATTGTTGCCCGTTAAGAAGCCAGGAACATCCGAGTACAGACCCGTCCAGGACCTGAGGAAAGTCAACAACCAGGTAGCCGACATAGTTGCCCTCGTACCGAACCCATACTCCATCCTAGCCCAAGTGCCCTCTCAGACCAAGTGGTACAGTGTCATTGATTTGAAGGACGCCTTCTTCTCCATCCCTCTTGCTGTTGACAGCCAAAAGTTGTTTGCCTTCACGTGGGAAGACTTACAGACGGGAACCAAGCAGCAATATACATGGACCCGGCTTCCCCAGGGGTTCAAGAACTCCCCCACCCTCTTTGGTGACCAGCTTGCCCAGGACCTGAAAACGTACCAAGACGAGTACGGGCCGGTCGTCCAATACGTGGATGACCTGTTGGTGGCCCGTGAGACGTACACGGACTGTGCAGAAGCCACCCTTTACCTCTTGAAAACCCTGGAAGCCCAGGGGTACCGGGCCAGTCGCAAGAAGGCGCAGATATGCGAGATCGAAGTCGAGTATCTGGGGTTTCGCCTCCGAGAAGGAACCCGACGGCTCGGTATCCCCCGAACCCAAGCCATCCGCAACCAACCCACTCCTGCAAATAAGAAGGAACTACGGGCACTCCTCGGAGCCGCTGGATATTGCCGCATTTGGATTATCAATTTTGCCATCCTGACCCACAGTTTGTACGCCAAACTGAAAGGACCTGAACTCGAGGGCCAAAATCTCCAGTGGGAGAAACACGAACTGAAAGCCCTTCAGGACCTCAAGGAGGCCCTTGTGGCCCCACCAGCGCTCGGACTGCCAGATGTGACTAAGCCGTTCTACTTGTTCATCGACGAAAAGAAGGGATTGGCACTTGGAGTTCTCACCCAACTGGTCGGCACCTGGCAACGCCCTGTAGCATACCTCTCCAAGAGCATGGACAACGTGGCACGAGGATGGCCGGGCTGTCTCCGAAGCATTGCAGCGGCCTGTCTCCTGATACACGAGGCCAATAAACTCACGTTTGGTCAAACACTTTTTGTGACCACACCCCACACCATCCGCGGCCTACTCGAGAGCCACGGACCCAGATGGATGACCAACTCCCGATTGGTCAAATACCAAGCCCTCCTGTGCGAAAATCCGGAGGTGCGGATCTTGGATACGACCAACCTCAATCCTGCCACCCTCCTTCCGGCCCCTGAACCACCACTCCACGACTGTGAAGAGGTCATGGCCACTGTGCACTCGAGCAGACCTGACCTGAAGGATCAACCCTGGCAAGGGGGCATCACCCTTTTTACCGATGGAAGCAGCCAGGTGATAGAGGGAATTCGAAGAGCTGGCTATGCGGTGGTGTCTGAGGACCATGTGATCGAGGCCATGGCTCTGACACCCGGAACATCAGCCCAGAAAGCGGAGCTAATCGCCCTCACCAGAGCCCTCCTGTGGGCTGAAGGGAAAGTTGTCAACATTTACACCGACTCCAAATACGCTTTCCTCACCCTCCAGGTGCACGGAGCCTTGTACAAGGAGAGGGGATTTCTGACAGCTGAAGGGAAAGGACTTGCAAATGCCGCTGAAATCTGCCAATTACTCGAGTCGGTATGGAAGCCGAAGAAGGTGGCTGTGATGCACTGCAGGGCCCACACTGGAAGAACGGACCCTATCGCCCGGGGAAATCAGCGGGCAGACGACGCTGCAAAAAGGGCAAGTCAGCTCCCCTACTCCTCTCACCCTCCTGACCCCGTACTCGTCGTCCAGCTCCCTACGGAGACCCCTATTTACACCCCCCAAGAAACGGAATGGGCCCAACAAGAGGGTCTACAGTCACGCAATGGCTGGTGGATACTACAGGATGGGCGCATATGGATACCCGAAGCCTTGGCCTGGACGGTGGCCAAGGAGGCTCACGACCGCACCCACCTGGGAAGGGACGCCCTGGGGCGCTTACTTGAGAAGACCTACTACATCAACAAACTATCCCTGTGGACCAAAAACGCTTCCAGCCGATGCGCGACTTGTGCCCGGAACAACCTTCGAACGGGGCCCGGCCCTATGCCAGGACATGTTCTCCGAGGCACCAGCCCTTTCCACGTGTGCCAGATTGACTTCACACACATGCCCCCGGCGCGCGGTTACAAAGCTATCATCGTCGCCGTGTGTACCTACACCGGATGGATTGAAGCCCAGCCCACTAGAACGGAAATGGCTAAAGAAGTTACCTCCCTACTGCTTCATCAAATCCTACCCAGATACGGCCTCCCCAAGCAAATAAATTCTGACAACGGCCCCGCCTTCGCCAGTGAAGTAACACAACAGCTCAGTACCAGACTGGGCCTCGATTGGAAGTTGCATTGTGCCTGGAGACCCCAAAGCAGTGGAGTAGTAGAGAGGGCTAACCGATCCCTGAAGAACCAGCTTGCCAAGCTATGCCAAGAAGCAAAAGCCAAGTGGCCCGACCTGCTTCCACTGGCCTTGCTGCATCTTAGGTGTACCCCCAAGGCTACAGGCCTTACTCCTTACGAGATGATGTACGCTAGGCCACCACCACTGCCCTCCTTTCCCGACTCCTTGCAGATACAGGGTGAGAGTTCCTTAGTAAAACAGATGAGAGCCTTACACCAGGTAGTGCAAGACATCCAGCAGTACACTGAAAGAGTAGCTCCCTTGGTCCTCACCAATCCGACGCACAGGTTCAGGGTGGGAGACGAGGTATGGGTAAAAGAGTGGGATGAATCTGACTGCCTAAAGCCAAAATGGAAGGGGCCCTCCCTTGTTCTCCTAACGACCTCCACCGCTGTTAAAATTGCAGGAAGCCCAGTGTGGATACATTGGACCCGATTGAAGCCTGCTGCTCCCACTAGCAGCTCCCTGAAGCGTTGGACTGCGCACCAACATCCTGACGCTCCATTACGGCTGACTCTAAGAAAGACGTGAACCACCAGATTCATGCCTGCCCAGCAACAGGAACTCAGTTTCTGGACCCACTGCGTTTTTGGCTCTCTCTTTATCGCAGCCATAATCGTGGGCCTTATCATCTTCTTGCTGCAAAGGCTCGGATACCTTCCACCGCATATATGATGCTTAGCCTACTACTCCTCCTTTGCTCAGTCCCGAGCTCTTACCCCTTGAGCCAGAACTGTACTGAATGTTTGCGCCTCGTGCGCCACCGTATAGAGAAAGGATATCACCTAGTCACTACCCTCATTCACCAGACGCAGCCCCCGGAAGGCGATTGCCAGTTTCTCCCGACTTGTGCCCTCATCACTCCGAATGGCCTCCAACAGTTCCACAGATGCCTCCAAGGAAATCTCACTATCTGCCACAGCCCTACCAAACCAAGATATTACAATGTCACCCTCAGCGTAGGACTCCCTGCGTATGTGGCCGGACCTCCGGGAGTCGAGGGAGATGGCATCCTGTATTACATTAATTCCACTCGTATCCTTGTCGGTGGCATCCAAACTGTGGCAACCCTCACCTTCGACGTCTGTGCCGCCATGGACAAGCACCCTTGGTCTCGCAAGTGTGGTAGCCAGAGTTGGCGAGAGGCATACGTTAAGGACCACAAGTATGTCTGCCCCTTCAGTCCGGACATGAGATGCTGCTCCCCGTGGGTGTGGCTCCCATGCGCCGGCGACACTCGAGCCTCCGGCTGGGACCGAGTATGTGCTTATACGGGAGGAGGATATGCCGGATGCGCCGGCCTGGGTGAATTTCGTCGAGGTTCTGGTAACTATGTGTCCCTAGACTGGCCCATCCGAGGACACGACATGCCCTTGAGAGGAACGTGGGGCCTCGGCATTGACGGCGGAGGAATGGATCCGTTGACATATATTACCATATATCAGAGTCTCGAAACGAAGCCTCCTACGCACTACCAGACTACTGTTGTCGGCTACCAAGACGTATTTGATGAAATTGCTCGTGCTGAGCAGACCGAGACTAAATTCCCCATTTCCCCAGAAGCCCGAAATATGTTCCTCAATTTGGCTGAAAACATCGCCCTCTCCCTCGGAATTGCCAACTGTTTCGTCTGTGGAGGCACCGACATGGGTGAACAATGGCCCTGGGAAGCGAGAGAGATCCGACAACACACATGGGATGCACTCAACACCACTAACATTACCTTTCCCCAACGGCCGAAGCCGTACGAATGGGCCCTGAGAACAAATATCATAGGTACCCTCTGCGCTAGTCGAGCGCCATCGAAGCGTTACTCTGTACCAGTGGGAGACTCTGCTTGTACGGGGGTTCTTCACTACAATGGCAGCCGGACGACCTGGTGGCAAACGGACAACCTGCCCGCCCCGGAGCCTATCTGGACAGAACCCACCTTGAACATGACATGGACCTACGGAGGGAACGCTTCCCTCAAGTGGGTAGCCCCGGCGGGCTACTACTATATCTGCGGACGCAGGGCCTATGAACAGCTCCCGACCCGCTGGTACGGTACCTGCCTCTTGGGCACGGTCCGACCTAGTTTTTTCCTTCTGCCCATACAAGTCGGCGAAACTTTGGGTATCCCCCTTTACGTGGAAAAGGGGCCTGATAATCCTACCCGACGACGACGGTCTTTCCCACCCGTCAAGCCCAAGGTCCAAATTGGAGACTGGAAAGACAATGAGTGGCCGCCTGAACGCATCATTCATTACTATGGACCGGCCACGTGGGCTGAAGATGGTACATGGGGGTACCGCACCCCTATCTACATGCTAAATCGCATTATTCGCCTACAGGCCGTACTCGAAATCCTCACTAACGATTCTGCCCTGGCCCTAAATATCCTAGCTCGACAAAACACTAAGCTCATTACCGCCGTCTACCAAAATCGCTTGGCCCTTGACTACCTCTTAGCCCAGGAGGGCGGGGTGTGTGGCAAGTTTAACCTCAGTAATTGCTGCTTACAGATTGATGACCAGAGCCATGTCATCAGGGAGATAACTGACCGGATGGTCAAACTGGCCCACGTCCCCGTCCAGACCTGGAACAGTGCGTGGGATTGGACTTCCTCCCTCACCAGCTGGCTCCCAACCTCTGGGAGCCTGCGAGGCCTCCTCGTCATGGGTGGCCTGTTTTTGCTGTCCTGCCTATTAATCCCCTTGTCTCTTCCCTTAGTTTTCAGGTGCCTCCGCTCCACCATGGAAAGCATCGCTGATCGCCGTGCTGCTGCCCAACTTATGGCTCTCCAGATGTACTCCCCCATTCCCCAGTCTGATGAAGCTGACGATGAAGCACCTTGTGGCTGACGTGTACTTTGAACCCCTTGAGTCACTCAATGGGCCATCACCCTTGTGCCAGCACAAGACCGGCTACAAAGGGGGGGGGGATTCCACTAGGGGCCCTCCGTCTCAACCCCGGCGAAGCAACCAACGGCTGCGCAAGGGCTTAGGGCTCGCTTGTTGCCTCCCTCGCTAACTATCCTTGTCCTTTCTTTCCGTTTCAGGGTTCATGGAGGTGATACTCTCCACCAGAATGGATGTTCAAGTATCAAAAGGGGGGAATGAAGGAGTGGAACGCCGGTACTACCTGAATACTACTGAGCAACAGGACAACCTCATGTTTTGTGCCTACTGATGGACTTTTACTTATGCACTCTACCTCTGCTTTTGGCTGTTTGGCCACACCTTATTACTGCACTGGACATTTGTGCCTTATCCAGTTTTACTGTTTACTAACAAGACAAGTTTGCTGTTTACTAATGTGCAGACAGAATGCAGGGCTATTAGATATATATCTTGTAACAGTAGTTTGCAGGGCCTATACAAGACCAGCTTGCGCGTAGCAACGCCATCTGAATGGGCGACCTTGGAGGGTGCTGACACCCCCCCTGCATTCCTGAGCCGCACCTTATCTCCTGTGCTAGAAAGGAGTATTGTGTGTACAGAATAAGCTGCTAAGTTTCGTTTTTCTTGCCAGTATCATTTCAGTGTTATGACGTGTGTACGTACTGGGACTACAATTTTGTACTGTAAGAACTACAAATGTTTACTGCGCATGATAGTTGTGACGTGTAAGGGGCCAAATGCGCAGGCCCAGAAGGGAAGTATAAATGTAAGTGTCAGATGATTTATGACACACAGTGTCCCGAGGCTACTCGGTGCTGTTCACTTGCTAGCAATAAAGTTGCCTTGTTTGGAACCAAAATTTGCCTTTCGTCTCCTGATTTCCCACCTGTTTCAATATGAAAAGGAGGTAGTAAAATACAGACTGAAATCATTTATCATTTATTGACTTGCTATACTGCTTCATTTGTACTGAGTCGAAGCAGTTTACAAATATTCTCTATTTATTACCTCCTTTCCCTGTATCCTCTTTCTTGATTGCATAACTAGCAGTTAAGCCCGTTAAAACGGGCGTGATTTCCAGCTACCCTCCTCGCTGCCGCTCCCTCCCCTCTCCATGCCGGGCCCCCTGCACTGACCTGACAGTGCCTCTCACCTCCGTGTGAAGGCGCTGCAGGCAGCAGCAGATCGCTCATGGAGGTGAGAGGTGCTGTCAGGTCAGTGCAGGGGGCCCAATACGGAGGGGGGCGGGAGTGGTGGTGGGGATGGGGGGGAGGGTGGAGGTTGGTGCGCGCGATGTTCGTTTCCAGGCTCCAGCGGCAGCGTCCGACAGTCCGACTCCATTTCCCTCTCTGTTCTGCCCTCTGACGTCATTACGTCTTGACGCGAGGGCGGGACAGAGAGGGAAGTCTCTATTGCGCATTTGCAGGTGAGTCGGTCACTTGCCATTTATATGTTTGATGTAGAGCTGAAATTTTAATGCTGAGACAGGACCTGCTATTTTGCTACTGTTGGGAAGGAATCAGCACTTGCAAGTTCTTTATCTGCTTAGAAATTGTCTCATAACTTGTGGAAATAGAACATTTGGATTAAACTGATAAATTCTGAGTTTATTCTCAATCTATCTGCTGCTTTTCACACTGTTGATCACAGCCTACTCCTTGATACACTGTCCTCACTTGGATTTCAGGGCTCTGTTCTTTCTTGGTTTTCTTCTTATCTCTCCCAGCGTACTTTTAGTGTATACTCTGGTGGATCCTCCTCTACTTCTATCCCACTGTCAGTTGGTGTACCTCAGGGATCTGTCCTGGGACCTCTTCTTTTCTCCATCTATACTTCTTCCCTTGGTACTCTGATCTCATCCCATGGTTTTCAGTATTTATTTATTTGCTGCATTTGTATCCCACATTTTCCCACCTATTTGCAGGCTCAATGTTGTTACTATGTTACCTACTTGTTCAGTACCCATGTTTTATCATTCCCACCTTAGTAATTGCTGTTCACCGCCATTGCCTTGACTTTCTTTCATCTCAAGCTATTCTTGATCCACTTCAATCTGGCTTTCACCCCCTTCATTCAACTGAAACAGCGCTTCCTAAAGTCTCCAATGACCTGTTCCTGGCCAGATACAAAGGTCTCTAATCTATCCTCATCCTTCTTGATCTATCTGCTGCTTTTCACACTGTTGATCACAGCCTACTGCTTGATATGCTGTCCTCACTTGGATTTCAGGGCTCTGTTCTTTCCTGGTTTTCTTCTTATCTCTCCCAGCATACTTTTAGTGTATACTCTGGTGGATCCTCCTCTACTTCTATCCCACTGTCAGTTGGTGTACCTCAGGGATCTGTCCTGGGACCTCTTCTTTTCTCCATCTAAACTTCTTCCCTTGGTACTCTGATCTCATCCCATGGTTTTCAGTATTTATTTATTTGCTGTATTTGTATCCCACATTTTCTCACCTATTTGCAGGCTCAATGTGGCTTACATTGTTCCGTCATGGCAATCGCCATTCCAGAGTGAGAGCTACAAGTGGTATTACATAAAGATCATGATTGACATAGTAGATTAAGCAATCAAGAGATCACATTCGGAATAAGAGATAAAGTGGTATTGCATTAAAGTTCATATGATGGATAGTTGCGGTATGCCTTGTTGAAGAGGCAAGTCTTCAGTGATTTCCGAAAGTTGGTTAGGTCGCGCATTTTTTTCATGTCAAGTGGTAGTGCATTCCATAGCTGCGTGCTTATGTAGGAAAAGCAGTATCATGTTTACGCTGATGATTCCCAGATCTACCTCTCCACACCAGAAATCTCAGCAGGAATCCAGGTCAAAGTATCAGCCTGCCTGTCTGACATTGCTGCCTGGATGTCTCACCATCATCTGAAACTAAACATGACCAAGACTGAGCTTCTTATCTTTCCCCCTAAACCAACCTCTCCTCTTCCTCCATTCTCTAGTTCTGTGGATAACACTCTCATCCTTGCTGTCTCATCAGCTCGTAATCTTGGAGTCATCTTCGACTCCTCCCTCCTTTTCTGCACATATTCAGCAGACTGCTAAAACCTGTTGTTTCTTTCTCTATATTATTACCAAAATTCGCCATTTCCTTTCTGAGCACACTACCAGAAACCTCATCCACACTCTTATCACTCTCGCTTAGACTATTGCAACTTGCTTCTCACAGGTCTCCCACCTAGCCATCTCTCTCCTCTTCAATCTGTTCAAAGTTCTGCTGCACGACTAATATTCTGCCAGTGTCACTATGCTCATATTAGCCCTCTCCTCTAGTCACTTCACTAGCTCCCTTTCCGTTTCCGCATACAGTTCAAACCCCTCTTATTGACTTATAAGTGCATTCACTCTGCAGTTCCTCAGTGCCTCTCCACTCTCATCTCTCCCTACACTCCTCCCCGGGAACTCCATTCACTGAGTAAATCTCTCTTATCTGCACCCTTCTCCTCCACTGCTATATCCAGACTCCGTTCCTTTTATCTTGCTGCACTATATGCCTGGTATAGACTTCCTGAGCCGGTACATCAAGCTCCATCTCTGGCCATCTTCAAATCTAAGCTAAAAGCCCACCTTTTTGATGCTGCTTTTAACTCCTAACCCTTATTCACTTGTTCAGAACCCTTATTTTATCATCCTCACTTTTAATATTCCCTTATCTCTTATTTGTCCTGTTTGTCTGTCCTAATTAGATTGTAAGCTGTGTCGAGCAGGGACTGTCTTTTCATGTTCAAGTGTACAGCGCTGCGTATGTCCAGTAGTGCTATAGAAATGATAAGTAGTAGTAGTAGTAATTCCCTTATCCGTTATTTGTCCTGTCTATCCTATTTAGATTGTAAGCTCTGTCGACCAGGGACAGTCTCTTCATGTTCAAGTGTACTTATAGAAGTGATAAGTAGTAGTAGTAGTATGGCAGAAAAACGTCCAAGTTTTGGGAACACCCAAATACCATCCCCAAAGCACCTCCTTGTGATTTGGATGCACTGCATACATAAGTACATAAGTATTGCCATACTGGGACAGACCAAAGGTCCATCAAGCCCAGCATCCTGTTTCCAACAGTGGCCAATCCAGGTCACAAATACCTGGCAAGATCCCAAAAAAGTACAAAACATTTTATACTGCTTATCCCAGAAATAGTGGATTTTCCCCAAGTCCATTTAATAATGGTCTATGGACTTCTCCTTTAGAAAGCCGTCCAAACCATTTTTTAAACTCCGCTAAGCTAACCGCCTTTTCCACATTCTCTGGCAACGAATTCCAGAGTTTAATTACATGTTGGGTGAAGAAAAAGTTTCTCTGATTCATTTTAAATTACTACATTGTAGCTTCATCGTATGCCCCCTAGTCCTAGTATTTTTGGAAAGCGTAAACAGACACTTCACATCTACTCGTTCAACTCCACTCATTATTTTATAGACCTCTATCATATCTCCCCTCAGCCACCTTTTCTCCAAGCTGAAGAGCCCTAGCCACTTTAGCCTTTCCTCATAGGGAAGTCGTCCCATCCCCTTTATCATTTTCGTTGCCCTTATCTGCAGATAATAACATCTGAAATCTGAGTTTCGAAAATCACTTTATGCCACTTTTCTCCTTTGAAAATGAGCCCCATAGGCTGTTAAACTGTTTTAGAGAATAGGAAGGAAATGCTTCACCTGAAGACCTAATTGGTCATCTTCAGTAGAAATTTATCAGCCCTTAGGAACAGATTAGTTCTAGGTCCCCGCAGTTCTTCTTGCAGCAAACATAAAATAAATAGCATACAATATATCTAATAAGCTTAAAAAACTTTAGATTGATATAAGCATCCCTACTCCCTTACCAACTTTAAATAAATAATCAGCTCATCAACACTATGACGTAGACAGCAGTCCAGCAGCAAGATGGGGGCTATCCAATCTTTTGCAGCAAGTACCACTTGTATGATAATCTCCCAAGGAATAGTGGGTAAAACCCCTCAATATAAAAATAGTCATGAGGAAAATAACCTACACTGCTCATCAGGCACTTCCCTGGCAAACATACTAGGCAGACTGGATGGAACATATTGGTCTATATCTACTATCATCCACTATAATGTATCTGTGCTACTATGGTGGGGTTATGTTATCGTCTGCCTGGGCACAATGAACAGACAGATGATGAAAAGTTAATATAAATTAGGGACATAACACAATAATAGTGCGTGATTTCATTTCCTTTAAATTATATATGTTCAACTTGGCAGCACAACGTGAATTCAAGCAGGATTTGGCTTTTTAGCCTTTGGTAGGGTGATTGATTTAATTTACCCCAATACTGGAGGTAAAGTTTCTAAATTAAATAAATGACCACTTCATGGAGTAGCTGGATCAGGAAATGACAAGGGAGGGGGATATTTTAGATCTAGTCCTTAATGAATTGGAGGATGTGGTGCAAGAGGCAAGGGTGTAAAGCCACTTGGGAACAGTGATCATGCCTGCTCGTACTCTTCGCTCCTTAACAGATAATAGATTGGCATTGCCTCCACCACCTAGAGCCAGGAGGGAATCAACCCGCACGTCTGCTTTTTATTTTCTATCTCCTGCATTGTGGAATTCTTTATTACAACTGATTAGAAAAATCATATGCCCTTTTCGTACAGCACTGAAAACATATTATTATCAATTAGCTTTTGTCGTCTAAGGTTACTGTATTTTAGAGGGTAGGCCGCACAGGTTTCTAGATAATTGCAAAGAAGTTTGTGCGTTATATTATGAACGACCTAGTAAAAGAGGCCCGTTTCATAGAGAAATGAAATGGGGGCTAGCAAGGTTCCATGCCCCCCTCCTACCTCCCTCTCTCTCCTCCGAGTTCCAGCCCCCTCCGAGTTCCATGCCCCCCTTCATTCCTCTCTCCGTCTCCTCCGAGTTCCAGGCACCCCTCCCCTTCGAGTTGCAGGAACCCCTGCCCCCTCCCCTTTGAGTTCCAGGATCCCCCGCCCCTCCCCTTCGAGTTCCAGGATCCCCCCCTCCCCTTCAAGTTCCAGGACCCCCTGCCCCCTCCCCTCTGCTTCGAGTTCCAGGATGCCCCCTCCCCTCTGCTTCGAGTTCCAGGATGCCCCTCCCCTCCCCTTTGAGTTCCAGGACACCCCCCTCCCCTCTGAGTTCCATGCCCCCCCTCTCCTCCGAGTTCCAGATGCCCGCGCCTCCCTCCATCTCTCTGTCTGCCCTCTGAGTGCAAGCACAACCTGTCCTGTGGCAGCCCCCCACCTTCCTGCATGCCGGCTGTAATTTAAAAATTCTTACCTCGGGGTCTGGCGTCCGCAGTGAAGGCGAGCAGCGCTTCAGCCTGCCTTCCCATCTGTCTCAGCTCTGCCTCTGGTCCCGCCCTCATTTCCTGTTTCCAGAAGGGCGGGACCAGAGGCAGAGCTGAGACAGATGGGAAGGCAGGCTGAAGCACTGCTCGCCTTCACTGCGGACGCCAGACCCCGAGGTAAAAATTTTTAAATTACAGCCGGCACGCAGGAAGGCGAGGGGCTGCCACAGGACAGGTCGTGCTTGCAGTCAAAGGGGAGACAGAGAGAGGGAGGGAGGCGCAAGACGTGGATCTCGGAGCAGAGGGGAGCGTGGAACTCGGAGGGAGGGGGAGCTGCAACTGTAAGGGGAGGGGGGCCTGTAACTCGGAGGGGAGGAGAGGGAGGGAGGGAGGTAGGGGGCATGGAACTCGGAGGAGAGGGGGAGGAGGAGAGGGGGGCATGGAACTCGGAGGGAGGATGGGGGGAGGGAGGGGGGCGATTGTGTACTCACGTCAAACGTTCTGTGGCTGGCTGGTGCTGGCTTCCCTTCCCTCTCACTTCCCATTGGTCCCGCCCTCTGACGTCATCGCCAGGGTGGACCAATGGGAAGTGTGTTACGAACCCAGGCATCCAGACGGAGGTGCAAATTATTATATTAGGATGGCTTATGAGTTGGCTGTTTATGTTGTTATCTGGAGCAGATGATTGTTTGTTCTTTCCTATCTTTTAATGGTGTTCCCAATTTAATTTAATTGGGTTAAAAAAAAAATTTATTGTATGATTTACTCTGTAAACCGTTCTGACTTGCTTGGCAATAAGTGAAGGAATAGCAAAACAAATAAACGATAAACTTAATAACCAGCAGTAGGACATTAAGGAAATATACTGCGCTAACACTGAACTTTCAAAAGGGAGATTATTATTAACAAGAAATAAATGTAAACAATTTATTACCAGCTGAGGGTCTCTATTACTTCCATTTAGAAGGCCAGCCAGCGGAAGCCATTTAGTTCCGCACATACACACACACACCATATGGTACTGAAGAACTGTCTTCAAATTTACATCAGGTTGTTTGCACATTTACATGTTTTGCAAAGAAACATCTGTGATTTTTAATTAAAATAAAAGGCTACTATCTTATCAGGTTTCTCTCTTCAAAACACATTTTTTTATCACATACATCAATTTTTTTTTCTTTCTCACACATTCTGTGGTCTTGAGTAAGCCAGTTCCCTTTAGTTAATGATTCAGTCTAAAGGAAGTTTCCTCTATTTTTCTAATATTCTGGCTCACAAATAAACCCTTGCTCTTCCCATGCACACTGGGCCTAAGTTCACATTTACACTACGATAAAATTAAGAAAATGATATAAAACTAAAGGATGCAGATGCAAAAGTTAAGAGTTTTTATTGGGTGTGGATGTTGTTCGAAATTACCTTTTTGGAAGCCAAAACCAAATGTATTTCACATATTAGAAAAGGTAGGCCAGATGACAACCAGCATGGTTAAAAGTTTGGTGAAAGAAACTATCATAGCAAAAGAACTATAACAAAATGGAAGAACTTGAAACAGCATTAATACTGGCAAAAGGCAAAATGGACATTTGAAAAGAAGTTTATCATAGAAGAAAACTCTCATAACAAAAACCGGCGTACCAAGGGTGGGGCGGTGGGGGCGGTCCAGCCCGGGTGCAAATCAACGGGGGGTGCTCCGCTCCCACTGCTCCAGTCCCTCCGCTTGGGCCGTCGTCCCTGCCTCTCTTCTGGCTGGTTCCGTGCCTTCCTTTTGCTCCACCCCTGCCAGACTGCCGCCGCTATTGCCTCTCCTCTGGCAGGACGGTCCCGTGCCTTCCTCCAGCAGCCTCCAACCCAGTCAAGCTGTCACTACTGCTACTGCTTCTCATCCAGCAGACTAGCAGCGGTAGCGGTAAGCAAAAGCAGGAAGATTGCAGGGCGTAGCCACGGGCGGGCCTAGGCCCAGCCACTTTCCCTCCAGGCCTGCCCACCCAACACAGACATGCCAAGTCTCCCGTGAAACACGCAGCGCCAGCTCCCATTTCTCACCACTGCTGCTTCTCCTGTTCAGCAGCAGCGGCCGCTACAAAAACAAAAAGAGCTAATTAAACAACCAAAAATGTTTTTAAAAAGCAAGCGCGGCACTGCAGGCAGCCATCAGGCATTGCCTGTCGGCTCTGCAGCCGCTTCTCTCGCCTCTCACGTCACTGCGCTCCTCCGGGGCAATGACGTAAGAGGCGAGAGGAGCAGCTGCAGAGCCGACAGCCAATGCCTGATGGCTGCCTGCAGTGCCGCGCTTGCTTTTTAAAAACATTTTTGGTTGTTTAATTAGCTCTTTTTGTTTTTGTAGCAGCCGCTGCTGCTGAAAAGGAGAAGCAGCAGTGGCCGGAAATGGGAGCTGGTGCCACGTGTTTCGCAGGAGACTTGGCAGGTCTGTGTTGGGTGGGTGGGCGGGCAGGCCTGGATGGAAAGAAGGGGATAGAGAGAGAGACACTGGATGGAAGAATCGGGAGAGGGGGGTAGACGGATAGAAGGATGGGGAGAGAAAGAGGGAAAACAGATGGAAGGATGGGGAGGGAAAGGGGGAGATGGATGAATGGATGCAGAAAGAAAGGGGAGAGACTGGAAGGATGTGGAGAGAGAAGGGTCACTAAACAGAAAAGGGTAGAGAAATAGAGAGGAGACACTGGATAGAAGGAGGGGGAGAGAGACATTAGATGGAAGGATCAGGAGAGAGGGTAGATGGGTGCAGTGGCGTAGCAAGGGTGGGGCGGTGGGGGCGGTCCGCCCCGGGTGTCAACGGGTGGGGTGGGGGTGCTCCATCCACCCCCCCTCCGGCGCAGCGCCTCTCACTCCCCCCGACAGTCCCCACCTGCCTACCAGCTGAGCTCCGGCCGGCACCTCCAATCTGCAGCGCTGCTGACTTTAAATGAAGAAAACCGCCGTCTCGTCATTGGCCCTTCACTACTGAGTCCCGCCCTTGAGGAAATAGGAAGTTATATCAGAGGGCGGGACTCAGTAGTGAAGGGCCAACGACGAGACGGCGGTTTTCTTCATTTAAAGTCAGCAACGCAGCAGATTGGAGGTGTCGGCTGGAGCTCAGCTGGTAGGCAGGTGGGGACTGTCGGGGGGGGAGTGAGAGGCGCTGCACCGGGGGAGGGCGGGGGTTAGGGTCCACGTCAGGGGGGGTGCCGTTCTATGCTGGGGGGGGGGCGCCGTGTAGCACTGTACCCGGGGGGGGGGGGGTGCGCGCAGCGGCGATCCGCCCCGGGTGACAGCCAAGCACGGAACGCCACTGGATGGGTGGAAGGATGGGGAGAGAAAGAGGGAAGACGCTGGATGGAAGGGTAGGGAGAAAGAGGAGACACTGGATGGAAGGATGCAGAAAGAAAGAGGGGAGACATTGGAAGGATGGGGAGAGAAAGAGGGGAGACACTGGAAGGATGGGGAGAGAAAGAGGAGAGCTGTTGGATGGAAAAGGGGAGTAGAGAAAGACTGGAGAATAAGAGGAAGGGGCATGGGGAGAACAAGGGTGAGAAAAAGATGAAAAGCCATAGGTAGATGAAGGAAAAAGAAGGAAATTAAAGAATGGATAGTAAGAATGAATTAAATCTTGACAGAGAGAGAGGCTGAAAAATATTGAAGAAAGCAAAGAAAAAGGAGAGAAAAATGACAAATGGCGCAGAAGAGTTAAGCGAAAATGAAGGAAAGCAGAATCTAGAGACCGGGAGCAACACAATGAGAAAAAGTAAATGGTCATACAACAAATTTAAAGAAAATTATTTTATTTTTAATTTAGGATAAAGTAATATGGTACCTGTGTTAATAACGTTTCAGAGACCAATACTTCCTTAGGTCAGGAGAGGATACCATAACAGCATTATACTGACCTGAGGCAGGAGGTTTTTGCCTCAGTCTGAAAGCTCATTGAAAAGGGTGTTAGGCTATTAAAGAAATTATTTTCTGAAACCTGATGCACTGAAAATCAGCAGTTTACCCCATGTGACAAATGCATCTGATTAGTGTGACATTTTGCTGGGGGAGGGGGGTAGAGAGAAAATTTTGTGCCCACCCACTTTGGGTTCAGGCCCACCCAAAATTGGCAGCCTGGCTACGCCACTGTCAGGGTCTCTAAGATACCCGTGGCTGCCGATCCTGCCCCTTTGACGTCACTTCCAGTTCTAGAGCAGAGTCGGCAGCCACGAGTAGGTAAGGCCCCGCGATTTGGTTTATTATTATTTTTTCTTCTGATATTTTGAAGCGGGAGGAGAAGCAGCAGCATTTGGGGGGGGGGGGGGGGGGGGGGGGGGGGGGGGGGAATGGATCCAGAAAGGAGAGGGCAGACAGTGGATTGAAGAAAGGGCAGAGAGAGGGAGGGCAGACCCTGGATGGAAGGGAGAGAAAGGGCAGATGGTGGATGGAAGGGGCAGAGAGAGAGAGGACATATCCTGGAGGGAAGGGAGGGAGGGAGGGAGGGAGAAAGAAAGAAAGAAAGAAAGAAAGAAAGAAAGAAAGAAAGAAAGAAAGAGGGAGAGCAGACCCTGGATGGATGGGAGAGAAAGGGCACATGGTAGATGGAAGAGGCAGAGATAGAAAGGGCACATCCTGGATGGAAGGGAGCGGAAGGGTAGATGGTGGATGGAAGGGGCAGAGACAGAGAGAGGACAGATCCTGGATGGAAGGGAGAGGGCGGGATGGCAGACCATAGATGGATGAGAGAGAGAAAGGGCAGATAGTGGATGGATTGGGCAGAGAGAGAAAGGGCAGACCCTGGATGGAAGGGAGAGAAATGACAGAGGATGGAAGGGCAGAGACAAAGAGGGCAGATCCAGGATGGAAGCAAGAGAGAGAGAGAGGGCATACAATGGTTGGAAGGGGGAGAGAGAGGAAGACAGGGGCATACGGTGGATGGAATGGGCAGAGACAGAGCAGACACTGGATGGAAGGGAAAGAGGTGGCAGATAGTGGTTGGAAGGGGCAGACACTGGATAGAAGGGAAAGAGGTGCAGACGCTGGATGGAGGGGGCAGAAAGAGAGAGGGCAGATACTGGATTTCAGGGGCAGGGAGAGAGAGAAGGCAGACACTGGATGGAAGGGGCAGATGGTGGATAGAAGGGAGAGAGTGAAGAGAAGATGAGGAAAGCAGAAACCAGTGACAGCAAAGGTAGATAAAATATTTTTTATTTTTTCTGCTTTAGGTTAAAGTACTATTGTAGCTGTGTTAATACATGTTTATAAATAGAAAATGGAAATAAGGTAATTTTTTATTGGACTAATTTTAATACATTTTGACTAATGTTCAGCGACCAAAACCCCCTTCCTCAGGTCAGGACAGGATACTGTAATAGCAGTATACTGTATTGACCTGAGGAAGGAGGTTTTGGCCTCTGAAAGCTAAATGTATTAGTCCAATAAAATGGTATTGTCTTTGTCAGGAGTGCTAGCAGTCTTGTTTTCCTTATTTGTTTTATTTGGTATTTGCTAGTTTTTTCAAATTTACATCTATCTTTATATTTTGCACAGTAGTAGGGGACATACATCACTATCACTGTTTCTGTGGTGTTGCATTGTATGCAGACTCTGGCTTCTTGGGGGGTTCAGTTTAATTTTTGTCTAAATATTTCTATTGTTAGTTTATATTTTATTTAAAATTTGCTATACTGCTAATGTATATTATCTTTAATGTATTTAAGATAATGTAATGACTGCATCATAACAACACTCTGTAAGCCACATTGAGCCTGCAAAAAGGTGGGATAATGTGGGGTACAAATGCAATAATAATAATAATAATCACTAGCGGGTCTCAGCGTTCACAATGATTAAAACCAGTTTGTGGTTACTTATTCTATAGTGGATTAGGGTTTATCTGTCTGTGAAAAAGACATGGTTTTCTGTTGGCATTGATTATGCAGGATTGATGATCTGTACTATTCTGGCTGGTTTAGTTTTACAATAGATGTTTGATGTTCTACTGCTCACTGCAATGTTTAGGATGCTGCCTTTTCCTAGGTACACTCTTATGTGACTCATAGAAGTTACTGCTTAAGATATGGTAGAATTGCTCTGTAGGTCCTGAATGACATTTGTTGTGTTTTGTATTCTCAGTATGTATAATACTGGATTTTGGAGGGGGTGTTAAAAAATGATCGGCCCCGGGTGTCAAATACCCTAGGTACGCCACTGCCAGGTACATCTGAAGCAAGAAGCATGTGAGGGAGTTAGTTACACTATTAGTTGATCATGGGGTAAAAGTAGTGCTTAAGATGCACAAGGCCATAGCAGATAGACTAAATTGATTGCTTTTGTCTTTCCCGAGGAAGATAAAGAGAATTATCCATGCCAGAAATGGTATTTAATGGTGATAATTTGGAGGAACTTAAACAAACCTCAGTGAACCTGGAAGATGTAATAGGTCAGTTTGATAAACTGAAGAGCAGCAAATCCCCTGGACTGAATGGTATACCCTCCAGTGCTGAAAGAGTGCACAAAAATTAAGAGCTATATTATGAATAACTAAATTACTGAACATACAGATAGGCATGATTTTATGGGACAAAGTCAACATGGATTTAGCTAAAGGAAGTCTTGCCTCACCAACCTTTGAACAAACGTGGACAAAAGTGAGCCAGTTGATTATGTATCAGGATTTTCAGAAAGCATTTGACAAAGTACCTTATGAAAGACTCCTGACTAAATCAAGAAGCTATGGAAAAGAAAGGAAACAACTAGGAACTGATTAAAAGATAGAAAGCAAAGAGTATTAGTTTTGTTTAGTTTATTAAAATTTGCTATACCACCATGACTGAGTAGCAGTATTCAGCGGTTTACAATGATTTAAAACAAATTTCGAAAAGGAAAAGAACTACAAAATATGATGGTTGAATGGCCAGTTTTGTTCATGGAGGAGTGGACTATCCCAGGGATCTGTACTGGGACCAGTGTTTTTTTTTTTTTTTTTACATAGTTACAAATGATCTGGTCTGACTAGTAGTGTGAATTCATTTGAGTTTTGCTTTGAGAAGTAGAGATTCTCTGTGTTTATTCCATGCCTTTTTATCCCTGCCATCTCCCACTGCCCTCAGTTCTATTCATCTCGGGCTAATGCGGGATAGAAATGTCATAAATAAATAAAATACATACTTGATGTTGGTTTTAAATTTCCTTACTTTTAGCTTAATTTCATGTCCTCTTTGGAAAATGTGTACTTGTTCATTAATACCTTTCAAGTATTTAACAGTCTTGTAGCTAGAGCTGTACCAAATAGCATATATTTGTATTTACAAATAATTAAAAATATTATTTGGCCAAATATTTTTTTATTTATTTATTTAGGTTTTGCTCACACCTTTTTCAGTAGTAGCTCAAGGTGAGTTACATTCAGGTACTCTCGATATTTCTCTGTCCCAGGAGGGCTCACAATCTGTTTGTACCTGAGGCAATGGAGGGTTAAGTGAATATGAATACCTTATTTGAATAATGGGCATTGAGCTTTAACATAAGAAATAATAAAAGAAACCAGAGATCAAGTGTTTATTTCGGTAGGATTTAGCACAGTAGAGCCCTGGATTATTTGAATTTAAATCACTATTCAGCAGATTACAAATAATCAGGGCACTATGCGCATCCTAGTTTTACAACAGATTTGCCCTACTCGTTTCACTTCTGGGAGGGTGGGCAGAAATGGGGAGCCAGCTCTTAATATTGAGCACCCCCAATATTAAGCAAACTCCTTGTGTGTCCAGTGAGGGGTCATTTTTGTTGGGTTTTAGCACCCCCAATCATTTTGAAAAGTTGGCTGCGATGTTATGCACTATCCATAGGCGCCCTGTATAAGAGGCTTGGGGAGGCTAAGCCTCCCCAGCCCAGCTGTGAGCTTCCCCGCCTGCCTCTTGCTCCAAATGTCCAGCAGCAACTAAAACCCAGCCTACCAGCTCTTACTGCAGCGATTGGTGTGTCCCCTCACGATCTCCAGGCTCTGTATTAGGCTTCAGGTGCGGGAATCTGTCTTCAGTCGTCCGATCAAATCGATGGTGCTGCTAATTTGCCTTGATCGCTGTCAGTAGCGACACTGCAGCGATTAAGGCAGGCTGCCTCGGTCTTCCCAGTGATGCCTCCCGCCCATGCGGAACAGGAAGTTGCATCAGAAGAGGGCGGGAGGCATCACTGGGAAGCAGTGTTGCCAGGTGGGCGGTTTTCCCGCCCAATTGGGCGGTTTTCCGCGACCCGCCGCGGGAAATTTTTGCCCGCGGCGGGTCGTGGTTTTTTGGGCTTCTTTTTTTTCTTTTCCGCGGTTTTTCGGGCAGTTTTTTCGGCCGCGGGGGGTGGGGTTAGTGACGTTTTGGGCGGGGTTAGTGACGTTTTGGGCGGGGCCGATGACGGGGGAGGCGGGGCCGATGACGGCGGGGGTGATGACGCGGGGGTGGGGGTGTCAGGGGCGGGGTTTGAGTTTGGGCGGGTTTTGGGCTGTTTTTGCGTTGGATTGGGTGGGAAAAAAATTTTCCACCTGGCAACACTGCTGGGAAGACCGAGGCAGCCTGCCTTAATCGCTGCAGTGTCGCTACTGACAGCGATCAAGCTTTTCTTTATTCTCTCCACCTCAGGACCAACCGGTTAAGAGCTTCTGAAGATTTGGGAAAGGAAAGGCGCAGGATGCTGGTGTGAAACAGCCAAGGGCAGGAAGCAGCCCTCCGCTCCTCCTCGTCTGAGCTCAGGCAGCCTGGCAATGCACAGAGGGTGAAAACAAAGAGATGGTGTGTGCGCGACCAAGTCGGAGGGGGAGGGAACGTGTGAGAGAGAACGCGAGAGTGAACAATCCCTTCTCCAGGTCATCCCCTGCTGGCGAGTTTGAGAATGCAGATGAGGAGGAAGCTGTTGCACCATCGGACCACAGAGTGAGAATCAGAGGGGAGTTGGGGCCGTGAGGTTGGGGTGAAAGGAAAGGGGAGAAGCGCTGGATTTGTGGAGGGAGGGAGAGGTGCTAGATCTGAGAATAAGAGGTTAGATGGGGGGGAGAGAGAGAGAGTGAGGATTGACAGAGTGGAAGAAACTGGGAGATATTTTGGAGACCCAAGAGAGAGCAATACTGGACCATGGGTGGGAGAAAGAGGAAGGCATTCAGGCCCCAGAGTAGGAGTGCAGGAGGAAGGAAAGACAGAGGAAGGTCAGGGAGTCCGAGAAGAGGTGCAGGGCATGGAGAAAACATAGGGAAAGGGACACACAGGGGCAATGCTGGACACAATGAGGTAGGGTAGGGTGGGGAGGGACAAACAGGATGAAATGCAGGAAAGAGCAACACAGAGAGACACAGGGGGAAGATGCTGAATGTAATGGGAGGACAGAGACACTGAGAGGGCAGATGGAACATAGGGACAGGGACACACAGAATGGAGATGCTGGACGGGACCAGTAGGGACACAGATGGAAGATCAATGGTGGACAAGACAGAAGAAATGTCAAACGGACAGGGGATACTGCAAAAACAGGAAAAACAGAAAATAGACACTGAACCAGCGTGACTACAAAAATAAAGTGCGCAGACAACAAGGTAGAAAGAAGAATTTTATTCTGAATTTATTAATTGAAATATCAGCTTTTGGAAATGGTCATCTGTGATATTTTGCATGTAAGTTTCAATTTTTCTAGTATTGCTGCATGCCGAGTCTGACTTCTTGAGGTAACTTTCCAGTTTTGCCTTCATATCTGTTGTGTCATGTGTTTTTCATGTGTAATCAAGGTGCAGTATTCTACTAGCATGTAGTATTTGCAGCCCTTCTTGTTTACTAGGTTGTGTATTGGTGTTTTACAGCCTCGTGTAATTACAGTTCTGCCTTTCCACGCATAAGGTTGTAGCTCGTCCTGTCCTTGGAATTAGTGCTGTTATGGTTTGGTAAGGTTATGATTGTGTTTTTGCACAAGTTTGTGTATAGTGTTTTGCAGTGGAGAGATTGTGTGTTGGGCTTACTGAGGTGGCACCAAAACATCAGAAAGGGTGTACAGCGTAAATCATGACACACTACCTCTTGAAGGATCTACATATGGTCGTTAATAAAAGGAGCTCATTGTGAACACTATCCACCCTAAAAAGGTGTTTTGTGGCTCTAAATGAGAACTGTGATATGATCCCTTGTATCATATTGTTGACGGTCTGCATTTTCCCTATGGGTGGTATATTGGTGTATTAGGGTCTGCTTAGTGTTATGGTACAGTAAGGTTCTGAGTGTGTTTTTGCACACATTTGTGCATAGTGTTTTACAGTTGAGCGATTGTGGTTAGTATATGCTTTGAGCAACCACTTTATTCTTTGACATATGATACATATCTAATATCTAAATTTAATAAAAGGTTTTAATTGTGACTTATTTTTACTTATTTTTTTTCTGTGTTAATTGTGGATATAAGCTCCGCCCCTGGCTCCACCCCTAACCACGCCCCCTTTAGCCTCCCCAAACGGTTGGGCCTGGCCACCCCACCACCGACGCGGCGCCTATGGCACTATCTCATGTCATGTCTCAGAGCTGCTGCTCTCATCGTGATGCTGCAGATTACTACTACTAACTTAACATTGCTAAAGCGTAGGGTTACGCAGCGCTGTACAGTTTAACATGGAAGGACGGTCCCTGCTCGAAGAGCTTACAATCTAAAAAGAAAAATGTACAGTTAATCATATAGGTCAGACAGATTGGGGCAACCTATGCTGTGTCCTGGGGTGGACGGGCCTGGGGGGGGGGGGGGGAACATGCTCCCTGCTTTTATTCTGGGCACTACAGGCCCTTACAGGCTTCCCTGCCTCGTTTAAAGAAGTTCTCAATATCAGTGGCTATGATGAGTGTTTTGACTGGGAGGCCAACGACTGAGAATAGAAGAACTTTAGTCACCTCCATTACTTCAAGCTGTCCTTCCCCCTTCCCGCCCTTTCTCTCGCCCGCTCTTTTTGGTAACGGACAGCGCGGGCCGCATAACCAATGCATCCGCTAGAGATGGGGAGACATGGGGCGGCGGAGCCGTAGGTCCCGTACCCCCCCCCCCCCCCCCCCGTGCGCTCGCTCCCGCCCCGGAGCGCGCTTCTCTCTCTCTTTGTCCTTTTTACCAAACTCCGCCCCCTTCAGTGTACTGGTTTCGTACGGCCGTTGGCAGTCGCAGGCGCGCGCATGTGCACTGCAGTCTCAGCTTCGTGAGGGGGGTGGGGGGAAAGCGTCGTGTGTGTTGATAGTGTGCGCTATAATCCCCTCTCAGTATATACAAATTTTTTAAAAAGATAAAAATATGTATAATCTATCTTAATAAGCATCTATTTGATAGACACCCCCTACAGTTAACTATATATCATTTGGCTTTGTTTATTTTCAAATGTTTTATTTTTAACTTTCATACTGTACTCATAATTTTAAATTTAATTTTTTTTCTGAGTGTGTGTGAAGGTGGTGGCAATATTCCTCCCAAAACCATGTGGTCACATGAACCCAGGGCCTCTTCCACGCTCTCTTCCACTGAGTCCTGGTTGCGACTGCGCAACTTCTATACCTGCTTGAAGTACATGATGTTCTGCTTCAACACCATCATATTTGTGCGTATTATTTGGGGCAAGAACACATCTGAAGAACAATTAAATTACAAAAAAAATGAAAAAACCCAATGTACACAAAGTCCTGTAGAGCTAACACAAAAAAGCCTGTTTACATAGGGAACGCTCTATGGTTCCTGTTGCATAATGCCTCTTTGCGCCAGTCCAGGTTTTATCCTAAGCCTAAATCATGAAGAGAAAGGGGATGGAGTCTAATTTGGTTCAGAGTAAAATGTGGGCTGGCATACATTGCTCTGGAAGAGGAGTCTTAAAATATCCCTGAGTATAATTAAACTCTGGAATTTGTTGCCAAAGAATGTGGGTAAAGGTGGTTAGCTTAGCGGGGTTTAAAAAAGGTTGGATGGCTTCCTAAAGGAAAAGTCTATAGACCATTATTAAAATAGACTTGGGGAAAATCCACTGCTTATTTCTAGAATAAGCAACATAAAATGTACTGTTTTGGGATCTTGCCAGGTACTTGTGATCTGGATTGACCATTGTTGGAAACAGGATTCTGGGCTTGATGGACCTTTGGTCTGTCCCAGTATGGCAATACTTATGTACTTATGTACTTCATCTTTTACAGGTTTCTGGTGGCATTCTACTTGGATTGGGCATATGGATTAGATATGGTGGTATACTATTTTCCAAGATCCTGGGCTCCTATGCAGTGCATTTCCTCAACATTGGATACTTTTGCATAGTGGTAGGCCTTATGCTTACCGTGCTTGGCTTCCTCGGATGCCTGGGTGCAATGAAGGAAAGTCGCTTTCTCCTCTTGATGGTATGCTGATTTATGCATAGACATTTATGCCAGATTTAGTGCGGAGTCAAAGGTAATACATAGTAATAAAACAAAAAAAGAAAATAAGATTACATCTTTTTCATTAGACTAATACGTTTTAAGCCAATAACCGTACTCTTCTGATCTGATCTGATCTGATCTGAAGAAGACGGTATTGCCTTTGAAAGCTAATCAAAAAATGTAAAATAAAAAAAAGGTTTACTCTTTTTTGTTCTGTTTTATTTCTGTCTATTACCTTTCAAAGTGGACTAACACAGCTACCACACCATTTTATCCAAGTGGAGAGTCACAAACAGAGCACGGCATCGTTGTGCACCTTGGTTTATGAGGGTCCAGTCTTGCTAAAGAAAAAATCTGCACTGGGGCCAATATAATTATTCAGCATAGTTAAAACTGAGAGTTTGCAAGATGACTTTGTGAGAGTGAAGAACTGGGCTTCTAAATGGGAAATGGAATATGGGTGTCCCCTGGTCTTTGTACTTTTTGAAAGAGTGAAAAATTAGTTTCACTTCTACTCATTCTACACCACTGAGGATTTTGTAGGCCTCAATCGTATCCCTCCTCAGCTATCTTGTTTGCTTTTTTGGCTGCCGCTGCACACTGGGTAAAAAATGTCAGCGTATTGTCTACAATGACACCCAGGACCTTTTTCTTGGGTGCTGACTCCTAAAGTGGACCCTAGCATCAGGTAACATTCTAGGGTGAAATTACCTTTTGGAGGACTTTCATGGAGATCATTCAATCAGGATCATTCCTTTATTGTTGATACATCAAGTGGATTTTATTATGTTCTGTAATTCAATGCATTAAAACACCTACTTATTATTTTACAGTTCATCATGACAATGATGGCAATTTTCATTGCAAAAATTGCCGCAGCTGTCCTAGCTTTAGCTTTCACACAAATGGTAAGTAGAGCAGTCGCTTTCTTCTGTAAAATTTACTTTATATTATTCCCCCAAAAAGCTTGCACTTTGTTTACAGTAACAGTATTTTAATTGACAACATACGTAGCAGTAGACTGGTCTTGGTGGGTTTTCTTGTAACTTGGAAAATGAATTTAGATGTGATATTTATCAGTAGAAGGAAAACTATCTTATTCCAAGAAATGTTTAAGATATGTAATCACGCAAATTGTTAAAAAGCTGAGAGAAATCAAAGGATTTCTTTTACAAAGCTATGCTAGCGATTCTGGCGTGGCAAATGCGATAAAGCCCATTCAATTCCTATGGGCTTCGTCACATTTGCCTTGCCAGAATTGCTGGTGCAGCTTTGTAAAAGGAGCCCAAAGTCTCTTTTATAGTGCCATAAAATGAGATAGAAGAAACCTTTTTTTATTCTCTTTTTTTTTTTTTTGCCCAAATACATTAGTTTGCTGATTGTAGGAATGGAACAAACGACTGACCCTTTTTGAGATGAAAAATTATAAAAATGGACATATGCGATTGGTAGCAACCGGCTAGTTGGCACTCAGTTTTAGCGCTTTCTTTCTTTAAGCGTGTGCTCACATTTTATTATTTTGTCTTCAAGGTTGAGGGTATTCTCCGTGAAAAAGGACCAAAATCATTAAAAGAATATTATGTTGACAATGTTAAAGATGATGCTGTGTCTGGTAGCTGGAATTCTGTCATGCAGCGAGTGAGTTCATAAAATTAAAAGACCGGCCTGTTTCCTTTCTGTGGTGTCTGTAAGTCCTGCAAGAATGTGCTTTTCTCTTCTTCAAACAAGCCCCTTTCTATTAGTCGTGCGTTAGTTTTAATTCATATTATTTTTCATGCTGCAAAATACCTCAAAAGATATTCAAGGTGGCCCAGGGGATCTTTTGGCCCTGTCCCATGGAGGTTTACTACCCTGGACAGCACAATGATTACCAGATGTTGTGCTGTACTTTCTCAGCTGCTGCTGTACCTGCATGTCTTCTGTATAGACACTTTACTGTTACATACATTTACTTCAGAGATGAAAGAGTCCAGCAGAAATGCAAGCACCTCCTCTAAAAAGTGCAAAGGGATTAGAAGGTTATCCAGTATTTACTCTTTCCCTCTCTCTCTCTTTCAGTTGAAGTGCTGTGGGTTTAATAATTATACCGACTTTTCTAATTCCGTCTTTGTAAATAAAACTGGCTTGTTATACCCCAAGGCCTGCTGCACAACTCCAGATAGTTCTGTCTGTGATGGGCGTAATATAAACAGCACTGTCATTTTCATGAAGGTAACTGTTTAGTTGTATAGTCCTGTATTTAAATCACATCTTCATTTTTTTTAATGTTAGAAAACGATTTGTCCCATTTGGATATAGTTTGGGACCCTTTTACTACGATGCATTGAGAAGACTATACAGTAGACGGTTGCCTGGACCCATGCTACTGTCTCCTGCATTAAAAAGGCAGCCGCTACAGTAAACGTTAGCTGCCTAATGTGGGAGAGGGCAGGACTTGGGCATGACATGAGCGGGTAGAGGTGTGGCCAGCTGTGATAGCTAGCACATGACATGGGTCTGTAGCGTTTGCTAGCTGTCACGCCTACCGATAGCACAGCTGAATTTACCACCGGCTCAAGATGGTAGTGCAGCGAGCTGGCAGAGGAGTTGGCATGGCATTTGTCTTCACTCTGCATCCCTCTTCTCAATCCCTCCTGTCACACTTTAGACTCCCTTCATAGCAGCCAATTCTAACCCTGCACGCCCAATGATCAAGACCGGTTTCTCCCCTCACACCTGATGATTAAATCCACACCCCTTCTGCACTTCTGATCATCAAAATTAGACCCTCTCCCCCAACGATCTAGGCTCACCCTCCAACACTTAAATCCCACCTGGGAGGAAAACCACAGCCCCTGCCATCAAAACATCACTCCACCAAGGCTCACCCTCTTCCCCAGGACTCACTGGGGATCTTCATTGGTGGCCAGTACTCCTCCTCTGCAGCTGCCCGAGTTGACACCAGAAACCAAAATGGCACCAATGACCCCTAGTGGTACTCTCGCAGGGGTTATCCTTCTATATATAGACGATCACTGCTCATCAATGAAGGTCCACAGGTGAGTTCTTGGGAGGGGTAGCAAGGGTGAGAGGACAGTGGGCCTGGATGGGGTGCAGTGTTTCATTCACAGAGGGCATGGATTTCCTGCCAGGGGAGGGATTTGTATGTTGGGGGGCTGGGCCTCAGTTGTTGGGACAGAGGGTGTGGTTTTGATCATTGGGTGTGTGGGGTTGGGATTGGTTGCGATGAGGGGGAGTCTGAACTGTAACAGGAGGGATTGGGATAATGGGATGCAGAAGGAGAAGGTGGATGTTGCCATGCCAGGCTCGTTTATTTGTTTAAGGTTGCCCTGGCAAAGCATTACATGCAGCGGCAGACAGTGTGGTTGCTCCCACACGATCTGCAACTGCATGTAACACAGTGCTGTGCAGTGTAGTAAGCATCTTGCCTATGTGTTCAATGTAGGGCAGATGCTGGACATGCCCCCTGCATTTACCACAAAGGCTTTAAAGTTACTGTACATTAAACATGTGGTAACTTAGTAAAAGGACCCCTTGTTGAGTTGTTTGATGTAGTTTACCGTTATTAATGACAGGGTATATTTTATATTTTTTCCCCATTTGGGAGGAAACCCAGCTTCAGTGCCAGCCCAACCATTAGGATTAGGTGGTTTCTTAGGGTAGCAGCTTCTTCTACCATTGTAGTAAAATAATAGGTGTGACAAACCCACAAACTGAAAGAAACAACAGAAGATATTTATTCCAGAAGGGACGATGGGCAGTTTTCAAATTATTCTGAGAGAGGAGTGATCATGATTTCTGGTGGGCAAGGGGCATAAAAGATAGTGGAGGGGAGAGGGACACTAGGCTGAAGGCTTGCCCAGAGTGCCTAATAACTACTTCTTTAACATTCCTCCAGACCAGTTCAGATGAGTGGGTTATGAACTCATATCAGCTGATGGAGACAGAAACACTAGCCTCAAAGAGAGCCCGTAAGTACTCTGTACAGGGCAATGCCAGCTAGTATTTTTCAGTCTCCATCAGTTAGTGGGTACCTGTGCATCCCAGTATGGAAAATGTCCTATAGTTCCTCCTTGGGATTTCAACCTTGTTTGGTTGGCCTTGGTCAAATCACCCTTCAGACCACTCTTAGCAGTATCCTAAAAGACGTGACACTTAAGACGACTTCCCTGGTGGCAATTTGCTCACTGAGACGAGTTTCTGAGTTGCAAGTTGCAAGGGGCTGTTCATGGTGTTTCACAAAGAAAAGATAGTAATCTGGACAGTCTCTTCCTTCATGCCTAAGGTGGTGTCCCTGTTCCGTGTGAACCAAGCAGTGTGTTGCTGGTCTTAGGAGATGCCAAGGGTGACATGGAGCAGAAGTGACTCCATCATCTGGACATCCATAGGATCCTTCAGAATACCTTAGAAGGATAGAAGCATTTTGGAGATCAGATAGGCATTTTGTTCTCTTTGGAAGCCAAAGGAAGGGGAAAGCAGTGTCCAAGACTTCTATTACGAGATAGTTTAAACAACACAATAATACTAAGATGCAGGCAGCAGTCCAGCAGCAAGAGGAGTGGTATCCAGTCTTTTGCATTGAGTGTCACAAGTATGATTGTCTCTCAACTGGCAAGAAGTTATGTGTGTGTTCGAAGCAAAGAGCTCCTAGGTCTCAGAGAACAAGTCCGTTCTCTAGAGGCTTGAAGGAGCTGAGGGAAACAGAGAGGTACATAGAGAAAGCCTATGGTGACATTGTAGAGAAGTCTCACTTCCAGTCTGGCAACCTCTGTGCTACCTTGGAGGAGGGAGGTTTCCTAGAAGGACAGCATCCTGGTGAAGTAGGAAGTAATCCTGTAGCCAGGACCTGCCCACCAGGGAATGCAATATCCTCTCGCACTGAGGATGTGTCTCCAGGACATTCTGCCCAGGAGGGAAGGATTAGGACAGCTGTTGCAATCATTAAGCATGTAGATAGCTGGGTGGCTGGTGAGTATGCTGGTCACTTGCCTGCCTGGTGCGAAGGTGGCAGACCTCAAACACCACTTAGATAAGATTTTTAGGCTGCTGTCTTAGTACATGCGGGTGCCAGTGACATAGGAAAATGTGGGGCGGAGGTTGTGGAAGCCAAATTTAGGCTCTTAAGTAGAAAGTTGAAATCCAGATCCTCCAGGGTAGCATTTTCAGAAATGCTCCCCATTCCACATTCAGGACTCAAGAGGCAGGAAGAACTCCACAGTCTCAATGCATAAGTACATAAGTACATAAGTAGTGCCATACTGGGAAAGACCAAAGGTCCATCTAGCCCAGCATCCTGTCACCGACAGTGGCCAATCCAGGTCAAGGGCACCTGGCACGCTCCCCAAACGTAAAAACATTCCAGACAAGTTATACCTAAAAATGCGGAATTTTTCCAAGTCCATTTAATAGCGGTCTATGGACTTGTCCTTTAGGAATCTATCTAACCCCTTTTTAAACTCCGTCAAGCTAACCGCCCGTACCACGTTCTCCGGCAACGAATTCCAGAGTCTAATTACACGTTGGGTGAAGAAAAATTTTCTCCGATTCGTTTTAAATTTACCACACTGTAGCTTCAACTCATGCCCTCTAGTCCTAGTATTTTTGGATAGCGTGAACAGTCGCTTCACATCCACCCGATCCATTCCACTCATTATTTTATACACTTCTATCATATCTCCCCTCAGCCGTCTCTTCTCCAAGCTGAAAAGCCCTAGCCTTCTCAGCCTCTCTTCATAGGAAAGTCGTCCCATCCCCACTATCATTTTCGTCGCCCTTCGCTGTACCTTTTCCAATTCTACTATATCTTTTTTGAGATACGGAGACCAGTACTGAACACAATACTCCAGGTGCGGTCGCACCATGGAGCGATACAACGGCATTATAACATCCGCACACCTGGACTCCATACCCTTCCTAATAACACCCAACATTCTATTCGCTTTCCTAGCCGCAGCAGCACACTGAGCAGAAGGTTTCATCGACGACGACACCCAGATCCCTTTCTTGATCCGTAACTCCTAACGCGGAACCTTGCAAGACGTAGCTATAATTCGGGTTCCTCTTACCCACATGCATCACTTTGCACTTGTCAACATTGAACTTCATCTGCCACTTGCACGCCCATTCTCCCAGTCTCGCAAGGTCCTCCTGTAATCGTTCACATTCCTCCTGCGACTTGACGACCCTGAATAATTTTGTGTCATCGGCGAATTTAATTACCTCACTAGTTATTCCCATCTCTAGGTCATTTATAAATACATTAAAAAGCAACGGACCCAGCACAGACCCCTGCGGGACCCCACTAACTACCCTCCTCCACTGAGAATACTGGCAATCCTACTCTCTGCTTCCTATCTTTCAACCAGTTCTTAATCCATAATAATACCCTACCTCCGATTCCATGACTCTGCAATTTCTTCAGGAGTCTTTCGTGCGGCACTTTGTCAAACGCCTTCTGAAAATCCAGATATACAATATCAACCGGCTCCCCATTGTCCACATGTTTGCTTACCCCCTCAAAAAAATGCATTAGATTGGTGAGGCAAGACTTCCCTTCACTAAATCCGTGCTGACTTTGTCTCATCAGTCCATGTTTTTGTATATGCTCTGCAATTTTATTCTTAATAATAGCCTCCACCATCTTGCCCGGCACCGACGTCAGACTCACCGGTCTATAATTTCCCGGATCTCCTCTGGAACCCTTCTTAAAAATCGGAGTAACATTGGCTACCCTCCAGTCTTCCGGTACTACACTCGATTTTAGGGACAGATTGCATATTTCTAACAGTAGCTCCGCAAGTTCATTTTTTAGTTCTATTAATACTCTGGGATGAATACCATCAGGTCCCGGTGATTTACTACTCTTCAGCTTGCTGAACTGACCCATTACATCCTCCAAGGTTACAGAGAATTTGTTTAGTTTCTCCGACTCCCCCGCTTCAAATATTCTTTCCGGCACCGGTGTCCCCCCCAAATCCTCCTCGGTTGGGACGATGGTCCAAGGATGAGGGATTTAGATTTGTTAGGAAATGGACAACATTCTGGGAAAGGGAGAGCATGTTCCGAAAGGATGGGTTGACCTGAACCGGGATGGAACCAGGCTGCTGGCACTAACATTTAAAAAGGAGATAGAGCAGCTTTTAAACTAAAATGGATGGGGAGGGGAAAGCCAACTATTGCCCAGGAGTGCACGGTTTGGTATGGAGTATCCTTGAAGGATACTATTGAAACAGGATCTTTAGGGAATTTCAATAGAGAGGTTTCAATAATGGTGAAAGAAAGCCAGGAGTGTTAAATGGGAGAACAGAGTAAAAGATGCAAATTATCCCCATCAACTTGAAAGGGTACCGGGGGGGGGGGGGGGGGGGGGGGGGAAGGGTAACTAAAGTTACATAAATGAAGGGAAGGTATACTAGAAGGAGTGTTGCACATAAGTGAAGAATCTCAGAGCATATGCCTTAAATTGGTCTTAAAAAAGTCTTTAATATAGTTTTGAATTTAATACTACTACTACTACTTAACATTTCTAGAGCGCTACTAAGATTGCTCTAATTGTAATAGGGGAGGAAGATTATTCCAAAATTGGGGGGCAAGGAAAAAAAAGGCTGAGTGCCAAGGCATGCAGAACAAGGAGAAGGGAGACCCATACAGTGAGAGTCAAGAGAACGCAAAGAGTGAGTTGGGGTATAGGGAATAGTGCATGAAAAAAGGTAGGATGGGACCAGTGGTGTGCTGTTAAATGTTTAACAACAGGCTTTCTCCCCGGTCCATCTCTGCACCCCCCCCCCCATCCACCTCTGTGCCCCCCCGTCCACCTCTGCGCCCCCCCCCCCAAATTGCAGAGCTGGCTATAGCCAGGGAGAGAGCCTGGGGGGGGGGGGGGGGGGCAATGCATTACTTCAGGAAAAAACAAATTAAATGATCCCAGGTTCCAATCTAATTCATGTTTAATGTGGGATAAAATGCCATAAATAAGTAAATAAATATAAACTTTTAATGTTGAGCACCTGATTCTCAAAGTGGACATATTTCAAACACTATAATGAAAATAAAATGATTTTTTTCTACCTTTGTTGTCTGGTGACTTTGTTTCTCTGATCGTGCTGGCCCAGTATCCGATTCTGCTGCTATCTGTCCTCTTAACTCCGTTTACAGGACTTCCTTTCCATTTATTTCTTTACTTTCTGCCTTTCTTCTTCATTTCTTGCCCTACATCCGTAAGTAAAAGCTGGGTCCTCCGCAGACTTGACTGTCCAGTGGATCCAGCTTCTGCCTATTTTCTTCATCCATGTGCAGTTTTTCTCCTCTCTTCCTTTTCCCTCATCTCATTTCCTTCCTCACTCTTCCCTCCCCTCCATCCATGTCCAGCATTTTTTCTCTCCCTTCCCTCTCCTCCATCCACCCATGTCCAGCAACCCTCCTCTCCCCCTGTCCTCCCCTCCATCCACCCATGTCCAGCGACCCTCCTCTCCCCTCCCCTCCCCTCCAGCCACCCATACCCAGCGATTCTCTTCTCTCCCCTGCCCCCCCTCCAGCCACCCATACCCAGCAATTCTCTTTGCTCCCCTGCCCCCCTCCAGCCACCCATATTCTCTCCCCTGCCCCCCTCCAGCCACCTATACCCAGCGATTGTCCTCTCTCCCCTGCCCCCTTCCAGCCACCCATACCCAGCGATTGTCTTCTCTCCCCTGCCCCCCCTCCAGCCACCCATACCCAGTGATTGTCCTCTCTCCCCTGCCCCCCTCCAGCCACCCATACCCAGCGATTGTCCTCTCTCCCCTGCCCCCCTCCAGCCACCCATGCCAGTGATTGTCCTCTCTCCCCTGCCCCCCTCCAGCCACCCATGCCAGTGATTGTCCTCTCTCCCCTGCCCCCCCTCCAACCACCCATGCCAGCGATTGTCCTCTCTCCCCTGCCCCCCCTCCAACCACCCATGCCAGCGATTGTCTTCTCTCCCCTGACCCCCCTTCAGCCATCCATACCCAGCGACTGTACTCTCTCTCCTGCCCCCCCCAGCCACCCATGCCCAGCGATTGTCCTCTCTCCCCTGCCCCCCTCCAGCCACCCATACCCAGTGATTGTCCTCTCTCCCCTGCCCCCCCTCCAGCCACCCATACCCAGTGATTGTTCTCTCTCCCCTGCCCCCCCAGCAACCCATACCCAGCGATTGTCCTCTCTCCCCTGCCCCCCCTCCAGGCTCCAGCCACCCATACCCAGCGATTGTCTTCTCTCTCCTGCCCCCCTTCAGCCGCCCATACCCAGCGACTGTCCTCGCTCCCCTGCCCCCCCAGCCACCCATGCCCAGCGATTGTCCTCTCTCCCCTGCCCCCCTCCAACCACCCATACCCAGCGATTGTCGGTTGTTGAGTGGATTCTTCGGGGCAGGCAGGAAAGATCCCCAGTCTTTCCTGCCTGCTGCTGGCACTGACTCTCCCGCGGCGATACTGCATCGCTCTTCAAAATGGCCGCCGAAACTTACAAGGGCAGCCTCCAAGACTTCAGCAGAAGTCTCACGAGACCGCCACTGGAAGTCTCAGCAGCCATTTTTAAAGAGCGATCCGGCAGCAGGGGAGGGTCAGCGCCGGCAGCGAGCAGGCAAGACTGGGGATCTTTCCTGCCTGCCCTGAAGAATCCATACACTGGGAGGGACCCTGTAGCTCGAGGGAAGGAGGGAGGGACCTTGTAGCTTGAGGGAAGGAGGGAGGAGAGCCGGCTCGCCCTGAACAACAACTGGCTTGCAAGACGGTAAAAAATTTAACAACCGGCTCTTGCGAGCCAGTGCGAGCCGGCTCCAGCACACCACTGGACGAGACCCCTTGGAAATAAGCTTTGTGAGTCATAGGCAGAGAAGCAGCTGTGTAAAGGAAAAACATAATGTTTAGAGAGGTCTCTGTTTCCTCTATTTTATCTGTGCTTATTGTTCTTATTTTCATAATGTGGAGGAGTGGCCTAGTGGTTAGGGTGGTGGACTTTGGTCCTGAGGAACTGAGTTTGATTCCCACTTCAGGCACAGGCAGCTCCTTGTGACTCTGGGCAAGTCACTTAACCCTCCATTGCCCCATGTAAGCCGCATTGAGCCTGCCATGAGTGGGAAAGCGTGGGGTACAAATGTAACAAAAAAACAAGACAAAAACATTTTGTTTGATGCAATTTTTCATGGTAGATATTATTATTATTTGTTACATTTGTATCCCACATTTTCCCACCTTTTACAGGCTCAATGTGGCTTACATATAACCGTTAACGGTGTTAGCAGATTACGGTCTGAACAAATACATGGTATGAATGAATACAAAGTGATATTGTGGTTTAATGAGGTACATGTATGGTAGGAACAGTTGGGGGGAACTTAGAGAGGGAAATGGGGAAGAAGAGTCAGGTAATGTCTGTTACGGTCTTTGATTATATTGTGTCACAAGTGACCAGGTATTTTTATGTTGGGTCGGTGGGGTATGCTCTTCTGAACAGGTCTGTCTTTAGTGCTTTCCGAAAATTTAGGTGGTTGAGCGTAGTTTTTACTGCTTTTGGCAGTGCATTCCATAGTTGTTCGCTTAGGTAGGAAAAGCTGGTTGCATAGATGGATTTGTATTTGAGTCCTTTGCTGCTCGTCCGCCTGGATTGGCCGCTGTCGTGGACAAGATGCTGGGCTCGATGGACCCTTGGTCTTTTCCCAGTATGGCATTACTTATGTACTTATGGGTAGTGGAGGTTTAGGTATGATCTTTCAGATTTTGTGGTGTTTCTGGTTGGCAGGTCGATGAGGTCTGTCATGTATCCCTGTGCCTCACCATAAATAATTTTATGAACAGTCGTGCAGATTTTGAAAGTGATGCATTCTTTGATTGGTAGCCAGTGCAATTTTTCTCTGAGTGGTTTGGCACTGTCAAAACATGTTTTTCCAAATATAAGCCTGGCTGCTGTGTTTTGGGCGGTCTGGAGTTTCTTTATGATTTGATCCTTGCATCCCGCATAGATTCCATTGCAGTAATCTGCGTGGCTTAGTACCATGGACTGTACCAGGTTACGAAATATTTCCGTCGGGAAGAATGGTTTTACGCGTTTGAGTTTCCACATTGAGAAAAACATTTTCTTTGTGGTGGATTTTGCTTGGGTCTCTAGTGATAGGTTGTAGTCGATTGTTACTCTGAGAATTTTCAGGCTGTCTGAGACAGGGAGGGTGTATCCTGGGGTGTTAATGTTTGTGGGTTTGCATGTATTGTATTGGGATGAGACTGTCTCATCGTGTGTTTTTTCTGTATTGAGTTTTAGTTGGAATGCATCTGCACATGAGTTCATGATGTTTAAGCTTAGCTTGATTTCGTTGGTGATTTCCGCTAGATCATGTTTGTGTGGGATGTATAATGTAACGTCATCAGCGTAGATAAATGGGTTGAGGCCTTGGGTGGATAGGGTCTTGGCTAGTGGAGTCATCATGAGGTTGAAAAGGATCGGTGATAGTGGTGATCCTTGCGGTACTCCGCAACTTCGTTTCCATGGTGACGATATATTTGTTTTTTATTTCACTTGATATGTTCTTGTGGTTAGAAAACCCTTAATCCAGTTGAGAGTGCCACCACTGATTCCGAAGTAATCTAGGAGTCTTAGCAATATGTTATGGTTAACCATGTCGAATGCACTTGACATGTCATATTGGAGGAGGAGAATGCTCTTGCCTATTGCTATTTTCTGCTTGAATTTGGTTAGGAGAGTGAGTAATACTGTTTCGGTGCTGTGTAGGGGTCGAAATCCTGATTGTGACTCATGTAGTATAGTGAATTTGTTTATGTAGTCATTGAGTTGTTTGGTCACCAGTCCTTCCATTAGTTTGACTACTAATGGGATTGATGCTACTGGGTGGTAGTTTGTAATGTCGTTTTTTTTTTCTTGGTGTCTTTTGGTATTGGGGTGAGCAGGATGCTTCCTTTTTCTTGAGGGTAGACACTCTGTTGAAGCATGAAGTTTAAGTGGGATGTGAGATCTATTATGAATCGGTGGGGGGCAGATTGTATTAGGTAGCTGGGGCAGATGTCCAGTTGACAATGGCTGTTTGAGTATTGTTTAATCACCTGGGTAACTGTGTTGACGCTGAGTAGAGCGAAATTTGACCATATTCAGTCAGCAGGGTATTCATCCAGGGTTGGGTCTAGACCATTAATGAAGTTTTCTGTGTCCATGTTGTTCTGAGGTAGGGTTTTGCGTAGGTTTATGATTTTTTCATTGAAATATTTAGCAAGGCTGTCTGCAGATGGGATGTCAGTGTTGGTTGTGGTGACCGGTGTTGTGTCTAGTAGTTTGTTCACGAGATGGTATAGTTTCTTCGTGTTTTTGTAGTCTGGCCAAATTTTAGTTTTGTAGTGCATCCTTTTGGTCTGTTTTATTGCGTATTTGTATTTCCTTTGTAGCTGTTCCCATTAGTTGAGAGTTTGTTCGTCTTTTATTTTTTTCCATGCGCGTTCCAGTTTCCTTGATTGTGTTTTTAGTTTTTTCAGATACATAGGAAGACTCAAGGGGCATACTCATCTAGCCTTTGTTATTGAAATACTGGCTGGCACTGGGCTGTACAGAGTACTTAAAGGCTCTCTTTGAGGCTAATGTTTCTCAGTCTCCATCTGCTGGTAGGAGTGCATAACCCACTCTTCTGAGCTGGTCTGGAGAAACTAAAAGGAAAGAAAATTATCAGGTAAGAACTAATTTCTCCTTTGGCTGTACCACAGAAAGGTGGTATATCAAAAATATGACCCTTACCCCTTACCCTTGATAGCCTTGCACTGGCCGGCTTATTTTACTAACTTGTGAACTTTAACGAAAGCTTGTTGTATGGTTTAGGGCTGTTTTGTTTCAATGCGTGAAACGCTTCAGAATCACAGCCTGGTTATTGGTGGAGCTACAGCTGCTGCCACAGCATTAGAAGTAAGTCAAACCAAAAATAAGTCTCCATTACAGATCGTGGACATTTAAACATCAGGAAGAAAGCAGAGTCCACCTGGGCCAAGTACAAGTAACACATTAATAAGCAAGTAGGTGGTTCAAATGTTATTCTTTTGGAGAAAAAACTGGCAGTTTAAACTCTTGCAGACTTGCAGTTTTAGCACACGTATTTTCCATTTGAAAATTAACATAAATTATGTTTTTAAATCACCTCTGGAGACTATGCAGGAGAATGCAGGCACACTCGAAAGTGATATCAGCAGTCAGAACCTGGAGTGTAGAAAGCTCTCCCAGTTCAGAGAAGTCAAAGCTTGATGTCTCTGTTTTATCAGTATTCAATTTAAGACATACAGAAGCAGACCACTTCCTAATTGTATCAATGCTATTATTAATAATTCTAGAAGTGGATTCAATATCTTGACCAACAAGAACCAATACAAAGATATCATCAGGATAGGAGAGTATCAGTTTTCCTGGGTTCAATGAAATTTGACCAACTGAACTCATATATTTATTGTACAGAAGTGGAGAAATGGGAGAACCCTGTGGGACTCCACAAGGGGTTAACCATCACCTTATCCAGAACAAGCCCCTTTCTCCATTGTTTCTCTTTTCACAAGGAGCCTACTAAACATAAAACCACTGTTGAAGCTACCTTCACCAGTATTGGACTTCAATGTTGTTTTAACTCAGCTCATGCTATCACCATTTGAACCTCTAGGGGATGGTTTCCTTCAACACCTCACTTGGAAGATAATTTTTCTCATAGCCATAATGACAGCAAGAAGAATCCGTGAACTACAAGGCCTTGTTCACTATCCCCCTACAATCAGTTGTACGATATCAGAATACGTCTCTGAACTCACCCTAAATTTCTGCTCAAAATTGTTTCAAGATTTCATTTGAATCAATCCATGGTTTTACCCACATTTTTTTTTTACTCTACGTCACTCATCAAAGCAGAATCAATCTTCGCCTCACTCTCTTGACTGCAGACGAGTACTGTTGTACTACCTGGATCACTCAAAAGACTTAAGGAAAACTTCTGAGTTGTTCATTTCTTTTAACCATAAGAACCTCGGTTCTCCAGCTTCTAAATGGCGGTTAGAACCTGGATATCAGAATGCCTTTTCTTTTGTTAAACTTTTGCAGGTCTACTCTCTCCAGAACAGAGAGAGCCACATCAACTTTGTGCAAGGGCAACCTCAATAGCAAATCTCAGGAACACATCCTTCACAGATGCTAGTAAAGCAGTAACCTGGGTCACAATGTACACCATTACAAAACATTACTGTCTGGACTTATCCTCAGCCCAAGATGCAGCTTTCAGCCAAGCAGTTCTCCAGAACCTCATGCTCCCTATGATGTTTATTTTCCAGTTCTTGCTCCCATTCTAGTATTCTGGGCCATTACGACAACCACATTAAATGGCCCTCAGCTAGGGACTTAGCTTTGAGTGTGCCTGCATTTCCCTGCATAGTCTCTGAAGAAAGCAAAGTTGCTTACCTGTAACAGATATTTTCTGTGGACAGCAGGGGAATGCAGCCACACTCGCCCACCCACCATCCCCACGAAAAAAAAATTGGATGTTTCTATTTATATTGCTTAGCTTTCTTATGAATA
The DNA here is from genome assembly GCF_901765095.1 of Microcaecilia unicolor. NCBI lineage: Eukaryota > Metazoa > Chordata > Amphibia > Gymnophiona > Siphonopidae > Microcaecilia > Microcaecilia unicolor. The sequence continues at coordinate 196,279,222 of NC_044033.1, forward strand.
AAGTGGGAGGAGGAGAACGAGGCAGATTTAACTTCTCTGAACAAGGAGAGCTTTTCACACATTGGGTTCTGTCTGCCAATGTCACCTTCGAGTGTGGCTGCATTCCCCTGCTGTATACAGAGAACGCCTGTTACAGGGTAAGAAACTTTGCTTTTTTTGCACCTGCTCTTTTGGGCTGTTGGGCATGAAAAGATTGCTTTGTATGCTGTCTAGAAGATTTTTCTGAGTACTTACAGGAGTTTCTTTGGGGCCTCCACTTCATGAGTCTCCTCAGTCTAGTATAGATCTTAGCTGTATTTAAGGAAGGTGTTCCAGGTGAGACCAGAAAATAACACTTGCAATTTATGCTTTAAAATGTGCATGTCAGGGGGCAGTTCTCTATCACAGGAACAACCACACACATGCTCAAAGTCTGCGGCTTTCTTGAGCTTTGAGAGGAGAATGACTGCTGGAAAAGGCATTAGGGGGCTGGTACTGCCTTCCGCTCTTCAGTGTACAATATCAATGCTGTCAGTGGGGAACCCCCATTCACTTACTTTTTTAAGTGGTACTTACTGGTGTACTTTTTCTTTGCAGCTGGCATCTATCTTGGTAGCCATGGTGCTGTTTATAAAAGTGAACTAAGACTGATGCGTTCCAGTGTCCTGAGCTTGTAGCAGTAGCAGCAGAACCTGCACTAAATCCCATTCAATACAGAAAGGAGGCATAATCCATCATCTCCTATAACGTGTTATATAGTCACCCCACAGCTAGATTATATGATGACAATGTTCTCTCCCCAAGTGTAAGCCTAGCCAGGGACACCCAACAAGGATACCTTCTGTTACCTATGCCTTTTTGTCCTGGGGTTTGAGCCCATGGTAGTTGTCATATGTCAATGCATTGACAGTTAAGGAATCTCTGTTCATTGAAAGGAATATGATAGCCTTGTATGCAGATGATGTATTGTTATTCCTAGTAAATCCAGAAAACATGCTTCCACTGTCTCTTACTGAGTATTTTCGGGAACTGGCGAGATACAAAATCAGCTGGACAAAATCTGAGATCCTGCTATTAAATGTCCACTGCACTAAAGGTTTATTTACTCAGTTCCTCTTTAAATGAGCTGCCTTTGGACTGACTTATCTTGGCATCCAGTTTCTAACAGAGTTCAAGCAAATGGTGACAGCCAATGACAATCAAGTACTGCTGTAAATTAAAGCACTGTGCTGCAAGTAAAGCCTCTTGTCTCTGTCATGGAAACCGTCAAGATGGCTGTTGCTCCTCATTGAATAATATGCTATTCAATGAGTATAATACTAGAACTATTCTCCCCCCACTTCTGCAGAAAAACTGCATTTCTCATGATATGATGAGCCTCAATGGCCAGTACTATGCAAAAAGACTCCCCAAAGATCAGAGGGAGGGGGAAGGGAGTTAACTTCCCCATCTTTTTCTTTTACCATCATGCCTTTATACTATGGCAGGGAATGTGAGCACATGCAGTTCATGCCCAACTGGTTGGTATTAGAGCAGACCCCATTGCATTGTTGGTATTCATCTGCCATTAGATTTAAAGGCAAAGCAGATCCTGAAATCCATGTCAGATTTGGCCTTAGAGAATTCGATGGACATAAAGCATAGAATAACAACTTCTCTCCTATCACTGTACAAACCCATATTTCTAATCAATGGTCAGAACTTGTTCTGGGCATCCTGGATGCAAAAGAGAATATGGATATGTCATCCATGAGACACAATTTATGAGTTTTGCTCAATGAGACCAGTTCTGCCTGCACTTTTCACAATGCTGTCAGTAGATTCAGTTAAGGCACTGCATACAGTCGTGGAGTAAAGCTGTTAATGAGATGGAACTGATGTCTGTCGGATTTGAGCTGGGCGGTTTCGTTTTTCAGCGATAATGGAAAATGAAGGCGCCCAGCTCAAAAACCAACAACTCCAAGGCATTGGGTCATGGGAGGGGCCAGGATTCGTAGTGCACTGGTCCCCCTCACATGCCAGGACACCAACCGGGCACCCTAGGGGGCACGTTTACAAATTAACAAAAAACAGTAAAAGAGCTCCCAGGTGCATAGCACCCTTCTCTTGTGTGCTGAGCCCCCCAAATCCCCCCCCAAAACCCACTGCCCACAAGTCTACACCATTACCATAGCCCTAAAGGGTGAAGGGGGCACCTAAATGTGGGAACAATGGTTTGTTTGTTTTTTTTTTGGAGGGCTCAGTTAACCAGCACAAGTGTAACAGGTAGGGGGGGATGGGCCTGGGTCCACCTGCCTGAAGCCCACTGCACCCACTAACAACTGCTCCAGGGACCTGCATACTGCTGTGATGGAGCTGGGTATGACATTTGAGGCTGTGTTATGACTGTGGATATTGAGTCCTTGTGCCCCGACTGAGCACGGTGAAGATGGAGTAACACCGCACTCGGTCAGGCAGCCAGACAACCCCTAGCTTCACCTGCACTTAGCCACTGCCCCCCAGGAGTTGAGCCCCTGGGTTCGAGCGGCCAGCAGGACTTCCGGAACAAGCGAGGTTGCACGACTACTGACCAGACAGGTGGGCAAGCAAACACAGTCCTGAAGCCCGTAAACAGCAGAGCAAAGAATGGTCATGAAACAGTCCAAAATCAAGGCAGGCAGCAACACAACGCATAGTCCAGAAACAAGCCAAGGTCAGGAACACAGGAACAGAACACAAAGAGCACTGGTGTGGACCTCAAACACAATTGAGGCCGAAGCAACGAAGGACTGGAGGCCACTTTAAATAGTGTTGAAATCACTCTCAAACAGGTGCAGCTGATTCAAGATAGCTGCCCCCATCAGCAGAGATGCCTACGTCCAAATATGGGCTTCCTTCCTGACCTCGTTACTCCAAGATGGCTTCCCAGGACCTGATCTATCCAAGATGGCTGCGGCCATTGATCCAACCCAGATGACAACTGCCAGAAATAGAAAACAGAAACAGACCCTCCTTCCTTCCTGAAGCTTAACCAACACCAAGATGGCTGGCTATCTTCGCCGGACCACAACTCGCTGGCGAATCGGCCGCGCAGGCCTGGCACCAGGTGAGGAACGTAACAGGCTGGCATACAGGCTGGGAAAAAAAGTTTTTTAAGTTGTTTTGTTTTGGTGGGAGGGGGTTAGTGACTACTGGGGGAGTCAGGGGAGGTCATCCCCGGTTCCCTCCAGTGGTCATCTGGTCATTTAGGGCACTTTTTTGGGACTTGTTCGTGAAAAAAAAGTGCCCTAAATTCTCGCTAAAAACGGCTAGTTTTGTTCCATTATCGGCGAAAGCCGCCCATTTCTGTTCAGCCGATAACCATGCCCCAGTCCCGCCTTCACCACGCCTCAGACATGCCCCCGTCAACTTTGGCTGTTTCCGCAACGGAGTGCAGTTGAAGACGCCCAAAATCGGCTTTCGATTATACCAATTTGGGTACCCACGGGAGAAAGACGCCCATCTCCCGATTTGGGTTGAAATATGGGTGTCTTTCTCTTTCGAAAATAAGCTGGATAGTGTTAAAGGTAGGGGGGAGATCTAGTTGGAAACTGTGGTTATAGGGTTCCACAGGGCTCTCCGCTTTCTCCCTCCCTGTTTAATGTATATCCGAGTTCCTTGGGTGATTGTTTCTTGGATGATGACATTTTTATATTATCTTATGCAGATATATTTCTTCGGGTACTGCTATGCCTAGCATGGATAGTACTTTGAATTATATCAAATATTATATCACTTTGATTAGAAAATGATATGTAGCCCAAATATCAAAGCTGAACAAACAAAGATACAACTAAGTTGTCAAATATGAGAATTATACTGTCTTCAGGTGAGAAGTTAAATATTGAGGATCGTTCTAGAGTGTTACTTTAGATTCTACTTTGACCTTTGAAAAACAGATTCATGCCCTTAGCAGAAGATTCTTTTTTAAGCTTCGACAACTATGGTCAATAAGATCTTCATTAATGAAGGAAGATTTTAGAACCATTGCTCAAGCAGTTTTGCTCCCACAATTAGATTATTATAATTCACGTTACTCCCATATTTCGACTAAGTAGTTGAATCTTATACAACTGATGCAAAATACAGCCATAAGATTAATTAGTGGTATTGGGCAATTTGAAAGTGTGACTCTTTTTTTTTTAGATTATCATTGGTTAATGATACATAAACATATAGATTTTAGGAATCTTTGTCTGATTTTTAAAACAATATTCGGGTTGAATTCTGAGGGCCTAAGTGAGTTGTTCGTAGACTGAAAATTAGGCTTCTTGCAAACTCTGAAATTAGGTTTTTTGTATCTGAAAAATATTCAATTTAAATCTGAAGCCTCTTTTCCTTTTATTGGGGCTAGATTATGGAACAAATTGCCTTTGGAATTGAAACTAGTGCCTTCTTACTTTTTTTTAGGAAACTATTAAATACTCATTTATTTGAACAATAACTTTATTTAGTTAATATGTTATTTTGTTAGTGTGTTATTTCCTCCTTGTTATTGGAGTTCTCTTTATTAATGTAAACCTCTTTGAACCCTCTTTGGAATAACTGCGGTATACAAAACTCTGATAGTATAGTACAGTACTTGCTGAACATATTAATTGCAGTTGCCTCTGTAAATATATCCATGAGATTTGGAAAGATTTTACATTATTAAATGAATGATATCCAGTTGAATTCAGTTATATTTCACTTGTAGATATGAAGTAGCAATTGCAGAGAAACAGGGTAGATATCACAGTTTTATTCAGTTATGGTCACCAGTACATAGATATTTGGAAAATACTTGATACAGGAATTGAGGTCTATAAGGGCATGTAGAGGTATCAATACATACTCAGAGTTTGATGCCAAGCCATGTTTAACATTGTCAAATGATATTATGGGCTATTGGTTAATTATTACTGAGTATTTTTATTATTTTTATGAGATAACAGTACAAGAGAAGAACTACAAAAAAAGTTGTATCAGCTCAAGTTGACCCATTTTGCTTACTGGTGAATGGCTAACCATCAAGAATCTTCCCAATACTATTGATTCTTCCTACCTTCTACACCTTTCATATTTTAGATTAAAGATTTGTGTGCTCACACCTAATTGCAGTTTCAGCCTATTATAACCAAGTGGATGGAAGGCCAGTATCCATCCATCCCCTAGCCTCTGAACCTTTGGGTCTTATGTCCTTCAAGCACCTAACTTAGAATACAATATTCCTAGTGGCTATCACCTCCACAAGAAGAGTCAGTGAGTCTCAAGCTTTTGTCCAATCCCACCATACATGCATTTCTTTCTAGAGTTATGCTACGTAGTCAGTCTACATCTTTCCCTAAGGTTGTCTCCAAATTCCACCTCAACCAATCCCTTGTCCTGGTTCTCTTCCAAAGCTATACTTGAACAAGTGAAATGAAATAACACACCTTGTACTACCTACTGGGCACCACAGATATAAGAACATTTTCACAGCTTTTTAGTTCTTTAAACCTAAACAATTCTTACTCATATGTAGCTAAATGAACACTCCACTTGGGGGTCAGGCTGCATCAACTTCTGCTACCCAAGAGCACAGATTTCATCGCCTGGCCGGATTTGTATCTATTGCTAACCTCTACAAAGTGGCTACTTGGTCCTCCATCCATACCTTCCCCAAGAACTGTTGCCTGGATTCACTTTCTCACTTGGACAGTGCATTTGGCCTTAGTTATACTAGGGCCATCTTTAGCAGCCTTCCAGTGTTTTTCCTAGGTTGCCTCTTTATTCAGAAAGTGAAAGCAATCCTCAGCTTGGCAATCACGCACTTCCCTATATGTCGACAGAGAATGCAATATTGCTTAGCTGTAGCAGAAGTTCTGTGGAGACAGCAGGGAAATTAGCCACACCTTCCCACCTTCCTTCTCTAGTGTTCTATTTTGATAACATAGCTACATGCAAACTGAGTCATGCATGTCCGGGAGCCTTCAAAGGTTTCCTGAGCATCCAGTGAGGAAAGCCACTGTTTGGCTCTGACTCCAGGCATTGCCAAAAAGGGTGGCTGCATTTTCCTGCTGTCTACAGAGGACCCTTTTATAAGGGTAATTTTAAATGATGCTGATAAATTGCATTAAAGTGAGCTAAAAATTCTGGGCCATGCTTGAATGTAATTGCACAAGTGCAAAGCTATCTTTAAAATAAGTGTTCTACACATAAATAGGTTTTAATAAAATGGTCTGGAGATCAATACATGTAAAAGAGCTGCACAGAAATGCACAGACTGATTTTCTAGGATATATATGTAGATGTTGCACTTTTCCACTTATGCATATGGACCAGTTCTTCCTGGCACATACATGACAGAATTGCCCTGGCCTTGGAGTAGGTGAACACATGTGCACCCACTTTGCCTGGGGTCAGTTGATAAAGGCCTATAGGTGTCCTTTCAGTCTTCTCCGCACAGTGTCCAGCATCCTTCCTCTTCCCTGAAACATGGCATGGCAGGAAACTCTGCAGTTCTCCTTCCTTTAGGCAATCAGGCTGAGATTAAGACATTAGAATTAGGTTAAACTGGGACCAGACTGTCCTGGCCTCCTCTGTTACCCTCATCCTGTGTATAGCTTCTTAAAGACGGTCTCATGCCAGTCTACATTGCTTCTCTTCTGCAGCTTATCATGTGCTGGCAAGAATCAAAATATAGACCCCAGATAGTCAAGTTCTGCGTACAATGACTGAAACCTTTATTAAAGAAACATTTATTTTTCCCAAGACTTTACAGTGAATGGATTGTTTACATTTAAAGAATACATAGAATATAAATTATGGCATATGCATTTAGTAGTGCATCAAACATTTGGGGATTTGTGTGTGTGTGGGTGGGTGGGGGGGAAGATGAAGGAGAAAGGGTTAATTGATGCCCTTCTTTTCCTGACACCGTTGCACAAGAGACAGACAGCAGAATAAATATTATGACAGAGACAGTGGCAGCTGGTTCCACAGGCCCCTGAACACTGGGCATATTGTAACAGGCTGTGTTACCAACACAGCATGGGATCACAACAAAACAAAACAAAAACAAAAAAACCTAACTAATTGAGAAGTGTCTGCCTCTAGGACACTGCTTCTCAATCCAGTCCTCAACGAACACCCAACTAGGCAGGTTTTCAGAATATCCACAATGAATATGCATGAGATAGATTTACACTGCAGTGTAAATCTATCTTGAAATCCCAACTGGCTAGGCATGCCTTGAGGACTGGGCAATATTTCCAATCTCAGATGGCACATCTATTGTCAAGGGCTAAATACCACCCCTCCCAACACACACACACACACTAAATATAGTTGGCCTATGGCAGGAATATTTGTACCTCATTAAGAGGTTCTTATCCCAAATTTCAGCCATGTCTGCCTATGGAGAGGGCCACTAATACATGCAAACAGAAAGATGGACATTACAACTGAAGTAGGCGCTTTGCAGCGTTGAGATGCTACCTAAAAATGGGATGGAGAGGGGAAGAGGTACACATTGTAAACAAAAAAGGAGGGAAAAGGTTTACAAACTGGTGGAAAGGTGAGGAATGACCACCACATCACAGACCATGCACCAACGATGCTCACAAACTACATTTCAGGCCATGCCCTATGCAGACACAAAGGAGAGGCATAGATACCTCAGACCCAGGAATAGTGTTTGTAATAAATAAGAGTACAGCAACTGCAGTTGTTAAACATGAATGACTGAATACAGAATGGTCTGATTCAGTCTATCAAGGAACATTGAGTTCCTGTGGAGTTTCTCGGGTAAGTCACTTAAAAAAAACCCAGGCCTAATATGCACTGGGCTTGATCTATTAAAGGGTTTATTTTCTTCAGTGCTTACAGAAAGCAGCTTCAATAAATGAGACCCTTCTGTACATTTGTGGGATCATATTTTCATCCTGAGAACAGTCAGGTTTTCAGGATATCCATAACGAAGATGCAGGAGATAGATTTGCATACAACAGAGCATGCACATTCACTACGGATACCCAAGGAGAATCCCTGTTCAAAGAATGGAAGTGACAATTGCACCCTCCATCACCAAACACCCAGGCCAGCGATTAGTAAAGAAGTGTAGCAGAGCAACAGGCTGAGGCCCAGGAAAACTGGAGTTCAAATCCCAGGGTTGGTTACTTGGGTAAGTCACATGCTCTCCTTTGCCTCAGGTACAAACTTAGGGGCCCTTTTATAAAGCTGCACTAAAAGGTGGCCTGCGCTAAGACTAGCACGTAGGTTTCCCTGTTCACCGAGGCCACTTTTAGTGCAGCTGCAAAATGGCTGATTTTTCATTTCCTCAAATTAATGGCCACATGCTAATTTCCCAGTTAGTGCGTAAGCCCTTATCTGATACCTATTTAATAGGCAGAAAGGGCACACCTGGTAACCATGCGCTAATCGGTAGGCAAATGGCAATGGAGCTGTGCTAACCGATTAACACTGGGCAGGCCAAATGTGCTGGGGAAGCGTGCACAGATGCCAGAACTACCGCAGGACACGTGAGAATGGAGTGTTCCCCTTGGTAGTGCATTTTCCCACATAGTAAGCATGCATTATTGTTTACCACTGCTTAGTAAAAGGAACCCTTAGATTGTAAGCTCTCTGGGGGCAGGGAAATACCCAATTGTAACTCATCTTGCGCTATCACCGAAAGACATGAATACGCATACAAGCAAAGTAATGATCAACTCGCACATGAATTTCTTACTGTTCTAAAAGTGATTGTTTCACTGTACAGGCAAACAGGCAGATGGAAATTTATCTAGGGGTTTAAAAAAACAACAACCCAAATCAAACCCAGTATCCCCATGAGTTCATCCCTCAGAAAGGCAGAAAGTCTGCTTTTATCATGGCACGCCAGGAGAATGACAGCTTCAGGTCCAGTGCTTTCATTGTTCATGCAGCTGCATTACCTACAGATATGAGGGCTTTTCCCCATCCTATAGCACATGTAAAGTAAGAGCTTGGCTCTGCAGCAGAGTGTGGCATGACAGGGCAGCAGGACTAGCAGGGAATGCAGGTAACAGTCATATTATTATAACAGTCACTTATTACACTGACCTACTACTACACTTATTCTTTTGTTATTTCAATATTCTGAAACTTTTCCAGTCTCTTGAGGTAGGAAATTCACTTTAGAACAACAGTAAAACCAATTATAATTGCTGGCTTTATTTCCTCGGTTTTTTAAGGGAGCTCACTCATTCATGCCTAATGGATTTTGTACTTTCAGGATATGTACTTTGCATTTGCAGTTAACACAATGAGAAACTTCAGGGCCTGAGTATTAAGAGACCCCTCCCCTGATTAGCAAGAAAAATAAAACTTTTATCTAACTGAAAGGCACCATAGTATTATATCACCAGAGATCACATTCCAGTAGCCTAGCCCTTTTCTAACAGGTTCCCAGATGACATGCACTTTCTAATCTGATTCTCCTTTTACACCCTAACACAGCTGGGGGGGGTTTCAACAGTAAACAGTGGTAGCAAGAGTTTTAATGCCAAGCCACATGCTGCCGATACATTGGGATGCTTTTAAAAGTCTTGACCTTTCTAGGCTCAGCACTGCTTATGGTGGGGTATCAAAAATCCAAACCTTAAACCTCACAGGTCTTTAGTTTCAGCCCAGCATAGTACGATAAGGTGGCAATGCAAGACAGTGTCCAGGGATAAAGGAGGTGTTAAGCTCCTATACAGGTCGCTGACTTGCTGGCGAGACCTCACCTGGAGGACTGCGTCCAATTCTGAAGGCCGTATCTCCAAAAGAATCCAGGGGAAGCCTATCAAAATTGCACAGATTCTGTACTAAAATATGTATGGATTGTAGTATATATACCAAAGAGGGAAGGAGAGATAAAGACATTCAAATACATTAAAGATATAAATCAGGCAGAAAAGCAGGTCACGATATGAAGGCTAGGTGATGCAGCAGCATCAGTCCATATTTCTTTTACCAAAAGGGGTGCTGGGTGCATGGAATGGCCTCCCATTGGACGTGGTGGGAATACAAATGGCCTTGCATAACACCACAAATGGTGGAGAAGAGAATGTCACAGTAACCGAGGGGTCAGTTTTCAAATGGTTCAGGAATCTAGTTTTTGAGAGTTTGGCACATAAACTAACTATGGGTAACTATGGTGTAGCTCCTGCATTTAGTTTTCTAAAAGGTCAGTGACTATGTAGTATATGAAGGTACTTATACCTGGGGCAATGGAGAGTTAAGTGACTTGCCCAGAGTCACAAGGAGCTGAAGTCAGCTGCACTAACCACTAGGCTACTCCTCCAGAGTTAGGGTGGGGAAAATAGATGCTTAGCACTTATTTTCACTACCTATCACCTCAGTTTTAAGCTAATTTTCCACTGAAACTTAGGTGCCCGAAATGTAGGAACCGAGCATTCATTAAAAATGGACCCCTATAGTAGATGGGCACAGAAAAAAAACAGTTGTTCCATGGAGTCTGCCCAGTAAGAGAAAACCAGAGATCTAGAAATGAAATTGGGCAGACTGGATGGGGCTAGGCTAATGATCCCTGTCTGCTATCATTCTGAGACCACAGAAAAATGACAGCTCAAGGCCCTTCCTTCCACACAGACATCACTTGTTGTTAATGCAGGAAGTCTGTGTCAAAGGAGGGGCAAGAATGCAGCAGGGCCTTGAGCTCTGCATTGGCTTGGAGGCCCGGTACTTATTTCTTTTGTTGCTGAAGGCAGGCTGTGGGGATTCTTCTGAGGGTGGGCTGAGAAGATAAAAATCTCCCAGTCCAGTATGTTGATACAATCCACCCCTGCAGGAGGCTACACCTCCCCAGAAACTAACCACATGTTATGGCAGCGGGTTAATGGTGGTTGGGTTCTATTCAGCACAGTCAAGAGGTCCTAGAAGGACAAATATTTGCACATCAGTTATAACAGCTGTTTAGATGACTACAGAGCATGGTTGTAAGACACTAGTGGGCATATGAATGCAGTATGTATTTTGATTTTACATATTTTGTAAGTTGCTGTGAGTCTTTAGTACATGAATAAATGAAATATGGACTCATGTGTACTCATCTACCAAGGATGATGGATCAGGACTGATATTGTACAAGAGGTCACGCTTTGACGGATAACAGCTGACATATCTGTGCAGAATGGATGCACTGATTGGTCTTTTTCTGCCCTCATCTGATATGTTATTTGCTGTCGGTGCTTACTCACACTCCTGGGTCGCTCACTTCTGAAAAGGTCTGGTCAATGTATTGAACGGTTAGAGCAGAGGGGGAGGGTAGGTTTCAAAACTTCCAGCACCTACTAAGCACAGATAAAGTGGACAGTGGGGAAGAGAAGGAGAAGGATGCTGGACACTGCAGGGAGAAGAGGGGGAGGAAAGGAGAAGGTTGCTGGACACCTGGGGGAGAGGGGAAAGAAGGAGGACAATGGACACCTGGGCGATGGAAGGGAAGGGAGATGCTGGACTACAAGCAGGGTGAGGGCACAAAGCTGATGGCTTGCTTATACTTGAACAAGTTTTGCAGGGACTTGCAATTGTGAGTTGCCTAGATAAAACCAAACATCAGCACTGGCTCCTCTTGTCCCTTATGAGCAGCAGCCAGATAAGGAACCCTCAAGGTTTAAAAAGCAGAGAGCTAAAGAAAGACAAGAAGGGACCAAGACATCACCAGACAAATTAGGACCCCTTGCTCACAATGCTTTCTGTCATCATCTCACAGGCAGACTATGCCTTGGTATTTTCTACTGGGCAACTGATTTACTACTGCAAACAATCTTTGGGTGCTGGGGGGTGGAGTGGCAAACAGGAGTGAGAATTTTAATACTGCATTAAATCTCACATTTCTGCAGAAGCCTGTTATCATAAAGGGTATCCTGCCCTTATGGATGGAAAAGACTTTGCTGAATGCAAGGCAGACCTTGCAGGAAGAGATGGAGGGTGAGGTGCAGAAAAACATGCCATAGTACTATAGCAGAGCACACACACACAAGCTGAATCACTAAGTAGGGGGAGCAGTGAAAAAGGAAGGGCAAGGGGTATTTTGGAGTTTTCCTGTCTTTTGTTAATAGGTTTGAACCTGCCAGCTTTCCACAACTTCAGAACTGGATTCTGGAGCACCTTCTGTCCTGTGAAATGATGCTGGGGGAGTTAAGACTAGCATGGCCTGGTCATCCGGTACCCATTGGTGTTACTGAAGTTTCCTGAACTGTACAATCAGAGCACTTCAGAAATTAGACAAGACAGCCAGCACTGTGGATAGAAGGCACAACAGCACAGTTTTAGTGCCTGGCCTATACAAAAGTTTGCCAGAGAGGTAGTGGAGAAAAAACAGTGTTACTACCCATTTAGAGTTAGGTCTGAGGAAGTGGAGGGAGAGAATGAGACCTGCCTCAAGGTCACTCAGAGATCTGGGGCTTAAAATTCAAAAGTGCATTCCCCTCCTCCCTGTTGTTAGAGATCTAAAAGGAGCCGACTATTTATTATTTTTTTTAATCTAGTCAGACTAACTTCTTTTCAGCCCTCTGTTTTTATGTACACTTCCCAATTTTCACATCTGGGCCCTGAGCTGTGCACTTTCGTTGGTGAAAGAGTCACCGTGACTTTCTTCTCTGAACAGTTTGCCTTGAGTAGGGAAGCAATGCAGTTGCTTTATGGGGATGATTATTATTATTATTTGTTGCATTTGTATCCCACATTTTCCCACCTATTTGCAGGCTCAATGTGGCTTACATAGTACCGTAAAGGCGATCACCAATTCCGGTATGTCAAATACAGAATGATATTGTGGTATAGTAAAGTTCATGTGTGACAGACACATTAGGGAATCGAAAGAAGGAAGAGTTAAGTTATGTCCAGTTCGAGTATTAGTTTCGTTGTGTTGCAGGGGTGGGGGGTGGGTGGGGTGGGTGGGGAGCGGTAGCGTAGGGGATAGGGAACTGCAGCAGAAGAGGAACGCACCAACAAGAAGAGCAGGTATGTGTCTTTGGGTGTTCAGCAGGAGCAGCCACTGGACTGCTGTGAGGGGGCCTCACTCAGATTGGCATTCTTGCTATTGCTGACAGGGGAGGAATTAGCATCTAGACTCTCGTTCATCTTTTCACATATAGTGTCCACCAGATGTTCAAAAACCTGTTTCACGTTGATGTTCTCCTTTGCGCTAGCTTCAAAAAATTCAAAACCTGTAGAGAAAAAAAAGGAACATGAAACGTTCTGTGAGTGGCAGCCCGACGCAACTAATTCCTGGGGGTGTGGGCTAGCGTGATTTCAATCTCTTGTGAACATGTATGTGTCGCACACATATGGCCACCGAGAGTTGAAGCAGCCTCGCGAGACTTCAACTCTCGGTGGCCATTTTGAAACACCGAGAACCGGACTCATCAGGACAGGAGGATGCAGGGCAGCTAGCAGCTCCGGGCAGGAAAGAGGGGGCTCTTTCCTGCCCCGAAGAGGTACCTCTAGACCACCAGGGATTGGGATAGCAGAGTAAGGGGAGGGGAGGGGGAGGAGAGATGACAGGGGGGAGGTGAGGGCGTGGAAGGGGCGGGACAGGGGACAAGAAAGGGGCAGCTCCCCCCAGCGAAATGACACCCCCCCTCCGGTGCATCTTTACTTGCTGGGGGGGGGGGGGGGTGGCGTCGCGTGTCTGTCAGCAACGCTCGTTCCTTGCTCCCTCTGCCCCGTTACAGGAAATAACCCGTTCCGGGGCCAGAGGGAGCAGAGAATGAGAGTTGCCGACAGACGCGCGGCACCCCCCCAGTGGCGTGCACCCGGGGCGGATCGCCCCCACCGCCCCCCCCCCCCTTAGTACGCCACTGCACCATGACACAGGGCAGCAGCTGAAGCAGAGTTTTCAGGGCAAAGCCAAGCCAACATAAAAAGGAAGTTATTTATGCCACAAAATCATACTGTTTTCAAAATCTAAAAACAAAAATGAGCTAAGGGACATTACAGGTTTCATATAGAAACAACAGGGAGGACATATGCGTTTGACCATCAAATGAGGTGCGTTCCGTTTAATGCTATGTCGGGTCTGTTTTGACTCAAAGAAGGAAGCCAATTCTTCTAAATAGGGAGACCAAGTAACAAACCATTACAAAGACAATGACTTGGGAATAGTTAATTTTTTTTTAAAAATCACATAGTACATAATTATACAATGATCTCACTGTAGACCAATGTTCCATAAATCGCTCAAAATGTATAGATAAAGAAATGTATATCTTACTTTTAGACATATGTTTGATTTATCCCTTGATTCATGTTTATGAACGGGTCACTTGCTTATATATATATTTATAATTTTTAATAAATTTTTAGTATTTTCAATGTATTTTGATGTATTGTTTGATATGTTTGTGCTATTTTAGACTCCTGATGCCAAGCATATTGTGCTAGGCTTGCCAACTGGATCCAGATTCACCCAACGAGGTTGAGCCAGTCCTGGGCTACCCCAATGCATGCAGGGACTTGTAGCCTTGCTTTTCTTGATGAATCCAACGGGGAAATCAGAACCATAAGTCCCTGAATGCAATGGGGTAAGCCTGGGACTGGATTAACCCCGTCCAGGGCCGCCGAGAGGGGGGGCAGGGGGGACAAAACTCCCCGGGCCCGGGCCTCCAAGGGGGGCCTGGTGCCGCAGTCCCGTCCACCCGCCCGCCTCCGTCCACCACCAGGCCAGGCCCCCCTGAATTCAAATCATAGCGCCTCACCTCGACCTTGTTCTGTGTGAAAGAAGCGCAGTGGCAGTCTGCAGATCGCCTCACTTCGGGCTTTCCCTCCCTGTGTCCCGCCCTCGTCTGACGTAACTTGCGTGAGGGCGGGACACAGGGAGGGAAGGCCCGAAGTGAGGCGATCTGCAGACTGCCACTGCTGCTGCACTTCTTTCACACGGAGCGAGGTCGAGGTGAGGCGCTATGATTTGAATTCAGGGGGGCCCGGCCCAGTGGTGGACGGAGGGGGGCGGCGACGACGATGACCTCAGGGGGGGCCTGGGGGCGGCCTTGCCCCGGGCCCAGCCCAGTCTCTCAGCGGCCCTGACCCCATCAGGTGAATCTGGATCCAGCTGGCAACCCTACGCGTGCACCGTTGTGACACCTACACCTTGGTGCCAGGTTATAGAACTGTCCCCTTAATGCTCAAACAAAAATATTACAGCTCACATTGGGCCATCTGGATGTGATGGGAAATTTTTCTAACCTCACCATAAAATCCCAGACAGCACACAAAAGAGTAAAAAGGAATGTTCCTGACCTAATTCATCAGCCAGTCGTTTGCCATCTTCTGTAGGGATCATCCGGTCATCTTCCAGGTCACACTTGTTTCCCACGAGGATCACCTGGGCATTGTCCCAAGAGTACGTCTTGATCTGTGTTGCCCTGAGCGAGGAGGGGAGAAAAGGAGAAGCCATGAATGGGAAAGCGCATGTACCAGCAGGTTGTTCAGATGGTGGGAACTGTGACTCTGAAGCCAACTAGGGAAATGGGTAAAAGCCCGATCATCCCAATCCTATGCTCTCTACCTGGAAGATCCAGTGCAACTCCGGAAGTTTTTAAGGCGCAAAGTGTAGGATTGAGAGGATTGGCCTAGTGGTTAGAGTGGTGGACTTTGGTCCTGGGGAACTGAGGAACTGAGTTTGATTCCCAGCACAGGCAGCTCCTTGTGACTCTGGGCAAGTCACTTAACCCTCCATTGCCTGCCGCATTGAGCCTGCCATGAGTGGGAAAACGCGGGGTACAAATGTAACAAAAAAAAAAAAAAAAAATTGCCCACCAGATATCTCCAGGTCACTGGAGTAAGCTAAGCCCGTCTCAATTTACTTCAGCTTCATCAGTGTCCTACTGTGCTTAGAATGGAATTCCCAGATATGTCCTGGGGACCCTACAGCAAGGTGGGTTTCAGGACAGCCACACTAAGCAATATATTTTCACACTAGGGAAACCTGATATATGCAAACATATTGCCCATGTATTCCAGAAGGACAAGTTTGTGAAGCCATTCCCTAGAGAAACTGGAAGTATAAATCAACAAAGGTGTAGGACATAATGAGGGATGGCTCACCCTGTCCCACATGACCTGATGTCCTCTGTTCAGAGAGAGAGAGACAGAGAGAGAGAGAGAGAGAGAGAGAGAATCTACAGTAAAACCTCATGATTTCACAGATCCTGCCGTCTACCCTCTCACTACAAAATAGGGACAGAGGTGGGGGTGGAGGTCATCTTACCAGTCCTGCACTGCATTGAACGAATCTTGGTTTGAAATGTCATACATAAGCAAGAAACCCATGGCTCCCCTGTAGTATGCCGTAGTGATGGTTCGATACCTCTCCTGGCCCGCTGTGTCCTTAGAACAGAGTAAAAAGGGACAAATTAAGGGGTGAAGGGGAACAAGGCAAGCTCCCCGCCCCGAAGCAAGGATTACCCAGAACAGAACAGCACCACATCCCCGGCCACCTCTCACGTCTCTGGAAAGGGAGCTCTAGGACTGGAGCAGCTCAGCTGGCTCGGCAAGTCCAGAAAGAAACATTGGGGCATGAGATATACTCCAGGTGCCTTGACTGCAGACAGGCTGACCTTCAGCAGAATATTTCACCAACACCAAGTAACAATCCGAGAGTGACAGGTCAACTCCATATTTCATTTTCCACTACCAGGGATCAGAGTCAAGACTCTGAAAGAATGTGATTTGCTTCAATGTTGCACAGAATTTGTGAAGGAACTGAGGATGAGAATGGAGGCACAGGGAAACTTAAAGGTTTATTTTCAAAGCACTACGACTTACATAATTCCATAGGTTACTATGCAACTTTGTAAGTCTAAGTGTTTGAAAATGAGTCCCATAGTCTGATAATCACATACAGTGCCAAGGGACAGAGCTCATCTCCATTCCTCCTGCTCATCTCCATTAGGGTGGAAACTGACATGGGAAACTGCTGTTTTGTACCAGTAACCTACCTCAGTTTCCACCTCAGCAGCCACAGGAAACAAAGATCAATTTAACACACCAATTAACATTTCCAGAGTTGAAAGGTTTCATTCTCATTTGTGGAAAAATCAGGCCTTGGTGGCAGACCAGTGCTGACAGGGAGAAAGCCAGGCTCCGCTCTGACGTCTTCAGGCCCTCTCACGCATAGGCTCTTGTGTCACAGCCCAGAGACGAGATCTGTGTTGCTGCAGCAACCCATCCCTACCACGTACATCTGTGACCAATACATCAGACATGGCTGCCTTTTCTCTTTCCCCACCCAATCCATCTCCAGAGCCAAAGAGCTTCTGTAGAACACTTCTCTTTATAAATAACGACCTTTCCTTTTCTTCTGTGACCTCCAACATCTTCTGCTCTCCACCAGAACCAACCCCAGACATTTCCACTCTGCTAGACAAATGAGGAGGGGGGGGGGGGACATGATAGAAGCAGTGCTATACCCATGGGTGGGCCTGGTTGGCTGGCAGGGATCCCTGAGCTCTGCCAGCTGAAGACTCCCAGTATCTCTGTCCCCTCCCCCACTGGCGATCTGGCATCCCTCCTGATCTCACAACCCCTCTCTCCCTGGTGTACCTTTAAACACTTCTGAACATCACCAGCAGCAAGCAGTGACTCATACATGCCATTTGAGCTGGCCCTCAGACAGTCCTGCCTATGCGGAAACAGGAAGTTGCGTCAAAGGAAGGGTCTGGGGCCAGCGTGCGGAAGTGAAGAGGTTTTAAAAAGGTACGCAGGGGGAGGGGGAGTGTGATCTGAGAGACCGGGAGACATACTGGGCCACAGATGATGGTGGAGAGTAAACTCTATGCCCACCCACTTTGGGCTGAGTCCCACCCAGAACTGGCCGTACGGCTATGCCACTGGAAGTTTATAAAATGTTGAGTGGCACAGAATAGATAAATAGGGGGCTATTTTTAACCTTTCAAACACAGAAACAAGTGGACATGAAAATGAATGGTTGGATGTCAAAAGAACTTAACCTTCTAGCAGCCGCTGCTGTATGGATAACTTCCCCATCCATTAATTTTCAGCAGTGCTATTCTGATAGTCCCACTGAAAATTTACAGACCGCTACCCGTATAGTGCCAGGGCGGAGTGAGAGCAGAGCAAGAGAGTTCTGCCCAACTATATGGAGAGCCAACATAAAGACTGTCATAAATTAAACTGCTTAGCGGCTGCGTATCGCCTGCTATGTGTACAGCAGTGATGGTCACCAAGCCATGTAAACTCATTGGTTCTGCTTCTATAAATACTTCTGCTGACTATTGAGAAGTGTTGGGCTCAGCATTTTAAAAAAACAACGCTGACTGCAAGGTGTAATTTTTCATGCAGTACACAACTGGGGTTCAAAAGGGGGGTTGGACAAGTTCCTGGAAGAAAAGTCGATAATAATGATTAGCCACAAAGCCTTGGGAGATCTCAGAGCTGTACCAATGAACGCACATGTGCAAGTAAGACAAGACACCCAAACTGCCCCAACTCTTTGTCTCCTCTTCTTGGCTTGTGACACAGTGGGTGGGGTGGGGGCACCAGCGGGCATAAGCCACGATTCCAGCTCAGTATATTCCTGGAAATGAACTATGAGAAACAGATCTTCTTATAAAGTATCACATACCATGTAAAATGAGTTTATCTTGTTGGGCAGACTGGGTGGACCGTTCAGGTCTTTATCTGCCGTCATTTACTATGTTACTTTTTGGGATCTGTTGGTACTTATGATCCGGACTGGCTGCTGTCAGAGAGGGTGCAGGGCTCAGTGGACCTTGGTCTGACTCAGTATAGCTTTTCTTATGTGGGACCACTCAAAGAAGTCCATCATTTAACCAATCTACACAGCATTCTCTAGCAAAGTTTGTCAACTGGGAATACACATCTCAAAATGCACCAGGCTTTTAGATAACAACATCCCTTCCCCTGCTGCCAAGCCACCAGAAACTCACCCAAAGACATGACAGGATGACTTCCTACTCTTACCTTGGTGTCTCCTCATCAGCGTGCTTCCAGGAAGAAAGTTAATCAGCTCTTGGTCACCCTGGTGATGGCAGCTAAGTAAACTGAAACGTCCAGCCTACACCCGCTCTTAACTGGAAAGCTAACAAGGCCTTTCAGGGCTGCTCACAGGGATAGAAGCTGTGGCCTCCTCTCTTCATTCTGATCAAACTAAGTACAGACACAGTGCACTAATAACACCTCTGCACTAAGGTCTGCAAATAGTGCACAGAGCTTTGAAATCTGCAGCCGCAGTTCCCAATCCCACTCCTGCCACCAGCCCTCACCGTATGACCTTCAGCACAAAGTCAGAGTTGTGACACTTGTGTTCCAGCTCCCAATCCCACTATGTGACCTTCGCCACAAAGTCAGTCAGAGCTGTGACACCTCAGCTCCAGGCCAGCTCCCAATCCCACTTCTACCACCAACCCTCACTGTGATTGTAACCTCCTTGTTCTCTACATGGAGCTGTAAATGTTTAGATTAAGGGGCGTGTGTATACGTGGATTTGTAGTGAAAGTCTGTCTTATTTTCCTTTATTTGCCTTTGTTATTTGCCTCCTGCTGTCAGCATTAAATTAGTCTCTGGTTCCTGGTATCCTTGGACAGTTATAGTCACATCCTGCAATCCTCTTGTCTGACTCACCTCAGGGCCTCTGCTTTTTGGTGGGCTCAGATCCCCTTTAGACACTGCCTTCAGAAGACTTGTTATTCAAGCCACACTCCCTCAAATTCTGTAAACGGTGCCCAAAGTTAGATGCACAGTTGTAGAATAGTCAGTTATGTGCGTAACTTAATTAGCAAATCAGCACCACTGGCAAGTCCCGATAATTGGCCTTAACCACTGCTAAGTGGCACTAATTTGTAGTTACGCATGTCAGCACAATAAATGTTTTATTGATCACCTTGAAGAGTGTGGTGGGCTTCTTCCAGTCTTGTGGTTTATCTCCAATTGCCCGTGGAAGACTTTATTTCCTGGTTTGCTTGTTTTGTTGTTGTAGTTATGCACGTAACTGACTTGCATCCCTATTCTACAAAGTCAGCGTCTAATTCCTACGGCATGCAACTTCAAGGGGGCATGGATCTGTTAGTACTTAGGTGCTAGCATTCATAACAGCCTTTGACATGACGCAGTTGCCAATATACTCCCCGAAATCACGTTAGCCATTTTGGAGAGGCATCACAAGGGGCAGGAGCACTTGCCAAGGGCTGGGGGCTCTTTTTTTAAAACAAAAAAAAAAAGGTATGCAGATGCCGGCCCATTATTCAACGTCAGAACCCACTTAGCTAAGTGGCCTTATTTAGGACAGCTTTTGTGAAAGCTTGGGAAAGTCACTGCTCAAACTGTGAGAAATCGATCTACTTTTTGAGATCTGCTGGGTACTTGTGACCTGAACTGGCTGCTGTCGGAGACAGGACGCTGGGCTCGATGGACTTTGGGCTGACTCAGCACGGCTTATGCTATGTTTTTAACTTTGTCTTACCTCCATCAAACCCTCCCCTATTTCTCCCTCGGGGTAATGTGTCTAAAATGTCTTTTCCCCCCATTGTTTTCAAAATTTACAATAGCCTGGCATTTCGAATTATGTGCTCTATTATTTTTCAGCTATGAGACTTTGGAAGGTCTCATCTGGGGGCAGAGGGGAAGCAACTGTAGCGTGAATCACATAATCCATGATTTTGCTGCTCTCTGAAGCTGAAACAGTACAGAGCACATCTTGCAGTCTAGGCTGGTGGGACAAGGACCCAGGAACTGTTACGGAGAGATGAACTTAAATCTAAAGAGGAGAGAGACTAATCTGAATCCTCTCCAAGCTAAGAGTTATCGACTAAGATTCTTCAATTTATTGTTTTTTTCCCCCTGATCACAGTCACATGTAGAATCAGCTAATGCTTTGCAACCAGGTCATCGAGGTTCAGATCTGGTTCTCGCACTGAAACAGTTATTGCAGGCTTACAAACTCAACTTGATGCAGGTCATATTGTGCTGGTAGTATCTTTAGATCTATCAGTTGCATTTGACCTGATTAATCATCAGCTCTCAGCTACTCTTGGCATTTCAGGAACAATGTAATTTCCGGGTTACGCAGGCCTCTTCTGTATCCTCTTCTCACGCTCTTTTCTGCGGAGTACCCCGGGGCTCTGTTCTTTCCCCACTTCTGTTCAACCTTTTCCTTAGTCCACTGACATTGTTCATTCAGTCACACGGTAGCAGTTCCTATTCTTACACAAATGATTTCCTTCTTGTACATTATACCAGCAGTGTAACGATTGACCGACAGCCACTTAAAAAATGTCTCCATGAAGTTGCATCATGGCTGCAAGATCATCAGTCAATACTACCCCAGAGAAAACGGTGGCCTCTTGGATCACTGGTTCTTCACATACTCTTTCTATTATTTTATTTATTTGGATTTGCTCACAACTTGTTCAGTGGTAGCTCAAGGTGAGTTACATTCAGGTACACTGGGTATTTCCCTGTCCCAGGACGGCTCACAATCTAAGTTTGTACCTGAGGCATTACTCCTATGGCTCCCATTCGCTCACTTAGGTACTCAGGAATTATTCCAGATTCAGCACTTTCATTCTCTCAAGTCTCTCCTACACTTAGGATAGCTTTCTTTCTTTCTTTCTTTCTTTTTTCTTTTTTGTGTAAATTAAGAGCAATTTGTAATTATGTGGATACAAATTCTCTTCAATCTCTGTTTTATGCTTACATCCATTCACACTGCAGACACATCCTTTTGCATAGCTCCATGTCTGAAGGGAGACACTAAGCCCGGGTTTTCCATTCATTGCATGCAGGGACTTGTAGTGTGTAAGTCTGAGGAAGTCCTCGCAGCTGCCAGAGGGGAACCCCGCTTCTCCTACTGACACGGAGCTACACAGTAACCCTGGCTGAGACACGCACACACATACAGACACACACACACAGAGGCAGAGTCCAAGCCTCCACACCTCTTGGGTACACGAAGTGAGTCAGTGTTATCCTGAGGAGTAGCTGGGCATGTGGGCTGTAGGCTAACTCTACCAGTAGATCTGTTACTTCCCCACCCTGCCTGCCAGTTCCCAGGTCCAGGATGGGGACGGGCAGATCTCACTCCTGCAGAACAGGAACCAGAAACAAATGTAAAGAGCTGTGTATAAACCATGCTGTATCAGTATACAATGTGTGTACTGGTTCTGTCGGTGAGCTTTGCCTCCATCTCTGTACGCCATGTTGTGCTTTCACATGTTTCTTCTGTGCATACCTGTTCCTCAATCTGTATACATTAGAACATTCTTGCCTATAGCCATGTACTCCGCGAGTGCGGACCTACATTAGAACATTAGATCATAAGAATAGCCATACTGGGTCAGACTAATGGTCCATCCAGCCCAGTATCCTGCCTTCAACAATGGCCAATCCAGGTCACCTGGCAGAAACCCAATTAGCAGCAACATTCCAAAACCCCAAAGAGTAACAAGATTCCTGAATCCCAAAGAGTAGCAACATTTCATGCTACCAATCCCAGGGCAAGCAGTAGCTTCCCCCATGTTCATCTCAATAACAGACTGTGGACTTTTCCTCCAGGAACCTGTCCAAACCTTTTTAAAACCCAGATACGCTAACCACTGTTACCACATCCTCCGGCAAAGAGTTCCAGAGCTTAACTATTCTTTGAGTGAAAAAATATTTCCTCCTATTTGTTTTAAAAGTATTTCCATGTAACTTCCTTGAGTGTCCCCTAGTCTTTGTACTTTTGGAACGAGTAAAAAATCGATTTACTTCTACTCATTTAACACCACTCAGAATTTTGTAGACCTCAATCATATCTCCCCTCATCCGTCTCTTTTCCAAGCTGAAGAGCCCTAACCTCTTTAGCCTTTCCTCATACGAGAGGAGTTCCATCCCCTTTATCATTTTGGTCACTCTTCTTTTTGCCTTTTCTAATTCTGCTATACACATTCTTCCAAAACATATACCCCACCTTTTTATGCTTAGCGAATACAGAATAGGTGAAATCCTTTCTCATTTAGGGTCCCAGCAAAAGGCACTGAGATGGAAAGAGATACAGAGCTGGTATTTTCCATCCAATAGAGACAATACAATGTACCAGACTGCTCCCCAAGGGACTGCCTGGGATCCCATTCCCATCATGGCCCATCCCTCCTTGAGTTTTGGCACTAGTGTGTGGCTTCCTGCACCATCTCTTGGAGTTGGACCTCTCGGTGATGGTGCAAACAGAGAAGGCACAACTGGAAGCAGAGGTCCTTAGAGCAAAACTGGACACTGTTCTAGCTTTTCCTTCCCTTCTTTAACCAAGCTAGAGCAGGAGACCTTTCAGTACTGTGCCTGTATGCTCTTCTATGCTGGGATCTGCTACCCTCTGCCTGCCCCTACCCCGCCGTGCCAGGTACTCACCCAGATCTGCAATTTCACCCTCTTCTCATTGCGATACACTGTCTTCACCTTGAAGTCTATGCCCACAGTGCTGACAAAGGCAGAGGTGAACGAGTCATCTGCGTAGCGAAAGAGGAAGGAGGTTTTTCCCACACTGCTGTTACCGATGATCAGTAACTTGAACATGTAGTCGAAATTCTGGTCCGCGGCATCTTTCTGGTTCTGCCGGGAGTCATTGGCGGAGGCCATCTGAAAACAAACAAAAAAAGGCAGGTGGAGAGAAGAACGAGGCTGGTACGTTAGATCCAGGCTCTCAGGAGACCCATGCTCAGGTCCTGCCTCTGTCGCTCCCTGTCACCTGCAGCCCAAATCCACTTAAAGAGTAAGCTCAATAGTGAAGGAGGGATCTATGCTTAGTCTGTAATATGCAAGAAAAGGCAAAGTGGATTTTCTCACAGCTTCAGACTCCTCCCAAATCTGGCCAGTTAGGAGTTAACCTAATGATTAGAACAGTGGGCAGAAAATCAAGGAAATCAGGGTTAAAATCTCACCACTGATCCTTGTAATCTTGGGCCAGTCACTTAACTGTTCATTGCTTCAGATACAAACATAGGGGCCGATGCGGAAAAGCATGTAGTGGAGCGGGGCACAGATATCTGAGTGCCTGGCTTCTACCACAAGCGTAATACTGTGCTGTGCAGAAAGATAAATGTATCATAATTTTAAGTGCCAAACGCATGCACAGAAAGCTTTCACAGTAAGTGCAGATTCTTGTGTGCAAGTTCAACCCCCCCCCCCCCCCCCCCCCCGGAAGCGACAGTGCACATTGGCCCCTGTTCTTCTGCCCCTAAACAGGAACCTCACAACAAATTTTGCGAGGCTCATATGTTAGGTGCAGAACAGGCATGGTATGTGCTTTTACTTCCAGTTTTGTTCTGACATGTGCACACGTCTATATCCTCCTGTCTGCCTTTGAGCTTTGCAGGGGCTTCAGGTTGCAAAAGAAATTAAAACTAATAATTACATCTCAAAAATCAGCACAAAATCCTCTCCGTGAACCCTTGAATGCAGCCCCAGACCTGGTGAAAGTTCTCATGGAAAGCATATGTGGAAAGGCCCCATTTACCTCTAGGCATTTCCTTGGAATACTCAGTGGCCTCATTAGCATTCATTTTAACGTAAATGTGCAGTTCTATATTCCGTGTAGGCTAACACCTGCGCTCAATCCCTCTCTGCATTGCTCGGCAAGTACAACCCACGTTCAACCCGTGGTAACCAGAGTTAGGCCTGCAGTGGCTTTCTGCATCAGTCCCTTAGATTGTGAAAAGACATGAGTTAAATCCATAATCTCTTCTCTTCTTCCCTCTGATCAGTGGTTCTTAACCCAGTCAGGTTTTCAAGACACCCAAAATGAATATGCATGCTCTGCCTTCGCTGTACGCAAATATCTCTCTCATGCATATTACATTAGTACATAAGTATTGCCATACTGGGAAAGACCAAAGGTCCCTCAAGCCCAGCATCCTGTTTCCAACAGTGGCCAATCATAGTAACATAGTAGATGACGGCAGAAAAAGACCTGCACGGTCCATCTAGTCTGCCCAACAATTTAAACTCATATGTGCTACTTTATGTGTATACCTGACCTTGATTTGTTTCTGCCATTTTCAGGGCACAGACCGTAGAAGTCTGCCCAGAACAAGGCCCACCTCGCAACCACCAGCCCCGCCTCCCCCCACCGGCTCTGCCACCCAATCTCGGCTAAGCTTCTGAGGATCCATTCCTTCCAAACAGGATGTCACAAATACCTGGCAAGATCCCAAAAAAGTACAAAACATTTTATACTTCTTATCCCAGAAATAGTGGATTTTCCCCAAGTCCATTTAATAATGGTCTATGGACTTTTCCTTTAGGAAACGGTCCAAACCTTTTTAAAACCCCGCTAAGGTAACCGCCTTTACCACATTCTCTGGCAACGAATTCCAGAGTTTAATTACACGTTGAGTGAAGAAAAATTTTCTCTGATTTGTTTTAAATTTACTGCATTGTAGCTTCATCGTATGCCCCTAGTCCTAGTATTTTTGGAAAGCGTAAACAGATGTTTCACATCTATTCATTGTGGGATCCTGAGAACCTGGCTGGCCAACAGGCCGATTCTCAGAACTTGCACAGTAAAACCAACAAGGCAGATCCCATACTGCCGGCAAAACAGAAAAATAGCTCTCCAATGCTCAAAGGAAAAGCTATTCTAATTCTATATGCGCTGTAAAAGCGAAAGCAAGGGGGAGGAACATGCTTGGCGCATGCACAGAAGAGTTTCACAGTAAGCGCAGCTCTTGTGTGCATGTGCCAGGCAAACCTGACCCTGAAGCACACATCGGTGCCGCTCTTCTGCGCCTTTAAATATAAGCTTTTCAAATTTTGTTTTACTCGGAAGGCTTATATTTAAGCACAGAATACAGGTGCCAATGGGTGCTTTCACTTTCGGGTTTGCTCTGATTCATGTGCATTTGTTTCTCAGTACTGGAGCTTACAGGGTTTGTTTGTGCGCTCTTCTCTGAGCATTGGGAAGGCATAGCAAACGACATAATTAACATTTAAATTCAATTTGCAGCCATCTCTGCCATGCATGTCGTTTTCCGTGCTAAAGACCTCTGAGCATTCCATGCAGACTTATATGCGTGCTATTCCCGTACTCTACCAAAACCCTCATCCACACCCTTGTCACCTCTCGTTTAGACTACTGCAATCTGCTTCTTGCTGGCCTCCCACTTAGTCACCTCTCCCCTCTCCAATCGGTTCAAAACTCTGCTGCCCATCTCGTCTTCCGCCAGGGTCGCTTTACTCATACTACCCCTTTCCTCAAGTCGCTTCACTGGCTCCCTATCTGTTTTCGCATCCTGTTCAAACTTCTTCTACTAACCTATAAATGTACTCACTCTGCTGCTCCCCAGTATCTCTCCACACTCGTCCTTCACTACACCCCTTCCCGTGCACTCCGCTCCATGGATAAATCCTTCTTATCTGTTCCCTTCTCCACTACTGCCAACTCCAGACTTCGCGCCTTCTGTCTCACTGCACCCTACGTCTGGAATAAACTTCCTGAGCCCCTACGTCTTGCCCCATCCTTGGCCACCTTTAAATCTAGACTGAAAGCCCACCTCTTTAACATTGCTTTTGACTCATAACCACTTGTAACCACTCACCTCCACCTACCCTCCTCTCCTCCTTCCTGTACACATTAATTGATTTGATTACTTTATTTTTTGTCTATTAGATTGTAAGCTCTTTGAGCAGGGACTGTCTTTCTTCTATGTTTGTGCAGCGCTGCGTATGCCTTGTAGCGCTATAGAAATGCTAAATAGTAGTAGTAGTAGCATTAATTGGTCTTAAAGCCAGCAGTAGGTTTTGAGAATCGGCTTGTAGGTGTGTCCTGTGGACTGGTTTGAGAATCCCAGTTCTAGATGTGGCAGAACATAAGAACGTAAGAAGGGTGGGGTCCAGCTATCACTTTCTCAAAGCCAGTAAGCTTCTCCATTTCAGAAGGAGAAAGCTTGGCACATCATGCAGCTTAGTGAAACTGAAAGTTGCAAGGCTTAGCCGGGTAAACCATTTCGCTCACATGAACCACTACCCCCTTCATGGTACAACAGCCAAACCAGGGTCAAGAGGAAACCAATCTATCCTTGCTCATACATCTCAAATCTATCCCACCTGCAATATTCACCGTCACCCCTACCTGAGCCCTTCAAGTCCCAGAGGTGATAGGCTCCATATCCCTGTGTCCGTCCCCTGAGCCCTCCAGTCCTACAGGCGACAGGCTGTGTTTTCCTATGTACTTCTCTGGGGAGCAACATAGGGTGTGCTGTGTGAGGGACATGTACCTAGATTTAGACTGCTGGGGCCTGTGATGAGAGTTGGTGGGTGTGTCCTGGCCGGGTGCAGGACATTTCCTTAATTTTCAGGGTGCTGTTTATTAAGTGGGAAGGTGATGCTAGGCTAAGGGCTTCTTTCTCTCTCTTTAATCCCTGGCTAATGTTTGCAGAAGATTCAGTGGAAGGCTCTCAGCCTTCTTTGAGACATCCCAAAAAGACTTTTGAGTGCACAGGCCTGGCTGTTTGACCTGGTGGCCGGTGGCACAGCTCAGTGACATACTGCACTACTGAAAGAATATTGTCATGGCACCACTGGATCAGCCTCATACCTGGACAGGTAAGAAGGTCAGAGATCCTCCGCAGGGCGGCGGCACAGACAGGGTTTTCCAGTCACCTTTCCTGTTCTGATCCTGACAAACAAGTCTGAGTGAATCATACAGATTTACTGCAGCAAGAGCCAGAGGGGATCCTGCAGTGCAGCTGTATTACTCCACTGTATTAACAGTTTATCTCACTGCAGACTCCATTATATGATAATGCCTCATATCACACACATACTCCATCGGATAATATCCCTTAATTAAACCACGGACTTCATTATATCATGAGACTATACAGTGGAGTAATTACACATTATAGCATTTGTTTATTTCACACATAGTATGATATAGTGAAATCCATGGTATAATTAAGGGATATCTTATATCTCATAATTACATGGTATGTTCCATTGTATTATTTCATTGCAGATGTCACGACAGAATAGATATATGGTGTGATATAAGATATATCATAGTTAGTATGGAACCAACCTGTATTCCCCTTTGCCATGAAAACCCAGTTAAAAGCAGATTACAATGAAGCCTCCCATATTATATCACCTCACCATAATCTACTCTGTTCCTTTCACATCTTCCATCATCATATTTCATATCCAGCCCTATACTATACTATCTTATAATCTCATCAAGCTATATAATACATTTTATTATAGTATGGCATCATATCCTCCATTATACTGCCAGGCAGGATGTATCTCAGCATTTGTTTCATTATACAATATTGTACATACATTTCTTACATCATATTTCATTGTAGGTTAACATAAGAAAGCTGAAGGTTAGCTAATGTTATATATGGTTAAGTTACATTATTTATAATCTAGTTCTCTGTTTGCTTCTTCCACCTGAAATGTTTCATTTATTGTAAACATGTATAAATTCTTTCACCTCACACACATTGTATTAATTTATGTTATGTATTACATAGTATCAGCTCACTCATGATATATTTATACTGTAGTTTTCTACTGTTATGTTATAGTTATTGTATGGCTTTAAAAAAAGGTTTGGATAAGTTCCTGGAGGAAAAGTCCATAGTCTGTTATTGAGATGGAAATGGGGGAAGCCACTGTGGAATGTTGCTACTCTTTGGGATTCCGCATGGATTCTTGCTACTCTTTGAGGTTCCGCATGGATTCTTGCTACTCTTTGGGGTTCCGAATGGAATGTTGCTACTTTGGGATTCTAAATGGTATGTTGCTACTCTTTGGGGTTCTATGTGGAAAACTCATTGCCTAATTCTCACCACTCAATACAATAAGTCTATATCGGGCACGGTTGCTGCTCTGGACTTCTCCATTCCTATCGCAACTAGCATGAAGCTACTTGGGGTCATTCTGGATTCCCACTTGACTCTCAACCATCAAGTTTTGACTATCACGAAGCGAATGTTCCTCTCCATGAGGTCCCTTAAACGTATCAAGCAGTTCCTACCGTTTGACCTATTCAGGACTCTAATCCACTCTCTCGTATTGAGCCATTTTGATTACTGCAATGGGATTTACACCGGCTGCAAAAAGCAAACCCTTAAGAAACTCCAGACAGCGCAGAACACAGCGGCGAGATTACTATTTGGTAAATCTAGGTTTGAAGCAGCAAAGCCTCTTACAGAGAAGCTCCACTGGCTCCCGATTAAAGCGCGCATCAAATTCAAAATCTGTGCACTTACCCACAAGATCATATTTGGGGACGCTCACATGTTCAGCCTGATTGACCTCCCTCCCAGAAATTCCAAGAAGCTGTCCCGCAATTATCTCAATCTCCACTATCCTAACTGCAGGAACCTAAGATACATGCTACTCTTCGCCTCCTCTTCTGCTTTCTATGTCCCCGTTACTGGAATGCTCTGCCACCAATATTAAAAGAGACTGCCGATCACAATCTGTTTAAGAAATCCCTAAAGACTTATCTATGTGGTAGATCTTACTCCTCCGCTGCTTAACTTCTTGTCGTCCATCTTGTGTTTCTCCTGTTGTTCCTTCCCTCCCCTTTATGTACCTTATTCTCTGTGTTGAACTAGATTTGCTATGATGTACTTTTCTTAAATTGCTGTAAGCCACATAGAGCCTGCCATAGTGGGAATATGTGGGATATAAATGTTCTCAATAAATAAATAAATATATGTTGCTACTCTTTGGGGTTCTGCCAGGTACTTGTGGCATGGATTGGCCACTGTTAGAAGCAGGATACTGGGCAAGATGGACCATTGGTCTGACCCAGTATGGCTGTTCTTATGTTCAAGGAAACTCCTCTATCATGCATCAGAGTGCATCCTTGGAAAGCCAAGGAATTCAGTAGGTTAGGTCAGGACCTTCGACTTATTACCCCACAAGGTAAAAGATATTGGCAGGGTGCTCATATATCATCACTATCCCTCTCTCCTGTCCAGATTAAAACTCAGAGACCACGGCTGGTATCCATCTCAGCCTTAACACCTTTCCTTTTCACCCTGAGAGTCCCACAAATATAGTAGCTGCAACATGTCATCAGTCTGTACAAGAAAAGTGCAAACAGCCACCCCAAGGGAGAAAAACATGGTTACTAAAGACTACAGTGCACCTGTTTGGGGAAAAGGTATGTTATTACAGCCATAAAAAATAGTGGCCCTAAATCTCTAAATACACTTCATGTTCTGTTTCCATTATTGAGGGGAGCTGGCAGGGGGGGGGGGGGGGGGGGTCAAAAATCTGGAGATAGGGGAGTTATATGGTTGCCTGGTCCAACCTGTCAGAGGTACTTTCTGAAGCCAGACTGGGAGAGG
This sequence comes from Microcaecilia unicolor, assembly GCF_901765095.1. Taxonomy (NCBI): domain Eukaryota; kingdom Metazoa; phylum Chordata; class Amphibia; order Gymnophiona; family Siphonopidae; genus Microcaecilia; species Microcaecilia unicolor. The sequence goes on from NC_044033.1 coordinate 196,309,545, forward strand.
GGTATGCGTTATGATTCTCATTCCTTAGAGGAATTTGGGGGGGGGGGGGAGAGGGGGTCTCCGATTGACAGGTCTTTCCTACCTGGAAAAGCTAAAGCAGAATGTAGCGACACCTGTCCGAAAGAGCTCTCTGCCCTCTCTCTGTGCTCCAAGGAGCTGAGAAAGCAAGCACATCTGTCCGTGTGTCCGTCCAGGGCTCCTGAAATTAACATCTTGAAACTTTGAGGCCAGCTGTACACTCACACCTGCCTGGAGCCCTGCTTCTCCCCTGCCAGCTGTTTCCTCAAGAGAAAGAAATGCAAGCTAGAGCCCCCGACAGAAGTGGAGATTGCAACCCCCTTACCTCACTCAGCTGCTGTACTGCTGCGTGGGCACCACCACCTCTTCCTCCTTTGCGATCTCTCCACCCGGATCTGACTTATTTGCAGATCTTATTCTTTGTAAGGAAAGCCCAGGGAAGGAGAGAGAGAGTGCAGGAGAAGGTGTGTCTAAGCTCAGCAAGCAAACCTTCCACATCAGCCACCCTCCTCCTGTTAGACTTGGAGCTGCAAGCAGGAATCCTCCTCTGCAGGGCTCGGCCCTCCCTCCATCCCTCCCGTCAGTGTACACAGCACAGCCCACCTCTCACTATATACAGCCTCCTCCATCACTGTACACTGCCCAGGCTCCGTGCCCTCCCCTCTCCTGTCACTGTGTACAGCCCAACCTTCCTCTCTAATACAACCCAGGGCCTGCTCCCTGTCTGTATAGTCCAGGGCTCGGCCTTCCCTCCCTCCTCACTCTGTACAGCCCTGAGCCCTGCTCCCTCCCCCATAACTTTATACAGCCCCCAAGGCCTGCTCTCACTATATAATGCACAGTGCCTTCTGTCAATCATCTTGTATAATGACCAGGACTGAACAAAATATCATCCTGGCCAAGGGCTGATATCAGCATCTCCTTTCTTTTCAGGGCCATATGGTTGATATCTGCCATCATTGTCTGTTTCTCTTTGCCTATTCCTTCCCCCCCCCCCCCTTTTTTTTAACAGGTGATAGGGCCTAGGTCAGATTGTCAGGCTATCCCTGATGAATATGCATACAACAGAGACAGTAAGTTTACAGCTCTCTCATACATATTCATTAGGATATCCTGAAAAACTGGTCCTATAGTAGTCCTCAAGGACTGGGAGTGAAGATCATAAGGCCCTACTTTGTGCCCCCAGTGGAGTCCCCTGGACCTCTCCCCCTGATGCATTAGTCTATGTGGAGTGTAAGGGGCTGAGCAGAGTCCTGTAAGGTTCTTGTGCAATGGGAACTCAGATTGCCACATAAGGAAACCGTGTGGGTAGCAAGAGGCTCAAAGCGCAGATATGGTTAGTTTGCTAATGCTTCAATCCTGCCATAGTTGAGCCTCCATGCTAAAACTTGGTTCTGTCACCGACTCTATGTGTCCTGCATGCCTCAGTTCTAATTCCTGGCTCTGGCACTGACTCTGTATGTGACTCGGGGTGAGTCACTTTACAGTCCTGCATCTCAGTTCCAATCCCTGGCTCTGGCACTAGAGGTGTGCATGGTAACATTATCTGGCCCCCATCAACACCAGTCCTCATTCACTTTTAGATAAGTACATAAGTATTGCCAGGGCTTTTTTTGAGGGGGTACTTGGGGTTACTGAGTACCGGCACCTTTTCCGTGGTCTGCTAAAATTGACCCATGGTCCCCAAGTTTTAATGAAAGAGCTCAGGCTCTACACACCAATTCTGCCTTGTCATAGAATCTGTGACTGGTTGCAGGGGGCCTGGCTATTGTGGGGTGGGTCCCTCAGTGATCACCCCACCCTTGAAGGGTGGCCTGGCATTTGAGTACCAGCATCTTTTTTGCTAGAAAAAAAGCACTGAGTATTGCCATACTGGAACAGACCAAAGGTCCATCAAGCCCAGCATGCTGTTTCCAACAGTGACCAATCAAGGTCACAAATACCTGGCGAGATCCCAAAAAAGTGCAAAACATTTTATGCTGCTTATCCCAGAAATTAGCAGTGGATTTTCCCCCAAGTCCATTTTAATAATGGTCTATGGCCTTTTCCTTTAGGAAGCCATCCAAACCTTTTTAAAACCCCGCTAAGGGTTTTACCACATTCTCTGGTTTTTACCACATTCTCTGGCAACGAATTCCAGAGTTTAATTACACGTTGAGTGAAGAAAAATTTTCTCTGATTCGTTTTAAATTTACTACTTTGTAGCTTCATTGCATGCCCCTAGTCCTAGTATTTTTGGAAACTTTAAACAGACGCTCCATGTCCACCCTTTCCACTCCACTCATTATTGTACTTTTGATCCATCCCTTCCTACTCCCACGGTAGGAATAACTTTTTTGTCCCCATCCCCAACTGGATAAAATTACATTAAAATCAATAGTCTAATCTTAATTTTTAAAAAATCCATCTACCTAATTTTTACAAAACATAACATTAAGAAACAAACAAATAAAGCTTTTAAGACCTTTCCGAAAAGAACTGTAAGGAGTAGTTAAGCAAACTGTTGTAGTTAGAACCATATTTTTGTGCCTTGGAAGGCAAAAGAATGTTCCCAAACGTGTTTTCATAGAAGGGACATCGAGACAGAGATTGTTACAATTCCTTACAGGCCCTCTATGACTTGGGAATACAAGAAAGTTTCCTGCCATAACTGAATTAGCACCATAAACACATTTATAGACCAGAATTGAATTCTAGGTTTTAATCTTAGCCGATGTAAGTTATTCAACAGGGGGGCTAACTTTGCAAAACCTGCCTGATGCAAAGATTAGTCTAGCAGCTGTATTCTGCAGAAGTTGGAGTCGCCACATTTCTTGTTTATTTATGCCGCAATATGAAGAATTACAATAATCCAATAATGGAAGCAAAATTGCCTGTGCTATTGTTTGAAATCCACCAGGATTAAGGATGCCCTAATAGCTGTCTGTTTCCTTAGATGAAAAAAGAATTTCCTTGCCAAAGCATTGATCTGGTATCTAAAATTATACCAAGTACTTCTGATTTATTATCAAATTTTAAAGAAGTACCTCATTAAAGATTTTTTTATTTTATTTGTTACATTTGTAGCCCACATTTTCCCACCTATTTGTAGGCTCAATGTGGCTTACATAGTACCAGAGAGGCCTTTGCAGGCTCCGGTGTGAACAAATGTAGGGCGATGTTGTGGTAAGATCAAGTTCATGTGGCACAGCCACATTAGAGAATCGTAGAATGGAAGAGTTGTGTTATGTCCATTGTGTTGCAGAGATTAGGCATTTAAGTTGGATCGGTAGGGTATGCCTTTTTAAACAGGTTGGTTTTTAGTCAGAAGAGAAATTCTGCTGGTCATCAAACCATATTAACTTTGCTTTCTGCGTATTAAATTTAAGAAAGTTAGCTGACACCCAATCTTCTACTATTTTTATATAATGCCTTAGTAATGAAAAAGCATTCACCAAAGAATCTTGAACAGGGCACAAAACAAAAATGTCATCCACATACGATAATGAAAAAAATGTTTAAACTGTAAGTAACCTCCCAAACGGCTCATATAAAGTTAAGGCGACAATGGGGGCCCTTGAGGGACATCGCAGTTCGACTTCCAATCCCTTGATGCTACACCATTTTTCAAAACGCTATCCTGCTTATAATCGAACGAGAAAAACGCCCAAGTTCCGACCTAAATCGGGAGATGGACGTTTATCTCACAAAAACGAATAACACGGTATAATCGAAAGCCGAACTTGGACGTTTTCAACTGCACTCCATCGCGGAAGTGTACAAAGTTGACGGGGGCGTGTCGGAGGCGTGGTGAAGGCGGGACTGGGGCATGGTTATCACCCGAACAGAGATGGGCGCCTTTCGCCAATAATGGAAAAAAAGTATGCGTTTGTATCTAGAATTTAGGGCACTTTTCCTGGACCCTGTTTTTTCACAAATAAGGCCCCCAAAAGTGCCCTAAATGACCAGATTACCACCAGAGGGAATCGGGGATGACCTCCCCTGACTCCCCCAGTGGTCACTAACCCCTTCCCACCACAAAAAATGATGTTTCACAACTTTTTATTTTCACCCTCAAATGTCATACCCACCTCCCTGGCAGCAGTATGCAGGTCCCTGGAGCAGTTGTTAGGGGGTGCAGTGGACTTCAGGCAGGTGGACCCAGGCCCATCCCCCCCACCTGTTACAATTATCCTGCTTAATGCTTAGACGTCCAACCCCCCCAAACCCACTGTACCCACATGTAGGTGCCCCCTTCACCCCTTAGGGCTATAGTAATGGTGTAGACTTGTGGGTAGTAGGTTTTGAGGAGGATTTGGGGGGCTCAACACACAAGGGAAGGGTGCTATGCACCTGGGAGCTCTTTTACCTTTTTTTTTGTTTTTGTAAAAGTGCCCCCTAGGGTGCCCGGTTGGTGTCCTGGCATGTGAGGGGGACCAGTGCACTACGAATCCTGGCCCCTCCCACGAACAAATGCCTTGGATTTATTCGTTTTTGAGCTGGGCGCTTTCATTTTCCATTATCGCTGAAAAACAAAAACGCCCAGCTCACAAATTGTCGAATAAAACATGGACGTCTATTTTTTTCGAAAATACGGTTCGGTCCACCCCTTCACGGACCTGTTCTCGGAGATAAACGCCCATGGAGATAGACGTTTTCGTTCGATTATGCCCCTCCACATAGTCTATTTCCCAAGAAGGACGAAAAAATGTTTAAAAACTGATTCCCCAATACCCATTTCACTCAATCTAAAAAGCAGCAAATTGTGATCCACAGCGTCAAATGCCGTGGAAATATCAAATTGCAACAGTGCGGCTTCCTTTGGCTATGTATCGCTTTATTTCTGCTCTATGCACTATAAGCATTGTCTCCGTGCTATGCATCAGGCAAAACCCGTGCTGTAAAAAAAAAGTGAGAATTGATGGTTCACCGCAAACTCAAGGAGTTTCGCTATCCAAGGAACACTCGCCACCTGAGTGAGATCTCCTTCTATTTTTTTAGAAATGGGAGTAAGAGCAATCAACACATTGTTTATAAATGCAGTAAATCATATTAAGATTTGAGAAGGAACTGCCTTTAAATAAAACGATGGACAAGTATCCAAAGGACTTCCTTTCTTGGCCACCCTCCCTAGAATTTGTCCTATCATAGTAGAAGAAACAGGGGGAAATGTATTCCATAATCTATCTGCTGGTTTACCAACTATCTGATTAACTCGTCATCCAAACAGTGCTAAATCAGCATCAATATTATTTAATACAAATAACTGTCTACTGTTGTTAACCTTAGATTGAAAAGAAATTCTCTGTGTTCAGTTCTAATCCCCGGCTCTGGCACTGACTGACTCAGGGTGGGTCATTTTGCAGTCCTGGGCCTCAGTTCTAATCCCCGGCTCTGGCAGCATGTGACCTCAGGGTTAGTCACTTTACAGTCTTGTGTTTCAGTTCTAATCCCCGGCTCTGAGACTCTAGTTAGAACTAAGAATAATGTTGCTTCTTAGACCTGCTTCTAGCACATAAGAGTGTTGCAGCTCTCATCACAATGCTGCTTTTGTTCCCCTCCTCCTTTTTTATAAAGAGGGTTTAGTCAAATGTAAAAGGTCAGTATGTGAAACCAAATCTTTACAGGGATCAATGTAAGGTACAGTATCTCCATGGACCATTTCTCCCATCAATCTTTCTTTCCAAATGTTTGCTTTTATCCTTGCTAATCACCATGTGAAGGCTGCCACACCCTCTTCCTGCAGGCCCAGAGCAGCAACTTGCTAGCCTGGCCAAGAAGGAAGGATTGGAAGGCAGGCACTTGAACGGTGCTAAAACTTCCGGGCTGGGTTGTGATCTTTGTATCCTGCCAGGACATCATCTTCACCATTGTGTCAGGGCCCTACAGTCTACATCTGCTGTCCCGTGCTGGTTGTCTCCATTTCTAGATCTGGCACAAGGAGCTGGCTTTCATGCCACCACTAATCCTCTCTCACCTGCAGGACTCTTGCTAGTTGCTTCTGGGCCCTGCCCCACCAGCATTCCTTATATCCACATTCCTTTCCCCTTCTGCTGAACTGCACAACCTCAGGTTTCTTACAGTGTTCTTGGTCATTCACAATGTCTGTATTACTCTTGCTTTTTCATTGTGTCTGTCACAGCTGGCTTCCACTGGGCTGTTAGGGGATTTCTTCCCCTATTTTCCATCTTCTCTCCCCTCTCAAGCCCCTGAGCCCAGGTACTCACCGCTTTGATCTGTGTAGGCAGTAAATAAAATCTGAATAGACAAACACTCTCTAATGATATTTCATAACTGGGAGTTCTAAATCAGGCCACAAGGTGTCACCACTGCCTGGCTTTCTCTGCCCCAGGGGCTGGAAACAGTTTCCGAAGCATTCCAGGTCCTGCTGCAGAAACTGAACCCAGATCACCTGCCAGTGAGTCTGCCCTTGTGCCCCAGGTCTGATCTGGAGGTTATTGCAATGTTACTGGTAACAGCTAGTCTTTTCTTCCCCTTAGAGACTGCCCTGTATTGCACAGCACCCTCCGCACCAGCGGTGGCTGCTTTTATGCCTAAGGGACTCCAAGAGGCCGTCCAGATAAAAGGTGCAGCACAAACATTAGGACAAATGCATCCGACAACCCCCCTCAGTCCTTCTGCCAGGGTTCCTCTGCAATGCAGCCCTTCCACTGGCACACACACTGGCTCTGGCAAAATCACCTCACCCACACAAGGGGCTTTCCTGCCAAGCACTGCACACCATGCACAAGACACTCACTTCCCTGCCCTAAGAGGGAACCTGCAGGCTCAAGGTTGGAAAGGTGCAAACCAGAGGCCTTTGCTCCCTCTTTCAACACGGGGCGGGGGGGGGGGGGGTTGGCCTCCCCGCAAAAAACCACCCAATCTGTCTTTCACCCTTCCCCCTACCACTGGTTATTGATCAATTTGCAGTTCTAATGTTCAGAAGTAAACAGCAAGAACCGCACGTCCATAGCTGCTGGCCTAGCTCAGCCTGTCCCTGCTAACCTGGGGCCAATTGATGGATATCATCTCCCCCCACCCCATAGTGCTGGAAGGTTTAGACCTTAAGTCCCAGGCAAGGAGAGGAAGGGACACATCAGGAACCCCCTGGATCTGTCCTCTCTCTCATTTACAGGAATTTGTTATACCGTCATTCGCACAGAAACATACTAGAAGAAGTTTACAACAGGATACAGGGGAAGAAAGGAGAGGAATGAGGAAATGAGAATAAAAAGGGAGCAGGGACTTAGAGAAATGAGGAAGACAAAGAAGGGGAATAAAGAAACCATTGAAGGGAATTAAAAGAGAATCAGGTTGAACTGTTTTTTTTTTTCAATATTGTCATTCTTGACTCAAGTTGTCTGCTTCCAGCATTTGTCTGCCTCGTCAGGGAGAAATAAAGGGAAGTTGAAGGCAAGACCATCTTTCACAAAGAAATCAGTTCTTTATTGAAAATATGTCCTCTATCTGAGCACTGTCACAGACAATCTGGAGTATTGATCTAGTACAACTCCGTTTTTGGTATGTAATAGTCTTTAACATATTTGCAGCACTTATATTTACTATAATTTTAATTTGCCAGAAGCTCTTACAAATTCATCGTATATATCACACTTGTTTATTTACAGTTCATATATTTTTTATTTTGTTACTAGTAAAAAAAGGCCCGTTTCTGAACACAATGAAACGGGCGCTAGCAAGGTTTTCCTTGGAGTATGTATGTTTGAGAGAGTGTGTGTGCGAGTGACTGTGTGAGAGTGTATGGGGGACAATTTCCGTTGTTCCCTTGTACTTCCCTTAGCTACCCTTCTGCATTGTGAATTCTGCCCACAGAGATAGATTGTGTGAGTGTCTGTGTGTGTGTCACAGGGACAGTTTGTGTATGTGTGTGTGTGTGAGAGGGTGGGGCGGGCTGGGAGGTTGAGGGCGAGTGTTTGTGTTATTGTGTGTCTGACAATGACAGGGGGGAAGGGGGGGTGGTGAACTGAGATGGTGTTGCAGGGGGCTTGGAGGGGGGGGGGGTTGGCCATGTTGTTGCTGGCTGGTATTAGTGTGGTGCTTTATTCAGTGTATGTGTGTGTGTGTTTTGCTGTGTTTTGAGGGGGTGTGGGGGTGTTTTTGTGTGTGAGATTGAAAGGTCATGTGTGTCACAGAGATAGATTTTGTGTGTGTGGAAGTGATGGAGAGTGTGTGAAAGTTGCTGTGTGGGGTTCATTAAGTGTGTGTGTGTGGAGTTTATTGTATAATCAGTGATATCTGTATGAGGGAGAAGGACAAAAAAATTAGACACCTGGAATGCTAGAAAGAAAAGGGGAAGCAGTGACAGCCGCTGAAGAAGAACCTACTGTGCAGAAACTGTCTACTGCCTATGTCCATCTTATTCTTGCTGTTCGCCCCTTTCAGTGAAATTTCTTCCAAAATAGTGTAAATACATTGAAATATGCATGCACAAAACCGGGGCAATGCACAAAACCTTAGGGTTTCAAGACGGCATGCTATTTCATCTCCTGTTGCCTCGGGTACCCACCTATACTGTAAGCTCATCAGGACAGGGATTTCTTAAAAATTAACAGAACTTACGAAAGAAGAGGGACGTGACAACCCCTGAGGTAGGGGGTAGAGAGAGGAGATAGCAGTCTTTGGAGGAGGGAAGAGAATATGCAACAATAGCTGTCGACAGTGAATGAAAGAGAAGATGTGAGGACCCGGGAGGGAGGAGAAGGGGGAGGATAAGTAATAATACTTGAGGTAGGGTAGGATGAGGAAGTGCTGGCAGTTCTCAGAGCGTACAGGTTCATGTGCACGGGCCGGGTGCCCGAGCTGATGCTGACAGGCTTGGGGGCTGTGGGTAGGAGGAAGGAGCGACAGCGGTGGTTGTGGTAGCAGCTACTGCGGCGGTGGAACCCGGTACGGTGGCGGTGCTAACTCTTGGTCCACTTGCGCCACCGGTTGCACGTCCCCGAACCCCCGCTCCCCCACTGCTTCGTTCCCGCTCCGCCATGGCGGCAGCGGCATCCCATCCGCTCTCCCACCCTGATCGGAGGCACAGGGTCCAGCCTTTACCAGCCGCTCAATGCGCACACGCATGTTCTTTGTGCCCTCTGCTCCCGGCGGCAACCTCCCTCCAAACAGTCGCACGCGCACATGTCACTGCTCCGCCCTCAACGGGATAGGGGCTTGGTGATGGGGAGGGGGTTGTGTGATGCGCCGGGGGGGGGGGTATGCGCTTTGTGATGCGCCGTTGTTGAGGGGCTTGGGTGATGCTTCGGGGTGGGGGGGGGCACTGACCGCTGTTGCAATTCGTTGAGTGTCAGTGCTCCGCCCTCGACATCATCAAGTTGGACGCGTGGGCGGAGCAGACACTCAAGGAGAAAAAGTGGTCTCTGCCGCCTCACTTTTAGAACGTTCGGAAAGTGAGGCTTCATTAGAACGTTGGAGGTGCGTTTTATATAGAGAGATAAGACCCTTTTACGATTTTTTCACAGAACTGATATATGTTTCATTGCCACCATTTTGTATTTCATATTCCAAAATTTTACTTGTTATTAGTGCTCATAATCTTGCCTGGACTCCAAACATTGTATGTGTTTTTTTTAATTAATGTATTTTACATGCTTTGTATATTAATTTTAGTATTTGGTAACTGTATTTACTTTATCTACCTGAGGCAGGTAGTGTTTTCAATAAGGAACTGTTTTTTTGGACTTTTCGTCTGGGATCGACCATGTGGATCTTAAAAGCCTCTCTAGTGTCTGTTAAGACCACCTTTCATGCACGTGTGACAAGCTCTGCTTCTCTCACGCCCCAATTCCCATTCCTCATCCTTAGCTCATTTTACACAGACCCGATTAAAGGAAAGAACTTGTTACAAGTTTATGACATTACTCACATTTAAGACAAGGCGCAGTGCCCCATCGGGTGCACGGAGCCGACAATAACATGGCGCCGTGCCCCAATGGGCCTGCGCGCCAATGCCAGCGGGGTGTGGGCGAGGCACGGAGGGCACGTTCCCACCCCTCAGTAGCTCCCCGCCGGAAAAGGAGGGACTACCATGGGGCTTAAAACCCCCAGAGCGGAGCCCGGACGTCCTCTTCTGGCGTCCGGGCATCAGCATGCACCCAGCCCCACCCGCCCGATTTAATGTGGATATGTTCATGTATATATTCTGTCGCAGCTTTGGCGGGGTACCCAAGCCTGATGGTGTAAGCTAGGCAGCTGGGATAGCTGCGCTTACGGTTGAGCGCCCTTGATGTACGGAGGGAAGCTCGGTTTACGATTGGCGGCATAAGCATAGGCAGCTGGGATAGCTGCGCTTACAGTTGAGCGCCCTTGCTGGACGGTGAGGAGCTCGGTATACGATTGGCGGCGTAAGCATAGGCAGCTGGGATAGCTGCGCTTACGGTTGAGCACCCTTGCTGGACGGCGGGGAGCTCTGTTAACGATTGGTCAGTCTCGCGAAAGATGGCGGACTGGGTTGGCTACTAAGACGGAAATATGATTGGCTTGGGTATACCCAGGGTATGATGTTTGTATTCTAAATAAAGCTACGGCCAAGTGTGCCATCTTAAGAAAATACCATGTGTCATGTTATTATTGTGTTATTGTTGTAATCTCAAACCGGCATGCCCGAGGGGTCTCGGCTGCCTATGTTATCTCCTACATTCTAGCAGATGGAAACCCATTTACAGTGGGATGTCCAGGACCAGGAGCACAGGGTCTGCCTCGTGGTAAAACAGAAGAGGACATGGGCCAAGTGCAAAATGGCACTGTCTTCCCAGGGCCTCCAGCAGAAGGTACAGAGCCACTAATGTGATTGAGGAACTTTCCTCACTAAGGCACACTCCCTTCTCCTTAGCCACCGTGAGCCTGGCTGCTCCACATAAGCGAGGGCTCTCTCCTGCCCTGACCCCCCTCCCCGCTCTTCAGCCAGCACGCAAAGGCTCTGTTCTCTAACATAAGACAGTGGCTGCACAAGGTGTTTTCAAAACGTGTTTATTTCTTGGCCTCCTCTCAGTCGCTGACAGGGTCAGTACGAGGCGCATGGAAAAATATCACACAAGTGACGAAACCTAACCCTCACATCACTGTTTATCAAAAATACATTTTGAACGAGAAGGGACAATATTTCAACTATAACATGCTGGCATCAATGCATTTTCCGTGATAAAATTCCCAGCTTTTGCCCTTCTCTCTCTCAGAGAAGGACTCCCTCAGTTTGAAAATGTAAAAAAACAAAACAGTCTTAATGTCCCCGCAAGAATCTGTTGTTAGGGGAGGGACACACACAGCGCCATCAGCATGACCTGAGAAGTTTCTCTTCGTACTGAGCCAAAGCAACAAACTCCACACACAGAAGAATGAAGCACAGGGTGATTTCTCGATAGGATTTGCAGCCAGTTCCACCTCAGGCCAAGTGTTTAAATGCTGAGATTGAGTCTCGCTTGCACAGCGATGCCTCCAACTTATACTGCTGAGCTGCACAAGCTGGCCATCACAGCTCCAGTCCCCTCACTGCTACTTTCTCGCTGAGGTACCGAAGTCTAAGGATGAAACTACAGTTCTTTCTATGATACAAATTGAAAAGGCTGGATGGTCTTTGCTGGACACCACGTAGGAGCTAAAGATCTGTAACACTTCAGGCTGGTGCAGTGCTCCCAGATGTAAACAGCTGGAGAAGGCAGAGGGTTAGATCAGAGAAGGGAAAGTGCTGGTTGATAAAGGGTTAGTAACCTCTGAGTCATGTTTACAGGGCATGGAGGTGCAGGGCAGCACAGCACAGATTGACCCCAGTGGCCAGAACAGAGACGAGGTTACAGAGAGATGAGAGGCCGTGATAACGGAAGAACTTCTGTCGTAGGCCTCTGTACTTGGGGTCCTGCTCCCGCAGCTTCTGGTAGGCTTCCCGCTGGGCCTGCAACCCCACCTCCAACCCCAGCCCATGCTCCTTCTCAATTTCCTGCATCTTCAGCATCGCTTTAGTGGTGGTGGGTGAGAACCAGCGGGCATTGACTGCTGCCAGGACCATGCAAATGAAAAACAGAGAAATCTGGGGAAGAGAGAAAAAAAGAGAAAAAAAACACAAGCAGATGAAGGGTATTACCCTGGAACCAGTAGGCACAGCAGATTCATGTTAACAGCAAGTTGCAGAGATCACAGCACAGTACAGCACAGCGGTGCAAAGGGAGTGAGCAGTAAAGCTTCCAAAGGGCACGGAGGATCCTTAGCACTATGTATTTTCCTAGAGCAGGGGTGGGCAACCTCGGTCCTTGAGGGCCACAATCCAGTTGGGTTTTCAGGATTTCTCCAATGAATATGCATGAGATCTATTTACATACGCTGCCTCCATTGTATGCAAGTAGATCTCATGTATATTGGGGAAATCCTGAAAACCTGACCAAAGTTGCCCCCTCCCTAGTGTGGAACATACCTGCAGGGTCTCGCCACTGGACAGCAGTTCCCGCGGATGGTACATGGCATACAGCGCCAGGTTTAGAAAAGAGCAACCCAGTACAGCGTAGAAATAGAAGGGAAACAGCTTGCTCTGAACCAGGCCAAAGGTGTGACGACTCACTTCCCGAATCAGCACAAATCCTGCCAGAGAATCCACACGTACAGAGTCAGTGTATGACAAGCAGTGAGAAAACACAGATATACTGTTATATAGCATATGCACCGTGTGTGGGGGTCACCGTTCCTTTCTCTCCAAAAGCCATGATTCTGCTGTCTTTTCAGGACACTTCAGCATTTTGTGCGCTTAGCTTGGACTTTCATAAGCTTAGCTTAGTTAAAGAAAATTGTTTCCAACGCTGCCCCGTCTCTGTGTGCAGAAAAACGTAACCACTGAGAAATGGGGCGCTCTTGGGGGTTTTCTTTTCTCCATTATTTTAGACCCCTAACCTACAACTGTCTAAAAATGTCCAGATAAAATGCTAAAACAGTTTGCTGAACTCCATATCATTTGGTTTAGGGGCTAGAGCTATTCTGTCAAGAAGGTTCAACTTAACAGTATTAAATCGCAGTTCAACTAATCTTTCAGTGCGGGGAAACACATTGGTGATTTCATGACTCTTGTGAAGATCGTAATTTGGAGCATTTCTACATAGATATGTAACATAGTAAGTGACGGCAGATAAAGACCTGTACGGTCCATCCAGTCTGCACACCAAGAAAAACTCATTTTACATGGTATGTGATACTTTATACCTGAGTTTGATTTGTCCTTACCATTCTCAGGGTACAGACCGTAAAAGTCTGCCCAGCACTCTTGTACTAAAAGTTCTGAAGCAAACGTTGAAGCCCCTTAAAATTGACACTCAAGCCCATCCCTATCTATTCAGTCACGATAAGGGCGTAGACCGTAGAAGTCTTCTCAGCACCGGTTTCGCTTCCCAATTACCAGCGTCACCACCCAATCTCCGCTAAGATTCCGTGGATCCATTCCTTCTAAAGAGGATTCCTTTGTCTACACATAATTTGCATCACTAACTGGATTTACACTTCATTGGATGTTTTGATCTTTTTAAGGTTTTGTTGTAACATATTATTAAAACTCTATAAAATTTACTGCAAACAAAAAGAGGGACGGTGCCATTTCGCTCAGTCTCGCTATGGGTGGGGGGGGGGGGGGGGGGTTAATTTACATTTCAGTTGAGCACCTGGAAGGGAGGCGGTAGCAGCCCTACTCTATTAAAGGAACATAAGCAGGAATTAAAGTGCCTACCATTTAGATCCTCACACTTTTGCCAGCCAAGGACCTGGTCCAAGCACAGCACCTAATTGACAATATTCTATAAGTTCTACATGTGAAGTGGGAGCCCTGCCTGGGGCCTGCTCATGCTCAACTGCCCTTGCAAAAATGTGCCACCGGCCCACTGGTCAAGTAGTATCTACAGAATAGCACTGAGGTGCCAAGCTAACTCACATTTACAGAATTACTCCTCAATCCTAAATAATCTCTGGTTCCTATTGCTATGAAACCAAGACTTGCTGGATTCTTATCGTTAACTTGTTAGTCTCATTCACACACACAAGGAGTGACTCAGGCTGCACATACTGCAGAAGGACATGTTTATCCACTCCTACCCTAGCTGAGATAATATTTAACCATCTCTCTGACCTCATGTGCAACTTTCTCTGAATCAGTCACCTTACACTCTAAGTCTTACCTATCTATGTTACATCTTTGCTTTACCCTTCACTATCAATTAAACTATTCTATGATGTATTGTGTTGACATTGTAAGTACCATACTTTATATTGTTTTTGAATATTTTTAAAGCTGTAATATCCTATTGCTCATCTTTGATCTATTCTTACTATACACCGCCTTGAGTGAATTCCTTCAAAAAAGTGGTAAATAAATCCTAATAAATAAATACTATCGATGTTTCTAGAAGCATGAAAGAGCCAAATGTGCTGCGGAGCTCAGTGGAACAACCTCCGACTAGACATGTACGTATTAATCAAACATATAAATGACAAGTGACCGACTCACCAGCAAATGCGCAGTAGAGACTTCCCTCTCTGTCCCGCCCTCGCGTCAAGACATGATGACATCAGAGGGCAGAACAGAGAGGGAAACGGACGCTGCCGCTGGAGCCTGGAGATGAAGCAACATCGCCGGCGCACCAACCTCCACCCCCCCCCCATCCCCGACATCGTCGTCGCCACTCCCGCCCCCCTGCACTGACATGAGAGCGCCTCTCACCTCCGCGTGGAAGCGCTGCAGGCAGCAGCAGAGCGATCTGCTGTTGCCTGCAGCGCTTTCACACAGAGGTGAGAAGCGCTCTCATGTCAGTGCAGGGAGCCCGGTACAGAGGGGGGAGGGAGCGGCGGCGAGGAGGGTTGCTGGACATGGGGAGAGAGCAGGGCAGAGAGGAGGGTTGCTTGCCGGGGGGGGGGGGGGGGGGGAGGGCAGGGGAGGGAGGCCAAGGGAAAGAGCAGGGTTGCTGGATATGGGGGGAGGGCAGGGGAGAGAGGAGGGTTGGTGGGCGGGGTGAGGCCAGGGGAGACAGGAGGGCTGCTGGATATGGGGGGAGGGCAAGGAATAGAGCAGGGTTGCTGGACATGGATCGATGGAGGGGAGGGGAGGGCAGGGGAGAGAGAAGGGTTGCTGGACATGGGTGGAGGGCATGGGAGAGAGGAGGGTTGCTGGATACTGGGGGAGGGCATGGGAGAGAGCAGGGTTGGTGGATGGGGGGGGGGGAGGCCAAGGGAAAGAGGAGGGTTGCTGGATATGGGGGGAGGGCAGTGGAGAGAGAAGGGTTGCTGGACATGTATCGGGTGGGGGGAGGGCAGGGGAGAGAGGAGGTTTGCTGGACATGGATGGATGGAGGTGAGAATTATTACATTTTGCAAAACACAAATCTCGCCCGTTTTAACGGGCTTAACGGCTAGTACATACATAAAACACAGATGTGCTTCTCTTTCTTGCGCACAGTGTACTTAATCTTGCAGCCTTCTGCAAGGTGCAACTCCTGATAAAGGGGGATGTGGCAGGGGGAGCTACATCAGCAATTTTTTTTAAACTGGTGGTTTAGATGCAAAAGTCAACTAATGTTATATATATTCTATTTCCCAATCTCCTTATCTTTTCCTATCCATCCTTTGCCCTTTATCTTTTCCTCTCCATCCTCCCTCTCTTCACCCCTCCCAATCCCTTTTCCTTTTGCTTATCCTACCTTTGTTTGCCCTGACATGCTCAATTCACTTATTCCTCAAAACCCCACTCTCACTACGTTTACTACAGCTTATAATATTCTCTTTAAAGACTTTGTGATTGTAAATGTAATTATTTACTATGTAAGCCACATTGAGCCTGCAGTGTGTGGGCAAGCGCGGGGTACAAATGTAATAAATAAATGTTAACGCAATACCTTTAAGGAAAAAATTGCCAATGCAGGCCACAGTCCACCCTAAAAAATTATTAACCTAACCTAGGCCAGCCCCAATGCCTCCTCCCACCTATAGCCATTATCACTACATGCCTGCAATAGCTCTGCTTGGAGATTATGACACAGGGCCCTGGTGCTGCTACAAACTTTGTTCATAAACCACCAGGGGTTACAGTGCCATGAGTCTCCATTTACAGTTATCCCCCTCCCATAGTCCAGCCCTTTCAGTGACCGCATTTGGCCAGAGAACACATATCAGTTAACCCTTGCAAGAAAAACACCACTTCCTCCTGAAGAATCAGGAACCACTTACCTGCTATGAATGTCATCCACACCTGCATGCCCCAGGCAGTGGAGAGGCAGAGTAGGTGAACAACTTTCACCAGACTGGTGGGATCCCCTTCCATAGGCATCCTGCAGCTGCTTCGGCCATGGTTAAAAGGAGGACAGACAGATTAGAATAGCCACTTCCCTTCTCTGCTCTGCTGACCATCACTACAAGGGCAGAATCTCAGAAGAGAGGACAGAAAGGCTTCCAGGCCGGGGGCTACAGAGGAATCTGCTTTTTGTTTTATGTTAAGCTACAAAGCCAAGGGAGGGAGTTAAGGAAAAACTGAAAAGAAATTGGATCCTAATGCCCAGGAAACAGCACTCACATTAAAGGCAGACCAAAAAAAAAAAAGAAAACTCAAATGGAACAAGCAAAGACCCAACAACTTAGGTTTCTCTTCCCTAGTCCTGAAACCCATGGAGCTCTGCCCCTCTACACTTCAATTTTCTTTAAGTCTCAGACACACAGAATTAAGAATCAGGGTACAAGGTAATACTGTTTAAATATTTAGTCAAGGAGAGAGGAATCATCAGAAGCAGGAAAAGTTTTGGTGCAAGCCAACCGTTAATTGTCCAAGGCACCCTAGTCCCAGTGGAGTAGTCAGTATAGAAGTGGGAAAGAATTAATATGGCCAAAATATAAGCTGGGGAGGTTCTGAAAGCATCACTGGAGGCCAAGCACTCAAGGCAGGAGGCGTTCTGTACTTGTGTGCTACACAAAACAGGACTTGGCTACACATATCCTGCTTGACCTTTAAAGCCCACACTCAGGGGCTCAGGCTGGACCTAGATAGAAGAGGCATGCATGTTTGAGCCATTAGTGGTGTCTTGTGGCCATGAGAAGCTCACAGCACTGTCCAGGTACTGGTCTGGATCTGAACATCAGGCAGTGGTGACTTTGTGTGGCATCTCTGATCTGATCTGAAGACACACTGGTTAAGAAACACTGACAGAACAGCAATGGGGCAGAGAGTACAAGAAGGGATGCTGAGCAGGAGTGAGATGCTTTGGGTCTCCTACTGGAATAGCAGGAGGTGCTGCAGGGAAGGAGTGAGGTGCATTGGCAGAGCTGTGTGTGAGGGTCTCAGTACTGGAATAGCAGGAGGTGCTGCTGGACAAGCGTGACGTGCATTGGCAGTGCTGTATGTGAGAGTCTCCGAACTGCAATAGCAGGAGATTCTGCAGGACAGGAATGAGGTACATTGGCAGAGCAGTGTGCAAGGGTCTCAGTACTGGAATAGCAGGAGGTGCTGCAGGACAGGAATGAGGTTCATTGGCAGAGCTGTGTGTGAGGGTCTCAGAACTGGAATAGCAGGAGGTACTGCAGAACAGGAGTGAGGTGCATTGGCAGAGCTGTGTGTGAGTACTGGAATAGCAGGAGATTCTGCAGGACAGGAATGAGGTGCATTGGCAGAGCAGTGTGCTAGGGTCTCAGTACTGGAATAGCAGAAGGTGCTGCAGAGCAGGAGTGAGGTGCATTGGCAGAGCTGTGTGTGAGTGTCTCAGTACTGGAATAGCAGGAGATTCTGCAGGACAGGAATGAGGTGCATTGGCAGAGCAGTGTGTAAGGGTCTCAGTACCGGAATAGCAGGAGGTGCTGCAGAGCAGGAGTGAGGTGCATTGGCAGAGCTGTGTGTAAGGGTCTCAGTACCGGAATAGCAGGAGATTCTGCAGGACAGGAATGAGGTGCATTGGCAGAGCACTAGGGTCTCAGTACTGGAATAGCAGGAGGTGCTGCAGAGCAGGAGTGAGGTGCATTGGTAGAGCTGTGTGTGAGGGTCTCAGTACTGGAATAGCAGGAAGTGCTGCAGGACAGCAGTGAGATGCATGTATGTGGGGAGGATCGCAGCACTGGCAGCGGCGAGATGCATTAGTAAAGCCCCCGCATGAGCCTCGCGCTCCGGTTCCCGCCCCTCCTCGGCTACCTTCTCTATGCAGCTCCGAAGCTCAACCTCTCCTGCACTCTGCTGCCGCCTGCAGCCCTCTTCCGCTTCTCTTCAGTCTTACAGCCTCGTGAAGCCACGTCTATGCCCCGTCTCCGTCTTAAACCAATCAGGAGAGATCAACTGGGCGGAGCAAGTGCGTCAAGCTTGCCGTTGTACCAAGGATCCTTGCAAGGACCCTCATTGGTTGTGCGCAAGGAGGTTGGTTGTGTTGTACGTACTCCGTCATCGCTGTGACGCGCGCTCCATCTCTCCTGCTCCCGCCTCTATCTAGGGAATGAGGCTGAGGCCAAACTTGAGAGGAGTGAGCTGGGTGTCTGTGTTCGCTCCGTGATTTCAGTTTATGCTTATTATTACTCTTTAATAAATGGTTTATTTCTTTTACTTTATCCACTTAATGTATCTCTTTGCCGTGGCCAGTCAGGTTTTCAGGATGCCCTCAATGAATGAGGGTAGTGCATGCATGTATATCAATAGTTGTTGGGCTTATTATTAAATACAGTGAGGGTATTAATATGTAATCACTTCAACAAACCTCGTGCTTCTCAAACTTTGTTCATTAGGCATGTACTTTATTTATTAGGATTTATTTACTGCCTTTTTTTAAAGAATGCACTCAAGGTGGTGTACAGTAAGAATAAATCAAACATAAGCAATAGACAATTACAGTAGTAAAAATATTCAAATAACAATACAAAGCAGTGCACATGAGGTTAAAGATGGTTAAATATGATCTCAGCTAGAGTAGGAATGGATAAACATGCTCTGCTACAGTATGTACAGCCTGTGACTTGAGAATTAATTTTTTTTCCAACAAATTGTAAGTCACTAATAATTCAGATACATAATGAAGTATTACAGTAACACTGGTGAAATGAAAAATAATAGAACAGTAACAAGTAACAACTGAAATAGCATACATGGGCAACATCAGAAAAAATAGATATTATTGTTTAGAAGGATAAGCATCAAATGATTTCTATTTTGCAGATTTGCCTCTCTTTGTATAATTTGGGAATCTAAGATATGTTCATATTTCTTAAAAAGTAATAACCAGTTCCACCACATGTGATAGGTCAAGTACTAATAATTCCTAGACCTTTATCTTGGGTGCTGACTCCTAAGGTGGACCCTAGCATCAGATAACTATGATTTGGATTATTTTTCCAAATGTGCATCACTTTGCATTTGTCCACATTAAATTTCATCTGCAATTTGGATGCCCAGTCTTCCAGTTTCCTACGGTTTTCTTGCAAATTTTCACAGTCCACATGTGTTTTAACAACTTTGAATAGTTTTGTGTCATCTGCAAATTAATCACCTCACTTGTCCTTCCAATTTCCAGATCATGTCTGTGTCGTCTGCAAATTTAATCATCTCACTTGTCCTACTGATTTCCAGATCATTTCTAAATATGCTAAATAGCACTGGTCCCAGTACTGATCCCTGTGGCTCTCTACTATTCACCTTCCTCCTTTGAGAAAAATGGCCATTTAACCCTACCCTCTGTTTTCTGTCCAATAACCAATTCCTAATCCACATACTGCTAACTTCTCATATCAAGGTACCAAAACTTGGAATTCTTTACTTAAAAGAATTAAATGTACAGATGATTACTTGTCATTTTGAAGTTTACTGAAAGCCTATTTTTTCAGTTTAACTTTCCACAAAACAAAGAATCAATTTGAATAGAAGCAACTTCTGTTACAAATTCTATTACATTCTATCCTCTACTAATACTGACTTGCCCCTGGATATTCGAATCCTTATTTAATCATTCTCAGTTATAATCTGTTTGCCTAATTTAATCATAAAGCATAACCTTCTGTCCAATCAGTCGCCTACCTGTATCCATTCCCCCCCAAAGAACTGTTGCATCGCAGGTTAATTATTACCGA
Source organism: Microcaecilia unicolor (assembly GCF_901765095.1). NCBI lineage: Eukaryota > Metazoa > Chordata > Amphibia > Gymnophiona > Siphonopidae > Microcaecilia > Microcaecilia unicolor. Next base: position 196,329,609 of record NC_044033.1, read on the forward strand.
CATTGTATCTATTCATTTTAAGTCATTCCAATGGCAATATATGAAGTATTATAGAAACTGTTATGGATCTAAACATGTACCGTTTCACTAATGTTTGTTATGTAAGCTACATTGAACCTGAGTCTTCCTCAGGCTAATATGGGATAAAAATATAAGTAATTCTCCAAGGACAAGCAGGCTGGATTATACTCACAACTGGGTCGTTGTCTGCGACGGCCCAGGAGACCGGGAAAAAGTTTGCACAGCAAAAACAAAGAGCTTTCCAGAATGATCCATCGCGCGGGCCGAATACTCTGCGCATGCGCGAACAGCTTCCCGCCCGTGATGCGAGCGTGCCCTCCTCAGTTTTCTTTGATCCGCGTCTAGAGTGACATGATTTTTTTCTCGCTCTTTTTTCGGCTCAGGAGACCTTTTTTCAGCATTTACCGCTTCCCTTTTTTCACTTTTATCCCTTCACCGTTGTAGTTTTTTCAAGAAATATTTTTTAAAAAGTAGTTTTTTCCTTATTTTATTAGTTTTTCTTCACTTGTTTAAGTTTCCTTTCTTTTTCGTTGCGGCTGCTCTGCCGGGTCATTTTTCCCCTTTTTGTGTCTTTTTATTTGGCACGATTGAGTCTTTTAATTTCGCAGCCGCTGTTTTTCTGTCCATGTCATCAGGGACTCCCAGCGACTTCAAGCGTTGCACTTGCTGCAACTGGACCATCTTGGGTACCGACCCTCACGTGTGGTGTCTCCAGTGCCTTGGACCCGAGCATTTACCAGCTGCATGTAAGCTGTGCTCTTTAATGAAGAAACGGACCAAAGTGTCTCGGGAGGCTCAACGTGATAAGCTCTTTGTGGATCGGTCTGGTCCGACGTCGGCATCGACATTGGTACCGAGGACGGTGGCATCCACGTCGGCGTCGAGGGAAGCATCGACATCAGAGCGCAGGTAATGGCTGCCAAACGACCGCATCGCGCTGGGAGCAGCGAGGCATCAAGTGGGTCTCCACCTATCTCGAGGCCTACTGCTATACAGGCCCCCCGGGACTGATCTTTGTCGGACCCGGCCCCGAGGAGGTGTGAGGATTCCACGTCCTCCTCTTCGGTACCGAGGAGTCTCGATGACGGGCATCGAGTGAAGGCTAAGAAGCACCGTCATCGTTCTCCTTCCATGCATGGTACCGAAAGCTCCGGGGAGCCGAGAGAGTTGGCACCTGAGAAGCGTCGGCGCTGGGAGGACCACTCACCCTCCATACAGGAAGTGCTGATGCGTTGGTGATCTGGCAGCCTGGTACTGGCTCTCGAGCCCTCTCAGATTCTACCACCGACTCCTGCACCGGCCCCCCCAGCCTTTTCCGATGGAAGCTCTCGACGAGCGCATCAGGGCCCTTCTTCCAGAGCTTCTGGAAGGGTTGCTGCGCCAGTCTGCTTCGGTGTCGGGGGTCCTTGCGGCTTTTGTACTGACTGTGGAAGCGGCCTCTGGGCCATCGCCTGTGGTGAGGTCCCCGTCCTCGGTACCGCTTGCGGTATCGGCGTCGGCCGCCACCCGGGTCAATTCCCCCTCGACGTCGGTGGAGGAAGCTTTGCTGGAGTCCAGGCAGGAGTCAACTAATCGACACCCCCCCCCCCCCCCACGAGGCCGTCGTTCCTCGACGTCAAGACAGGCTCGGGTTCGGGCTGCTCTTAGAGAGCTTTTGTCCAATACCGATGAAGAGCGCTCATGGGAAGAGGAGGAAGACCCCAGATACTTTTCGGAGGAAGAGTCATGTGGGGTTCCCTCTGATCCTACTCCACCAATTGAAAGAATAATGTCTCCACCTGAGAGTCTTTCTTTCTCATCTTTTGTTCGGGAAATGTCTAAGGACATTCCATTCCCTATGGAGGTTGTGGATGAGCCCAGGGCCGAGATGCTCGAGGTCTTGGATTATCCTTCTTCGCCTACTGAGGTTGCAACGGCCCCCTTGCATAATACGCTCAGGGAGGTACTTATGCGAAATTGGTCGTTCCCTCTTTCTAATCCAGTGGTCCCCAAAAAATCCGAGTCCCAGTACAGAGTCCATAGAGAGCCTGTAATGGTGAAGGCCCAACTTCCTCACGATTCCATGGTGGTGGACTCTGCTCTCAGAAGAGCCAAGAGTACTAGAGACTATGCCTCGGTGCCCCTAGGCAGAGAGTCTAGGACCTTGGATTCTTTTGGGAGGGAAACGTATCAGGCTGCAATGCTCGCTGCTAAGATCCAAACATACCAGCTCTACACGAGCATCCACTTGCGGAACTTGGTGAGGCAACTGTCCAATTTGGTTGAAGCACTTCCTCCAGAGCTCGCCGAACCTTTTCACCAAGTGGTCAGGCAGCAGAAGGTGTGTCGCAAATTTCTGGCCAGGGGGACTTACGACACTTTTGATGTGGCATCCCTAGTAGCTGCTCAAGATATAGTGATGCGCAGACTCTCATGGCTGCGTGTCTCTGACCTGGATCATAAGACTCAGCAGCGAATAGCAGATGTTCCTTGCCGGGGGGATAATCTTTTCGGAGAAAAAGTAGAGGACATGGTCGATCAGATCAAAAAGCACCATGATGCTATGGATTCTCTCTCCCGCCGGGTGTCTTCTGCTACCACCTCCTCATCTAGAAGGTTTTTTGGAAGGAGGAGGAGTGCTCCCTATTCCTATAATAGGCGTAGGTACACTCCTGCTTCTTGGCAGCCTCTCCAGGCTTAGTCCCAGCATGCTCATTCCCGTCAATGGCGTGTGCCTAAGGCCCCTAGGGCTCCCCAACAAAAGCAAGGGGCGGGCTTTTGACTGGCTCCAGTGCAGCACAGCCTCAGAAAAAGTGTCCATGCCGGACGGCTTGCCGGTCGGAGGGAGGTTGATATTTTTTCACCAAAGGTGGCCTCTTATAACCTCCGACTGGTGGGTTCTTCAAATAGTCCGGTTAGGATACACTCTAAATCTGGAATCCAGACCTCCAAATTGCCCACCTGGAGCTCAGTCCTTCAGCTCCCAGCACAAGCAGGTACTTGCAGAGGAACTCTCCGCCCTTCTAAAGGCCAATGCGGTCAAACCCATACCGTCCAAAACACAGAAGAAACCAGTCTTCGCAAAAAAACAACAATTACCAAAAACAGCGAAGATGACACAAAAAAATAAAAAAATAAAAATAAAAAAGATAAAAAATAATAAAATCAAAAACAGACGACACAAAAATAATGATAAAACTATGGATTTAATGAGGTAGTATGACTCGACACAGCTGTGTTTCGGCCCAACTGGCCTGCGTCAGGAGTCTGTTACACCATGTGCCTATTCTCTGGTTGTATCAATATTTCTGTGAAGAGTGTTCTGTTAAGCAATACCTTATTGTAAGCACTCTCTCTTAAAACGGCTGTGTGCACAATCTTGCAACAATCGCTATAAAAAACTATGGCTAGAAACTGTCTCACTGGAGTAGCTGCAGATGAGCTTCTCATTCACTCATTCAATTGTCTTGCCAACATTCTTTTCCCGTCCACATACCCGCCCTGGTGAGGACAAGTTGCACACCTTGGACTGTAAGAGAGCATTGGCCTTTTACGTGTAGCGGACAAAGCCCTATAGACAGTCCGCCCAGTTGTTTGTTTCTTTTGATCCCAACAGGAGGGGAGTCGTCATCAGAAAACACACAATCTCCAATTGGCTAGCAGATTGCATTTCCTTCACTTATGCCCAAGCTGGGCTGACTCTAGAGGGCCATGTCACGGCCCATAATGTTAGAGCCATGGCTGCGTCAGTGGCTCACTTAAAGTCAGCTTCTATTGAAGAGATATGCAAGGCTGCAACGTGGTCATCAGTCCACACATTCACATCTCACTACTGCCTCCAGCAGGATACCTGACGCAACAGTCGGTTTGGGCAGTCGGTGCTGCAGAATCTGTTCGGGGTTTAGAATCCAACTCCACCCTCCTAGGCCCATTTCTTTTCTGTTCTAGGCTGCACTCTCATGTAGTTGTGTTTCTTTTCAGGTCAATCTTTGGTATGTCCTCGCCGTTGCGAGGCCCAATTGACCAATCTTCTTTGTTTTGAGTGAGCCTGGGGGCTAGGGATACCCCAGTTGTGAGTATCATCCAGCATGCTTGTCCTCGGGGAAAATGAAGATACATACCTGTAGCAGGTATTCTCCGAGGACAGCAGGCTGATTACACAAACCCACCCTCCTCACCTTTGGAGTTGTTTCAGTTCTTCTTTTGCTTTTTATTCAACTGAGGAGGGCACGCTCACGTCGCGGGTGGGAAGCCATTCGCGCATATGCAGAGTATTCAGCCCGCGCAACAGAGCGTTCTGGAAAGCTCTTTGTTTTTGCTGTGCAGATTTTTTTCCCGGTCTCCTGGGCCATTGCGGATGACGACCCAGTTGTGAGAATAATCAGCCTGCTGTCCTCGGAGAATACCTGTTACAGGTATGTATCTTCATTATAAAGAAAGAAAGAATGCCTCCTATCACATGACTTTTTAATTTTCTCAGGAGTCTCTCATGAGGAACTTTGTCAAAAGTTTTCTGAAAATCGAGAAGTAGGAAGAGCCATGGGGAGGGGTGATGGAAGGAAGGGCTCCTGTTATTTGTCAAAGCTTTTGTTGGCAAACAAAACCTTGCCTGTTTTCCTCTATGATTTTTAACAGTAGCCCATCCCTATTGAATATTGGTCCATACAAGAGAGATATGATAGATACCAGCACTGCCATCAACTACCTGTAACTTGGTACCTTATTGCAAAGGTACAGGAGCAGTAGTGGGGGCCACGTGCAGACTGTTTCTCACCCGATTAGTGTCACTGAGACAGTCGAGTTGGAGAAGGGCAAATTCCTGGGGATTTTCTGCTCTACTCACTTGTCACAGTTTTTCTCTCCCTGCCTGCTCCTTCTTTCATGTCTGGAGTACAACAGGCAGAAGGAAATTAATCTTTGGTAGAACAAGAGCCACAGGTTCGTAGATGGGGGGTGGAAGATGAGGGGTGAGATATAGAAGGAAGACTCCAGCTAAATATCAGGGAGTGAGCATGCAGGAGGGAGACTCCAGATGAATACAAGGAGAGAGAGTGTAGTGTAGAGGGACAGACTCCAAGTGATAACAGGGGGAGGGCAGACTCCAGCTGAAACAAGGGCTTAGAGGCTGAAAGTGTCAGAGGTGTCAGTGAGGAGTTTGTGAATTTCACGATCAGGGCAGGTTGGGACTGGTTTACTCCTTTCAGGTCTGGAAAGAGCAGGCACAAGATTTGCTTCATACCCTGTTTCTGGGGCAGAAACCCCTCTTCCTGGGCTCTGCATGCTGCCTGACTTGGTCCAGGGTCCTCTAATGTTTCCCATCATAAGCTGCTTCTCACTGCCAGGGTCCCTAGAGGATGAAGAGGATGTGCTCAGCATTGCAATGAAGAGGGGGCGCTCCCCCCTCATCTGCCACTCCCCCTCCTTTCTTCACAAGCCACCTCCTCTCTCCCCTCGCATTTTCCCCTCTCTTCTCCTCTCCACCCTCCAGTCTGGAGCAGACGGTGGCCGGAGGGGGGAACTGGTGCTGATGCTGTGACTGAGCTGTGGCGATGGCTCCTGTCTGAGAGGTGAGGAGGGGCAGGCAGAGGGGACCGCAGTCTCCCGTCCACCCCGTCCCTTCATGCCCCTCCCCCCACTGGCTTCTCCCCATCTTTTCATTGCATTTTTGCATTTTCATACAGCAGATGATAAGAGATCAGGCAGGATTTTGTACCCTCTCAGCATGTTCTCTGTTTTTTTTTTATTGTTTGTTTGCATTTGTGGGTGAAGCAGTAATTGCATTTTATCTGATTTATCAATATTTGGTATTTTGTTTTTCATACATGTAGAAAAAGGGGTGGAGTCTGGGTCTGGATGAAAAATAAAAGCCCCAGCATGCTTTTTGTTTGGGGGTGGGGTGGGGGTTTCCTATGTCCCTGTCTAACTTGGGTTCATAAGCTGGCTCCTGTGCTTTTTGGACTGTCCCATTCAGTCCTAGTTTATTCCACCTCTTTCCTTCCTCCTAGTGCATGCTGGGATTTGTATTTCTGATTTGACTAGACCTCCACAGCATGCAAATCTATGTCGTGAATATTCATTGTGGATATACTGATGGTCTGACTGGCTGGGGTGCCTCCAGGACCAGGTTTGGGATCCACTGGACTAGACTGTAACTCCATACAAGAGGTGGGGGTGGGACAAAGCCAGAAGTGGATCAGCCCATAGTGAAACTCAGTTCCATTGGGGATATTTGAGGGATCCTGCCCTTGAAATCAGCACTGCAAGTCCCATAATGGATGAGGTGGTCAGAAATCCAGGACTGTTCCATAATCTGCAGCCTGGAACTGGATAACTTGGCATCTCTGGGAAGAGAAATATCCAGTGTACCTGAATGTAACTCACCTTGAGCTACTACTGAAAAAGGTGTGAGCAAAATCTAAATAAATAAATGTATAGAGTTTTGCAAGGAGCGTGAATAACTCTGTCCACAGGGATGGCTCTAGTTTTTAACGCTTTCACTTTGGTTGCTTGCTTGGGGGTGGGGGTGGGGGGGGGGAAGTCATTTTACAAATAACACAGCTTCCAAATTACCCAACTCCAAGAGGTAGATTTTAGTCTGGTCCTGGAGTTCTGATAATCCCATCCTGATGTATTATGGGGCAGCAGCACTGATTTTAAGTTCACATAATTATAATGTTTTTTTTTACAAAAAAAAAAAAATAGAAAAATACAATATAAACAAAACTTAATAGTATAAAACAAGAACTATCATTAACAATATAAACAATAACCAATACAATGAGATGATGGGAAATGTCATGCAAGTATTGCTATAGAGAACAAATCAATATACATAGAATCAAAAGCAAAAAAGAAAAGGTTTTTATGAATACAAATAGTACTTCTGTAGAAATGAAAATTGTAAAATGAAAATAAAACTGATAAAGAAATACCCTAATAGAGGTGTCCATGGAGTGTCAAGATGCACATTGGAAAGAGGCAACTGGTGACCAGATTTTTTCAATTGATTTATACCTATTGGTACATGCAGCGGCGTTGCATTCCTATTCATGAATCATAGCAATAGTATGGCACCAAAAGATGCAGTTTTCCAAGTTGAGAAGATCGTCTGTATTGTAATAGCTAAGATAATATCTCGGAATCAAGATTTCAATTTATCTAATGGCTTGGAGAGAACCAATGACCTAATAAAACTATAGGGAAAGTCAAATCTTTATTTTTAGGGAGAAAGATTTTAATTTCCACCATAGAGACGTCCAGAAAGACAAAATCAAGGGGCCATAATACATTAAAGGGGATTTAGATCCCCTTGTGATGAGGTGCAACGCCAACATTTGTCATCTTGTGATAGACCAGCCTTGAACATTTGCCCCCAGATTCTATATATGGCCACTAAAGCTACGCACGCAACTTAATTAACAAGCCAATCGGTGCTGATAATTGGCCACTAACAAGCAATTATGGGTACTAATTGGCAGTAATTAGAATTTATGTGCACAACTTTCTAAGCGTATTCTGTAAAACGACGCACATAAATTCTAATGCGTGGATCTCAAAAGGGGGTGTGGCCATGGGCGAGGCATGGCCGTTTCTAGAAACTATGCGCACTGTTATAGAATACTCCCAATCTGCGCTTAAGTTAGACACAGGCATTGAAACTAGGTTTTAGTTGGCATAGAATGTCGCGCCTAAATGTAGTCACAGGTCCGGGCGCTATGCGAATTCTATAAACCACACCTAATGTTAGGCCCAGTTTATAGAACAGTGCTAAGAGCAATTTTTTTCACGACATATATAGGTGCTCTATGGATTAGAAAGTACAATGTTTAAGTATGGCTGATGGAAAGAGGGGTCTGTTAACACAAACAAAAATAATGTTGCCATTCTGTGTCAGTATCTCAATCTTCTTTCTCATGTCACGGGATAATTCAACATAAGAACATAAGACTAACCATACTGGGTCAGACCAATGGTCCATCTAGTTCAGTATCCTGCTTTCAGCAGTGGCCAATCCAGGTCACAAGTACCTGGCAGAAACCCAATTAGTACCAACATTCCATGCAAAATCCCAAATAGTAGCAACATTTCACGCTACCAATCCCAGGGCAAGCAGTGGCTTCCCCCATGTCCGTCTCAATAACAGACTGACTTTTTCTCCAGAAACTTGTCCAAACCTTTTTTAAACCCAGATATGCTAACCTCTATTACCACATCCTCTGGCAAAGAGTTCCAGAACTTAACTATTTGTTGAGGGAAAAAATATTTCCTCCTATTTGTTTTAAAAGTATTTCCATGTAGTTTCATCATGTATCCCCTGGTCTGTGTACTTTTTGAAAGAGTGAAAAATCTGTCATTGAGGGGAACTGGAAGCCAGCAGCACTAATTTCATTAAGTAGAATCAGGAACTACAAATCCCACAGTACTTTGGGATGTGAGTTCAAAACCAGGACTAGCCAAAATGTCTCCCTCCTGGAACTGGGTAATTTGTCAGCTCTGAAATAAATAAACACACAGGCCTGCACGGGCTCAGGGATCAGAACTACAGGTTCTGTCAAACCTGTTGCTGGGAGCCTAAAGTGTTCAGAGGGTCCTTAAGGAGGTTGGGTCCACGTTTAGACATGATTTAGAAGCAGGACCTTCAAGGAACCTGGACAAGGTCCATGTGGCCTTATGAAGTGGGCAAGTCGCTCTGCCTCCTGCTGCCTCAGCAGGTACTCACCTAGGCTTTAGCTCTTTATAGAAAGGACTTTCAATATCTGAATTAGTGAAAATGCTGAAAAGCACCTGGAGCAAGGTTTGAAAGAAGAGCTAAACATCCACATTCATTATTATGAAGAAACTGATTTTTTGAAATTTGCAACAGTATTACTCTGCTTTAACTAATTGTTCAGCTTACAGGGAACAAACAACCTCTAAATCCAACCCGTTGCATATTAACGAGTTATAGAGCTGCCAATTTACCCAGTTCCAGGAGAGAGAGACGTTTTGGGCAGTCCGGCTTTTGGCATTCCCAACCCAAGGCAGCGTGATACTGGTAGTCCCTGGTTCTGTCCACTGAAATCAATGCTGCAGGTCCCATAAAGAGTCTGTTAGAAATCCAGGACTGGTCTCTCAATTTTGTCAAGGAGCCTTCTTAGGGTGCTTGGTCCCTGGGTAATCCCCCGCTTTCGCACCCATCCTCAAGCTCAGTCTTGGTTGTGGCTGCTAATGTTGTTCCTCTCTTGTTTCTGTCCTGCAGGTGCCAGGGCCGTGTAACTCCGTAAACTGACCCATTTGAGATGGCCAGAGGAAGGTTAAACACGAAACGCAGCATCTCCATCGTCCCTTGTTTCGTGTTTGTGGAGGTATCCCACCTTGCTTCCCCACCCCCCATCACCCTCTTCCCATGCATCACAAAAAGCCTGGGCTTCCTCAGAACAGTGGTGGGGATAACATGATGAGTCTTGAATGTTAGGTATCACAGACACCAGGGCAAAAGACCCTTCCAAATTCCTTCACTGTGACATTTGGACAGAGAAAAGAAAAGGGCAGAGAGGTTAAGGAAGACAGTAGATGGGGAAAGAGGAGGAACCTATGAAGATTGAGTGTGTGAGGGAACGTGTGAGACACTGAGACTCACTGAAATCTGAGTGTTTGAGGGAATGAGTGTATGAAGGGGAATCTGTGAAATTCGAGTGTGTGAGGGAACATGTGAGGCTCAGTGAGCCCCAAGTGTGTGAGATCCTGTGTGAAGCTTGCTGAGTTTGTGAGAGACCTAGTGTGGCTCCTTGAGGCTGTGGCATTATGCGATGCTCCTCAATGTCTTTGAAACATCTTCGAGTTAGAGCTTGCAGCATACTCTGAGAGAAAGGCAGCAGTAAGGGGTAAATATGTCAGAGTAAGGGTAGTGCTCCCTGGGGATCCCCCTCCTCTTATTCCACATCAGCCCATCAGTTACCCCCCCCCCCCCCCTTCCAACACAGACTTGTTTTTCTGTCCTCACTCCCTCTCCATGTTCTGTTTCCAGATGGTGATCATGGCTGGAACTGTGGTCCTAGCCTATCACTTCGAGTACATGGACACATTCCCCACACACATCCAGGGCTTCTTCTGCTACGACAGCACTTACGCTAAGCCGTACCCGGGGCCTGAGGACACCAGTCGCGCCCCTCCAGTTCTGGTCTATAGCCTGGTGGCTGCCATTCCCACCGTGGTGGTAAGGTCTGGGGGTGAGGGACAGTAAGTGGTTATGTGAAAGGTGGGCAGGGGGGGTTCAGTTCATTCTCATAAAGGTCTTGTGGCACAGAATCTCTGGGTGGCAGTGGCACTCTAGATACCAGCCTTCTGGGTCTTGAGCACTCCCACTGTGGCTACCGAGGAATGATTTGCACTGATTTAACCCCATTCCCGAATCATTAGTTTGTGATCCCTTTAGATGAGCTACATAAATAGAATAAGTCCTGCTGTGAGACAATAGTAGAAATGAACACTGGGCTGTTAACAAAGAAATGTAGATGTAGCCTTCCCCCCCCCCCCCACCCCCCATCAGAGGCCTGAATTTCTGTGCTGTAATATCCTGCCACATTTACCTGGCCACAGGTGTTACACCAGTCTATGACTGTGCAACTGCAGGTCTGTAAGTGTTGTTACCCCAATCCCACATTATCCTAGTATCCTGTAATAGAATGTAGGTGCCAGGTTCCCACCACAGTCCACACATCCTCAACTGAGGCAATCCAGTTATAAAATTGCCCCCCCCCCCCCATAGTGGTCACTCCAGAGTGAACTTACTGTTTAGGGTCTTTCACTTAGGATTTGCCTTGCCAAAGAGCACAGAGAAAGGAGATCCACATCGAGATTTTGTAAAATCTTTCCTTAATATGGAATTCAAACTTGATCCTGGTTGGGACAAGTGATCACAAATACATATTGTGAAAGGCTAAAGTGGCTGGGGTTCTTCAGCCTGGAGAAAAGACAGCTGAGGGGAGATATGATAGAGGTCTATAAAATAATGACTGGAGTGGAATGGGTAGACATGAATCGCTTGTTTACTGTTTCCAAAAATACTAGGTCTAGGGGGCACGCAATGAAGCTACAAAGTAGTAAATTTAAAATGAATTGGAGAAAGTTTTTCATCACTCAACGTGTAATTAAAATCTGGAATTCGTTGCCAGAGAATGTGGTAAAAAACAGTTAGCAGGGTTTAAAAAAAGGTTTTATGCTGCTTATCCTAGAAACAAGTAGCATAAAAATGTATTGTACTGATTTGGGATCTTGCCAGGTACTTGTAACCTGGATTGGCCATTGTTGGAAACAGGATGCTGGGCTTGATGGGCCTGAATGCACCTCCCCTGACTGTCTGTTTTCTTTCACTCCTCAGATCCTGACTGGTGAGCTGACTTTCTTCTTGTGGCAGTCAAACTGGAGAGAGGAGAAAACAATTGTCTCCGGTGACTGTTGCTATTTCAATCCTTTGCTCCGGCGCATCATACGCTTCCTGGGTAAAGCTGCAGCACTGATCTCTCAGAATTATCTGTGCCCACTGGGAATGAGCAGGAGACTTTAAGGAGTTGGGGTGCGGGGAGAGAATACTGTGATTAAACTATAGAGTTGTGACACCTGCAGAGCCTGATTGAAACCCCACCATAGTAACAAATCTCTTTGCATGCCCTTCAGGTTATCAATAGAAATCAAACAAAATAAAACATGGAAAAGAAAATAAGATGATACCTTTTTTATTGGACATAACTTAATACATTTCTTGATTAGCTTTCGAAGGTTGCCCTTCTTCGTCAGATCGGAAATAAGCAAATGTGCTAGCTGACAGTGTATATAAGTGAAAACATTCAAGCATTACTATGACAGTCTGACAGGGTGGGAGGATGGGGGTGGGTCGGAGGTATGCATGGGGACATCAAAGCATATCATTGATATTCTAACAGGATGGGTGTGGATAGGTGAGGGGTGGGGTGATCAACCGAGACATACAGCTTTATGGTTTATAATGGGCCAGGAACCCCAGATCCTTGTTAAGTCCTTTCTGTTGGGTGTTAAAATATTCAATCATTCTGACTTCAAAGGTCTTACGTTCTTGTATGGTTTTAAAGTTACCTTTCAGTATTCTCACTGTGAAATCACTGGTACAGTGTCCTGGTCCTGTAAAATGCTGACCAACAGGGGTGGGAACCCTACTGGCACCAGTATTGTTCATGTGATGTCTATGTAAATTGAATCTTGTCTTAAGCATCTGGCCTGTTTCTCTAATATAGCATCCTCCATTACATTTTTTGCACTGAATGATATATACCACATTGGAAGATGAGCAAGTGAAAGATCCCTTTATGTTGAATATCTTTCCTTTGTGGATGACTTTGGGGTCCTGTGAAATATTTTGGCATAGTTTGCAACTGGATAAATTACAGGGAAGTGTGCCCTTCTGTTCCTTTTCAGTCTGTGATGGAAGTTTACTTCTGATTAGCTTGTGTTTTAAGTTGGGTTGCTGTCGGAAGGCCAGTACTGGTGGGGATGGGAATATCTCTTTCAGTAATTCATCCTCCTGGAGTATAGGTTGTAGATCTCTTATGATTTTCCTCAGTTTTTCCAGCTCTGGATTGTATGTCACTACAAGGGGGATTCTGTCTGTGGATTTTTTCTCCTTGTACTGTACCAGATTCTCCCTGGGTGTTTTGAGGGAGGAAGCAATATTCTTGGAGATTATTTTGGGGTTGTAGTCTTTCTGTTTGAAGGATGCAGTCAGGCTTTTAAGGTGTCTGTCTCTGTCCCCTGGGTCAGAGCAGATACGGTGGTATCTTGTGGCTTGGCTGTAAATGATGGATCTTTTTGTATGTGAAGGATGGAAGCAGGAGTTGTGGAGGTAGCTGCATCTGTCTGTGGGTTTCTTGTATATAGATGTTTGTATACAGCCATCACTGACTGAGACCGTGGTGTCCAAAAAATTGACTTTTTCTGGCGAGTAGTCAATTTTGAATCTGATTGTAGGATGGTATGTATTGAAGGCAGAATAAAATTGTTTCATGCCCTTCAGTAAACCCAAGTCCAGCCCAAGCATATCTGACACCTTAGGCAAACCTTCAGCTGTGTGGCCCCCATCCCATAGCAGCTCAAGGCCCCCCCAACCCATGCCCAGCATCTCCCTTTTCCTATCCCCCCTCCCATGGTGTCCAGCATATCTCACTTTCCCTTCCCTTTTCCCCTCTGTGTTCAAAATCTTCCCTCATCCTCCCTTCTCTCCCCTCTAACTCCCCCTTGTTTTTCCTTCCCTTCCTTACCCCCTCTGGGGTGGCACAGATATAGCAGTCAGCACACCCACACAAGACATCATGGCTGGAGTGAGGCCTTGAGTATCTGTGCTTGTCAAGGGCCACTGGGTCCCCCCCTTCTGGAACAGGAAGTTCGGTGGAGGCAGGATCTGGCAGGCATCGAGCATATGTGGATGCTCAAGGTCTTGTGTGAACCACAACGTCTTCCAGAGGTACGCTGACTGCTGCGTTAGTGTCGCCCCCCAAATTGTGGCATTGTAAATGGATGCTCCAAACCCATCTGCGCCATGTAAGGTCTAAGGGTTTGGAGCCTTGTGGCCATGTGATGGAAGGGGGACGTGGTGGGATAAGCACCAGTAGGAATGCCTGCCTTGTACCTCTCACCGCCCCTTCCTTGTTTCCCACCCTCCCTTCACAGGTGTGTACTCCTTTGGACTTTTCACAACCACGATCTTCGCTAACGCAGGGCAGGTGGTGACAGGAAGCCAGACGCCTCACTTCCTCTCTGTATGCCGCCCTAACTACACGGCGCTGGGCTGCCAGTCGCCACAGCAGTATGTGGCTGAGAAGCAGGCCTGCACTGCAGGGAACCCTGCCCTGGTCAGTGCAGCACGCAAGGCGTTCCCATCCAAGGATACCGCACTCAGCGCTTATGCTGCTGTCTATACTGTGGTAAGACTCCATCCACTTTATTACATGTATCATATGAACTCTTTGTGTCGTTACTTCTTTATATGTAAGAGTAAGGGGTGAGGGTCATGGATCTGATATACTGTCTTTTTCTGGTACAATCAGAGTGGCTGGCATTTATTATATGCAGGGACTGTCTCTGCTCCTTATGGGCTCACAATCTCAGTTTTTGTCCTGAGGGCAATGGAGGGTTAAGCGTAACCCAGAGTCACAAGGAGCTGAAGCGGGAATATATATCTTACTGGGTATAATTGAGGGGGGGAGGGGAAGTGCCCAGAATCTGCCCTGATTTACTGCCAGGGGTGTGGCTAGAATCTGCCCTGCATTTGTTGCATAGGGCATATGCCTACCACACAGACACTGTGTTACAGGCTAGCGCAGGTGCTTTCATGCTATCTACCACTGTGTGAGGGTAGGGGCCACATAAAAGAAACGGCAGCTGCCTTGACGCAGTCCCCATCATTTCTTGTCCAGTCTCTCCAGTGTGATACCCCCAAGGTCCCCCCCACTATCTTCGATTCCCCTCCCTCACTGGCCCCGATGAACCTCCCTTTCCCCCGGCCCATGTTAACATTTAACACAGTAAATCCACACTAGCCACTTAACACAGCTTTGTAAAGGGGCCCCTTTGTATCCGGATGATTAAAGTAAACCATCCTGATGAATTCCTTTGAACCCAAGCAAATCCTGCTAACTAAATCGGTGCCAATTTTGTCTGATTATTAAATATTGTGTATTATGTAGCTGTGTTATCATCTGTCTGTCATTTGGTGTGTAATATTTGGATCGTATCCATGTGAATCAAGTGTATTAATCCTAAGAATGGCAGAGCGGTATGAATTCTTTCATACCGTGGTCGGCTCTGCTTCTTTTAAGGGAGTGAAGCAGCTCACAGATGGGTTGAGGGTCTGTGTCCTCTGGAGGTGCCTGTTCCTGCATTTACTGGGATTATTATGCTATCCATCTCTGTCCTGCAGATGTACATTACCCTAGTCTTTAAGGTGAAAGGGTCGCGCCTGGCCAAGCCCTCTGTCTGCCTGTTGTTGTTGTGCCCTGCCTTTCTGGTCGGGGTGGTACGTGTTGCAGAGTTCCGAAACCACTGGTCGGATGTGCTGGCCGGTTTTCTCACTGGCGGTGCCATAGCCACATTCCTGGTAAGCATACGCTGTGGACAGGAGAGCGATGTGTACTTGTTCTGTTGGGGTGGGGGGGGGGGGGGTGGAGTGAGAGTCTGTGTGTTACTTGCCCTGTGTGTGGTGGGAGCTGGAGGTTGGCACTTTTTCTAAAGGTAATGATGCCCCTATAACCGTAGAGTTCAGAAACTAGCTTGGCCCCTTTAAAAATCTATCTGCACAGTGCAGCTAAATCTAATCTCCTGATCAGGGCCGGTCCTAGGGTCTCTGGCGCCCCCCTGCAGACTACCTCTCGCCTTGACTACTGCAACTTACTCCTCACCGGCCTCCCA
This sequence comes from Microcaecilia unicolor, assembly GCF_901765095.1. NCBI lineage: Eukaryota > Metazoa > Chordata > Amphibia > Gymnophiona > Siphonopidae > Microcaecilia > Microcaecilia unicolor. The sequence goes on from NC_044033.1 coordinate 196,345,023, forward strand.
CTTAGCCATCTATCCCCCCTTCAATCTGTTCAGAACTCTGCTGCACGTCTCATATTCCGCCAGAACCGATATACTCATATCACCCCTCTCCTCAAGTCACTTCACTGGCTTCCAATCAGATACCGCATTCAATTCAAGCTTCTCCTTCTTACCTACAAATGCACTCAGTCTGCTGCCCCTCACTACCTTTCTACCCTCATCTCCCCTTACGTTCCCGCCCGTAACCTCCGTTCACAGGACAAATCCCTCCTCTCTGTACCCTTCTCCACTACCGCCAGCTCCAGGCTCCACCCATTCTGCCTCGCCTCACCCTATGCTTGGAACAACCTTCCTGAGCCCTTACGCCAAGCCCCCTCCTTGCCCATCTTCAAGTCTTTGCTTAAAACCCACCTCTTCAATGCTGCATTCGGCACCTAACTCTTACCGTTCAGTAAATCCAGACTGCCCCATTTTGACCGCCCCTATCGGACTGACCGTTCATTTGTCTCTTAGATTGTAAGCTCTTTGAGCAGGGACCGTCCCTCTATGTTAAATTGTATGTGCGTAACTCTAGTAGCGCTTTAGAAATGTTAAGTAGTAGTAGTTGGCACCCCCCATATCCTTTCTCTCTTCTCCCACCCTGCCCCTGTCCAGCGATTCTCCTTCGCCTCCATCCCCCTCCCATTTATGCCCACCTGCCCGCCCTCTTCTCCCCCCCAACATCCCTCTTTTTCTTCTTGCCACCCTGCGTGGTTTAAGTCTTTTTTAAAATTTACCTCCGTCCCAGTGGCCGCGTCATTTCAAAGCCCTGCCCATCTCTAGCCTTCCTTCCCTTCGTGAGTTCATTCCCGCAGAGTCCCGCCCTCGAGGAAATGATGTCAGAAGGCGGGACTCTGCGGGAACGAACTCACGAAGGAAGGCTAGTGATGGGCAGGGCTTTGAAATGACGCGGATGCTGGGACGGAGGTAAATAAAAGATTTAAACCCCCAAGGGCGGCGTGGTACGGCGGCACGGCGCCCTTGAAGGCAGGCACCCCCCCTGCAGTGCTTACCCCGCTTACTGGGTTTGACCGGCCCTGCTCCTGATTCCGCTGCTCATATTCTTTGCTATCCTGGGAGCACAGTGTAGGTAATGGGGAGCTGTTTAGCAGCCCTAGGACTGAATTTCACTGTGTTTAATGGCATAAGTTACTAAGACTTTATTCTCATTCTCTTCCCAGTACATGGGGTTGTAATATAGGTGGTTTTATCCCACAGGGGCAGCTGGTTAGCTACGTGCTATTGAAATTCATCCCTTCTGTCTTTTCTTCTCTCATGATCGTCTCTCCTCTTCTTTTCCATTCTGCAGGTTGTTTGTATTCTGAAGAACTTTCACAGTCATTGGGCTCTCAGTGGGCCCTTGGCACCGATGGGGCAGCTGGTCAGTGTCCCAGTCGTGGCCCTGCCCTGTATTCAGAGTCCACTCGAAAAGTTAAGTGTTGTGCAGGTAAGGGGAGGGCTCCCGGCTCTCGGAGAGATGCCCTCTGGTGCCCTGTTCCAGCTCACCTGGATGCATCGTATCTATCACTCAGGACACAAAAAGTATTGACATGCGTGTGTACCAGCATGTGAGGCTATATGTGTGTGGTGGGCTTACGAGTGTGTCTGTGGAATGAGTGTGAATAATCTGTGGCCATCCCAGCTCAGTTTTGCACACTGCGATGAAACTGCTGCATCTGCAAGTACATTTTTGGAGGCTTTGCTGGGATTTACACAGGTTAACAGGCTGAACCTGCTGGTACTTGTGATGGGAATGGCGTTGTTGCAGACAGGATGCTGAGCTCTAGGGACCTTGGACTGACTCAGTGTAGCTTTTCTTATGAATCTACTTAGGTGGATTGTCAGATCCCTACAAGCAGCCACATAAAAAGGGAGATTTCATGGGGTGTTGAAACTACTTGTGTAGATAAAGATAGCCAATATTCAAGAGGTCTAGTTATGAACATGGAAGACTTGCCCTTCATGCGGGATCCCACCGTCAACAAGGAAAATCACAGTAAGATAGTGTAAAAGCTGAAAAACATAAGAGAGAAGAAGAAACGAGACCACTCAGGATTTTAGAGGCCTCTGTCATCCCCCCTCGGCTGTCTGTTTTCCAAGTTAAAGAGCCCCAGCCTCCCTAGTCTTTCTTCACAAGAGAGTCGTCCCATCCCCTTATCATTCTCTGAATCTATTCTAGTTCTGTTGTGCCTTTTTTGAGGTTTGGTGACCAGAATTACACACACTAATCAAGGGTGGTGGCATTATGATATTCTCTGCTGTTTTCCGACTAATTCCCAACATTCTATTTGCCGTTTGACAATCACCACACACCGAGCCGGGCATTTCAATATGACACCAAGATCTGTTTCCTGGGTGGTGACTCCTAATACAGAGTTGGGCTTTGCGCAAATTCAGTGGGTCACTTTCACAATTATTTATCCCTGTAAAATGGATGGACTGAATACTGCATTCCTTGAATCCCTGTGAAAGAGTGCACAGGTTAGGTTGGGGAAGAAAACGATGTGTGTACATTTGATTTTTTGGACATAAACTTTATGGTGTGCTCCTCCCCTCTCCAACGGCCACTCACCGAAAGGGAGGATGCAAAGTATCTGCATGAGTTTAATATGCATAAGCTTTGCATTTCCTAACAGGGACTGAGTGGGATTTCAGCATTGCACATGGAATGGAAGGAGAAAGAACCCACGGGAAAAGCTAGTTATCAACCACAGAGGACAGCACACATGCACCTTCCCTCTGAGGATGGCACTAATTCTCTGGGGGGAAAGTACCCTTGACTTAGGGGGCTAATTTTATAAGGCTTTTTTGCTTGTAAAGACTTTTATAAGCGTGTGCAAGTGTGAAAGTGCATGCCCACCTTTATACAACATCCCTCAGATTTTATATGTAGATGTATGCGCAGTTTAATTGAATAACGGGCCCTTAACTATCAGTATTTGGCTGTTAACAACCAGGTTTTGAAATGAATTGGCACTCATTAAAATTTCTATGTGCTCGTGGGGCTTAACCCTACTATCACGTAACTGAAAAGAGGGCGTCGCCAAGAGCGTGTAGTTATAGCATACGGCCTGCGTTTACATCAGGCTTTAGCAAGCGTAAGTCTAGTACCACAGGAATCAGCGCTATGCACGATTCTATAAAGGGTGCCCGCCCTGCACAGAATCACACTTAGCACTGTTTTTTCCTACGGTGAATTTTTAGCGCCAGTGCGTAAGTGTCCCAGGGGCAGGGTAGAGCAGAGGTGAGTGTGCAATTTACTCACATAGTTTATGAAATGCAGATGTTTACGCATGCACACTTCAGAGCAGGTTTAAATCTGTGTTCACGTAGGGGCTGATATAATTGGCACTCACGCATGAATGCATATTACACGCCATTCCATAAACAGTGCATAACAGCCTTAGTGCAGAATTGCAGGGGAAGTACACATGGCTGGAGAATGGGAGAGGCAAAGGTGTGTTGCCAAGATACACACCGTCAGTTGCGCACAGATCATGGAATACTTTGGCGCAACTCACTTATGACTGCCACTGAGGGTGCTTAACATTGTGCCACATCCTTGGGCTTAGGCCAGTATTCTGTGACAGCCTCTGTGCACTCAGTATGGTCCAGCGCAGCTCCTAACACATCTCACCTAGTTAAAAAATTACCCCAAAGGTTCTGGTTCTGAGAGTCTTATGTTATAAAGACACAGAGGTGCCCATGGTTTTATAAAATAGATGCTCACATGCTTTTCTTCTGTTACAAAACTCAGCCTAGAAAGTAGTTCATGTCTCTTGGAGCCCACCATGCTTCTGGGGATTAGAACCTATGTCACTGAGGTCTTGTATTGTGGGAAGTAGTTTCTGAAGCTGTCCCCTCTCTTCCTAGTTGTCTTTCCTGTGCTGAAACTCTTTTCCATCCATCTACCCATTCTCCTCGTCTCCTGCTGCCACCCTTCCCTCCCTTCTCCCCCACCCATGACTGTCTTCCAGAATCACCGGGCTGCCTTCGCAGACGTCACCTGACCCCCGGATTTGCCTCTTCCCCGCCGCTGTGACACCTGACGTCCTCATCCCTTCACGATCCATCTCCAGTGATGTGTGAGTCTCCGGAACCCTGCAGGTGGCCACTGCCTCTCCCTGGCAACCAACTTATTTCCACAGGACATGTCATTCATCATTTTCTATAGGGGGGGGTGCTATCCCGTGGCACCTCCTGTCCTCTGTGAGCATGCTGTTTGTGGGATAGAGAAAAGGAGTGGAAAAGGCAAATGTAGGTTTCTGGGGTGGGTGGGGTGGGGCAGGGTGGGTGTGATTTTACAGGTTTATTGCTTACTTTTCATTTCTGTTGCTGACCGTGCCATCATGTTTCACCTTTAACCAGTGTTGGGACTTTCAAATGCCTTCCACCCTGGTCAACACTTCTCTGGTGCTCTGTATGGACCTTACCCTGGTCAAAACAAGGTTCTGATAAACTTGAGAGGAAGGGGAAAGTGAAGGGGTAGGATGGGGGGAGTTTTATGGAAAACAATATAAACAGTGTGTAAGGAAACATTTGTTGTCAAGCTTCTTTTTTTTTTTATTTACAAATATTGTTTGATTTCTGGAGGTGGGGGGAGGGAGCTTGTGTATGTTATTAACTTGGTAGAGGGGGGTATTGTTATTTCACACCTCCCCTTTGCAATTGTGTAAGAGCCACAATTAAAGATGATTATAATTAAGCAGGGGTCTTCTCACATAAGTAAAGGTGCTTGGGGCAAGGTTGGGGGGGGGGGGGGGGCGGTGTTCATGTGCCATCCATCAGCACTGGAATGGAAAGCGCCTCCTGATTCACTGAATTCTGTCTGCAGCTGCCCTCAGGGGTAGGAAGGGGATTGCAACTCACAAAAAATAAATGTGTCCTGTGTTGGCAGAATTTGAATGTCAAACACTCAGAGGACAGTGTTCAGAGACTGGGCTGATGCACTCTTTACTTGTACAATGTGAGATGAAGGGGTGTGTTTCACTGCAAGGATCCTATGATGTTCTGAAACTGAACATTCACATTTTGGAGAGAACGTTTGTAAATATTCAATTGCACTAGAAATTTATTATTTAGATTTTGTTTACACCTTTTTCAGTAGTAGCTCAAGGTGAGTTACATTCAGGTACACTGGATATTTCTCTGTCCCAGGAGGGCTCACAATCTAAGTTTGTACCTGAGGCAATGGAGGGTTAAATGACTTGCACAAGATCACAAGGAGCAGCAGCGGGAACTGAACCAGCCCCTCTGGATTGCAAGACTGGTGCTCTTACCACTAGGCCACTAACCACTAGATCACTGTGCTCTAACTACTAGGGCACTCCTCCACAAGGGAGAAATGGTCTCCCTTGCTGGTTCCTTGGGGCTATGGTGCTGTTCCTCCATCTATTCACTGTGGTGGGAGAGAGATCTTTGGGGACTCAGACCAGAGCTGGAGGTTATGGGGTAATTTCAGAAGCCACGTAGGCACCTAAAGCAGGGGTTTATGCAGGGAAATGGCTTGGTAAAAATTACCCAGATAAGATCGCACCACAATGCCTGTTTATGCATTCCTGGGGGATGCGGTGGGAGTTATGTGCATATTTTAGGGGTTTCTAAAGTTTCCAGAAAATGTTGTGTGTACTAAACAGCAGGCATTACATGTGCGCAGCATTCTTTCTGTGGGGAAATTTTAAAGCGGCATTTCCACATCCTTTCCCTTTGTAAATTGCACTTGTTATAAAATTACTCTCTAGGTGCACTTTCCAAAGCCATTAACTGGGTTAACGGGCCTATTCAAAACTATCCTCTGCAGTCCTGCCATACCTGCAGCTGAATTATAAACGATACAATTGTTTCCTATTTTCATAAGTACTTGTGCTCTTTTACTCTCTCCCTCCAGAACCAGTGCACATAGCAAGCCAAAGCATGCAAGGTGAACTCTCCTAGTGTCCCAAAGGATACCAGGAGGCAGGAGTCTGTAAAAATCCAGACTGTGCTAAGGCACAGAAATGGGGCATTCAGGATACAGCTATAGTTGCACAGAGAGCATGTGTGTGTGGGAAGACTGAGGATTAAGGACTAATGCACAGAGACAGCAGTGTGTGTAGGACAGACACAGCATCTCACCCCTTCCTCAGGGCTATGCATAGGATGTAAAGGGGAAGGGAAGGGAAATGGACTTGATATACTGCCTTTCTGTGGTATTTTTGCAACTACATTCAAGACAGTTTATTTATTTATTTATTGCATTTGTATCCCACATTTTCCCACCTATTTACAGGCTCAATGTGGCTTACAAAGTCCCATTATGGCAATCGCCATTCCAGGGTGAAAGATACAATTGGTGTTGCATAGAGAACAGGATGACACATTGGAAATAAGCAAACAGATATCAGAAGAAAATAGTCAGAACATCAATGGGGTGTTGATGTGTTATAATTAAACTATTATTCCATGTGGTATGCCTTGTTGAAGAGAAAGGTCTTCAGAGATTTATGAAAGTTAGTTATTTTGTAAATTGTTTTTAAGTTACCTGGCAGAGCATTCCATAGCTGCATGCTCATGTTTACATATATACAGGTACTTATTTTGTACCTGGGGCAATGGAGGGTTAAGTGAGTTGCCCACAGTCACAAGGAGCTGTAGTGGGACAAACCCAGTTCCCCAGGATCAAAGTCCACTGCCCTAACCACTAGGCTACTCCTCCACTCCTCCTTTTTCATTCATACTTCCCACCTCCCAGTGAATGCTTGAGTGCCTGCATCTGAAATGAATCCAGTGGCAAACCCATCAAGGGCCAGTTCCTGAAGGCCTGGCAGGACCAAGAAGGGTGGGTAAGAGATCTATAGCAGATAAAAAAGTAAAGGAATTAGAGCAGGATCTGACCTGCTCCCCCCCCCCCCCCCCCACACGCATCATGGACGTACTTCAGCATATTTATGGTTAATCTAAAGTGTGACACTAACCCCCCCCCCCCCCAAAAGATGCTGAATAAAATATAATTCCTCTTACTAGTCCTGGAATTGAAAGCTTGTGACAGCCTGAATGTCCTTTTCCGTGTCCTGGTGTGTGATCTATGACATTTTACACACAATGGTGCTTAGCTTATGTTTCTCTCAGACTCTTTGGGTTAACATGATTCTGTCTATAACATCTACTATAATAAACTCACCCTCAACGTTCTGAGGACACTGACGTCAGTGAAGCCAAGCCCTGACTTCCTTCAAAAGGTTGAAGGTTCGTGGTGGTGAAGCCCCAAAAATCGCTCTGGGCCCCACCCTTGAGGGCGGAGCAAGTAGCAGAACAACGAAGGGGTTGGCAGGGAGGGAGGCAGGGAGGCGGGGTGGGGAGGTGGAAAATCACTCCGGCCCCGCCCTCATGTCAAATGTCAGGACGTTGGGGCGGAGCAATGGCAGAACAACAAAGGGGTTGGCCAGGGAGGGAGGGAGGTTGGTCAACGAAAACCTTGCTAGCGCCCGTTTCATTTGCTCTGAAACGGGCCTCTTTTACTAGTTTGAAATAAATGTTTACGCTTTCCAAAAATACTAGGACTAGGGGGCATGTGATGAAGCTACAAAGTAGTAAATTTAAAACGAATCAGAGAAAATTTTTCTTCACTCAACGAGTAATTCAACTGTGGAATTTGTTGCCAGAAAATGTGGTAAAGGCATTAGCTTAGCAGGGTTTAAAAAAAGGTTTGCACAGCTTCCTAAAGAAAAAGTCCATAGACCATTATTAAATTGGACTTGGGGAAAATATTTTTGGGATAAGCAGTATAAAATGTTTTGTACTTTTTTGGGATCTTGCCAGGTATTTGTGACCTGGATTGGCCACTGTTGGAAACAGGATGCTGGGCTTGATGGACCTTCAGTCTGTCCCAGTATGGCAATACTTATATACTTATGTACCCCCACAAACTCTCTCTCTCTTGTGTTGATCATGTTCATTGAACCCAAGAAAATGAAAAACTGAATAAGGAACAACTAGAGGAATTTGTCATGGAACCTGTAGATGGGCATCAGATATTCTGTACATCAGTGGTTTCCACAGTAACATTTTATGCCTAGGCCTATAATCTGTATACTGGAGATTTCCACTGGAGTGCTTCAGGCCCGTAATCCTTACATTACTGGTTTCCGTAGGAACGTTTAGGGTCTGTATACTGGAGATTTCCACTGGAATTCTTCAATTTCACCCAAGCAGCCTTGCTAGTTTGGAGGGGGGAGGGCGGCAAGGAATTTGGGGGCCTACTTGCAGCCATTCCCAGGTCTCTGAGATGGATCTCACTGATACAGTTGCTTGCATCAGGCAGGGCGAGTCAACATACTAATCTGGTCCCAGTTTTTCCATGTTACATGTATGGAATTATAGTTGAGGTCATAAGTACATAAGTATTGCCATACTGGGAAAGAGCAAAGGTCCATCAAGCCCAGCATCCTGTTTCCAACAGTGGCCAATCCAGATCACAAATATCCAGATCACAAATATTTGGCAAGATCCAAAAAAAGTACAAAACATTTTATACTGCTTATCCCAGAAATAGTGCATTTTCCCCAAGTCCATTTAATAATGGTCTATGGACTTTTCCTTTAGGAAGCCATCCAAACCTTTTTAAAACTCCGCTAAGCTAACCGCCTTTACCACATTCTCTGGCAACGAATTCCAGAGTTTAATTATACGTTGAGTGAAGAAAAATTTTCTCTGATTAATTTTAAATTTACTACATTGTAGCTTCATCGCATGCCCCCTAGTCCTAGTATTTTTGGAAAGCGTAAACAGACGCTTCACATCTACCCGTTCAACTCCACTCATTATTTATAGACCTCTATCATATCTCCCCTGAGCCGCCTTTTCTCCAAGCAGAAGAGCCCTAGCAGCTTTAGCTTTCCTCATAGGGAAGTCGTCCCATCCCCTTTATCATTTTCGTCGCCCTTCTCTGTACCTTTTCTAATTCCACTATATCTTTTTGAGATGCGGCGACCAGAATTGAACACAATATTCAAGGTGCGGTCGCATCATGGAGTGATACAAAGGCATTATAACACCCTCATTTTTGTTTTCCATTCCTTTCCAAATAATACCTAACATTCTATTTGCTTTCTTAGCCCCAGCAGCACACTGAGCAGAAGGTTTCAACGTATCATCAACGACGACACCTAGATCCCTTTCTTGGTCCGTGACTCCTAACGTGGAACCTTGCATGACGTAGCTATAATTCGGGTTCCTCTTTCCCACATGCATCACTTTGCACTTATTCACATTAAATGTCATCTGCCATTTAGATGCCCAGTCTCCCAGTCTCGTAAGGTCCTCTTGTAATTTTTCACAATCCTCCCGCGATTTAATGACTTTGAATAACTTTGTGTCATCAGCAAATTTAATTACCTCACTAGTTACTCCCATCTCTAGGTCATTTATAAATATGTTAAAAAGCAGCGGTCTCAGCACAGGCCCCTGGGGAACCCCACTAACTACCCTTCTCCATTGAGAATACTGACCATTTAACCCTACTCTCTGTTTTCTATCTTTTAACCAGTTTTTAATCCACAATAGAACACTACCTCCTATCCCATGACTCTCCAATTTCCTCTGGAGTCTTTCATGAGGTACTTTGTCAAACGTCTTCTGAAAATCCAGATACACAATATCAACTGGCTTACCTTTATCCACATGTTTGTTCACCCCTTCAAAGAAATGTAGTAGATTGGTGAGGCAAGATTTCCCTTCACTAAATCCATGTTGACTTTGTCTCATCAATCCATGCTTTTGAATATGCTCTATAATTTTGTTCTTAATAATAGTCTCTACCATTTTGCCCGGCACCGATGTCAGACTCACCGGTCTATAATTTCCTGGATCTCCTCTGGAACCTTTTTTAAAAAATCGGCATTACACTGGCCACCCTCCAATCTTCCGGTACCACACTTGATTTTAAGGATAAATTACATACTACTAACAATAGCTCCGCAAGCTCATTTTCAGTTCTGTCAGTATTCTGTGATGAATACCATCTGGTCCAGGAGATTTGCTACTCTTCAGTTTGTAGAACTGCCCCATTACACCCTCCAGGTTTACAGAGAATTCATTAAGTTTCTCCGACTCATCAGCTTCGAATACCATTTCCAGCACCGGTATCCCACCCAAATCTTCCTCGGTGAAGACCGAAGCAAAGAATTCATTTAATCTCTCCGCTATGGCTTTGTCTTCCGTGATCACCCCTTTTACTCCTCGGTCATCTAGTGGTCCAACCAATTCTTTTGCCGGCTTCCTGTTTTTAATATACCTAAAAAAAATTTTTACTATGTGTTCTTGCCTCCAACGCAATCTTTTTTTCGAAGTCCCTCTTAGCCTTCCTTATCAGCACTTTGCATTTGACTTGACATTCCTTATGCTGTTTCTTATTATTTTCAGTCGGTTCCTTCTTCCATTTTCTGAAGGATTATCTTTTAGCTCTAATAGCTTCCTTCACCTCACTTTTTAACCATGCCAGCTGTCGTTTGGTCTTCAGTCCTCCTTTTTTAATACGTGGAATATATTTGGCCTGGGCTTCCAGGATGGTGTTTTTGAACAGCATCAATGCCAGATGTAAAATTTTGACCCTCGCAGTCGCTCCTCTAAGTTTTTTTTTCACCGTTCTTCTAATTTTATCATAGTCTCCTAACGTATTTGATTTCTTATGTATACTTCAAAGCTAATATCAAATCCTATAATATTATCATCACTGTTATCAAGCAGCCCCAGCACCATTACCTCCCGCACCAGATCATGCACTCCACTAAGGACTAGGTCTAGAATTTTTCCTTCCTCGTCGGCTCCTGTACCAGCTGCTCCATAAAGCTGTCCTTGATTTCATCAAGGAATTTTACCTCCCTAGCATGCCCTGATGTTACATTTACCCAGTTAATATCAGGGTAATTGAAATCACCCATTATTATTGTGTTGCCCAGTTTGTTTTGTCCCTAATTTCCTTTAACATTTCTGCATCCGTCTGTTCATCCTGGCCAGACGGATGGTAGTACACTCATATCACTATCCTTTTCCGCTTTACACATGGAATTTCAATCCACAGTGATTCCAAGATGTGTTTTGTTTCCTGCAGAATTTTCAATCTATTTGATTCAAGGCTCTCGTTAATATACAATGCTACCCCTCCACCAATTCAATCCACCCTATCACTACGATATAATTTGTACCCCGGTATGACAGTGTCCCACTGGTTATCCTCCTTCCACCAGGTCTCAGAGATGCCTATTATATCTAATTTTTCATTTAGTGCAATATATTCTAACTCTCCCATCTTATTTCTTAGGCTCCTGGCATTCGCATATAGACATTTCAAAGTATGTTTTGTTGTTCCTATTTACATGATGCTTAGTACTTGACAGTATTAATTTGCAATTTTTTGTCTGATTTTTATTTAAGGACACTTGATCTACTACAGTCTCTTTTGCAACCTCACTATCAGGATACCCTATCTTCCCTTTGAAAGATACCTTATCCTGAACCATGCGCTTTTGAATGACTGTTGGCCTTCCCCCCCCCCCCCCCTTCCTAGTTAAAAGCTGCTCTATCTCCTTTTTAAATGCAGATGCCAGCAGCCTGGTCCCACCCTAGTTAAGGTGGAGCCCATCCTTTCAGAATAGGCTCCCCCTTCCCCAGAATGTGGCCCAGTTCCTAACAAATCTAAAACTCTCCTCCCTGCACCATTGTCTCATCCAGGCATTGAGACTCCGGAGCTCTGCCTGTCTCTTGGGCCCTGCGTGTGGAACGGGTAGCATTTCAGAAAATGCTACCCTAGAGGATCTGGATTTGAGCTATCTACCTAAGAGCCTAAATTTGGCTTCCAGAACTTCTCTCCCATATTTTCCTATGTCATTGGTACCCACATGTACCAAGACAGCCGGCTCCTCCCCAGCACTATCTAAAATCCTATCTAGGTGACGTGCGAGATCCGCTACCTTTGCACCAGGCAGGCAAGTTACCAGGCCATCCTCACGTCCACCAGCCATCCAGCTATCTTTATGCCTATTGATCGAATCACCAGCTACAACAGCTGTCCTAACCCTTCCCTCCTGGTCAGCACTTGGAGACATAGGTCATGGAAGGGAACTCCACTCCTTGCATGCCACAGTAAAATTAGGACTGAATCAGCCTCTCCGGTTCCTCTGGGGTCCCCTGTTCAGACCTCTGTGTTGGTGGTTTCCATCGGAGTATTTTGTGGGCTTGCCTTAAGCTGTTATTCTTACATTGGTGATTTCCAGATGTGGAGGAGATGGATCCAAAAAGCAAAACGTTTTTATTTCTAAATGAATTTTCTAATAATTGCACATAAAACATATTTTGTCCGCCTGTCTTTACTATTCCCTCCCACTCTTATATGGAGCTATTCCATGTCTAACAAAGGGAGGGGAGGAGAGATGTAGAGGGATGACTGTGCATCAGTCTGTAATTTTGAGGCCCATGAAAGAGAAGAGCAGAACTGGTGCCTCATGATGCAGCAGACAGCCCAGCTGGTGCTGAAGCAAGACCTAGTGCAACACTAGCAAGAAAAATGGCTACCTCCTAGTGGGGTGAAGCCAGGTCTTCCAGGCAGGGCAGCAGCTCTGCAGTCAAACTGAGGATCTGCCCAGGGATGGGAAGCAGAAGGGGCTTTGGGAGCATCTGAGGCTGGTGGTCAGCAGGTGGAGCAAGGGTCCGTCCTAGGGTGGGAGGTTCTCTGCTTCTTGCTAAGTTAAAGAGCATCAGGGCATAAAATTATAGAAGTTAAAAAAAAAAGAGGAGGCTAGTTTGCATGACAAGGTGCAACATTTGCCCCATCTCTGTTCAGATTTGGTAGTGGGATTTATTTCTCAGATCCCTCACTTTACATCAGCAAAGGAAACTCTTTTCCACCTGCCAGCCCAGAGACAAAGTATCAGAGTCATTTCCCACAGCCCCCAGCCTTTTTATCTCACTGACAAATCACCGGATTGAATTTAATGCTACAACTGTAAAGAAAGTATTTAACTGACTAGGACAGGAAAGGTAGTGGGCCCTGGGGATGCAGCTGGGGGTGGAAGAAGGAAGGCACAGCAGACTGGGGGAGAGGGGAGGGGTGGGGATAGAGCTGGAACTGGGGGAGGAGAGATGGTGAAGTGACACAGCAGGAGTTGGTGGGGCAGCAAAACCTGGAAGAGAGCTAAGGGTCAGTTGATCCAAAGGAAGAGTTGGGATTGGGCAGCAGCTCTGATGCCTGAGCTGGGGACAGCAGGCTGTGGAAGAGCAAATGGGGAGAAGGGGAGAAGGTCTTGGAGGAATAGTTGAGTAACACAGGTCCTGGGGCAGAAGCTGGGGGGGGGGGGGGGGGACGAAATGGGCCAGCAAGAAGCAGAAAGCTCACGTATTAACAGTTGTGTCTGATGGGTAGCTGTAGGATGCTTCAGGTT